>NC_133652.1:204963941-205293109 GCF_009905375.1 Apium graveolens | reverse complement strand
TAAACCCTAATAATCGAACTTTGCTATCCAGGTATCCTTTATTCAATTAAACACCATGAATCGATTGTAAATAATATCATAAAGCTATATCAATCATCAAAACATCATAATAACCCTAGAATCAAAAAGCCCTAATTCGAACATAAACCTTAGAAATCGAAAATCAAGAACAATGAATTAAAACGTGAAATTGATGCTAGAAACAGAAAGAACAGATCAAAACCTTCGATTTGAGTACTTGAATCACACGATTTGATGCAGAAATCAGCTGGAAATCACGGTTTGATTCTCGACCCGATTCTGAAAATCCCGACCTGAAAAATAGAGAATTTTCTGATTTTTCTGAATTTTAATTAATTAATTAATTAATAATTAGGCTATTTATGGTAGTGAAATTAATAATCCTAATTAAAATTAAGGCCCTAATTCTACATCTTTTAAAATTAATAAGCCCCTAATTTTATAATTTTTGAGTATTAAAATTTAATTTAAAAATATTTTAGATATACAATATATATGCCAAAATTTCCCAAAAATTGTGAATAATGCAAAAATACAAAGAAATGGTATAAATGAAAGTCATATAATTTTATAAAAATAAAAATGTGATTTTTGTGGGGTTTTTAACACCCAATGGAGTCCGGAAAAGTCATTTTTCGCGAAACGAGAAAATTTATAAAATTCCTAGATATTCAGAATAATGTGATGGTAAAAGCCATTTGATGAAAAATAAGGTCCAATATTTTATTTAAAATATCAACTATAAAATCATGATTCAGGTCGTATAACTTTCGATATGGAAGCTATAAATGCAAAATAAAATATCTGAAAAATATCTTAAAAATACCGGGATGACGCAGAATGCACATAACATATAGCAATTAGGGTTTGACAGTTAATTACACATAATTGACACATTAACACATATAATTTATTATAAATATGATATAATACAGACATAATTTTCCCAGACATTACATCCTTCCCCCCTTAACATGATTCTGTCCTCAGAATCTCGCTAAGAAAACAAATGAGGATATTTCTCTAACATCTCACTCTCAAGTTCCCAGGTTGATTCTTCAACCATAGGGTTTCTCCATAATACTCGCACTAAAGATACAGACTTATTTCTCAACACTTTCTCTTGCCGATCTAAAATTCTTACCGACTGTTCTACAAAAGACAAGTTAGGTTGGATATCTACCGGTTCATACTCTATTACATGCCTAGAAGCAGGATTATATCGCTTAAGCATTGACACGTGAAACACATTATGAATATGTTGCATATGAGGCGGTAAGGCTCACTCGTAAGCAACTTTTCCCACTTGCTTCAAAATTTCAAATGGTCCGACGTATCGTGGCTTCAATTTACCCTTGTTGCCAAATCTGGTCAATCCTTTCCATGGAGATATTTTAAGTAACGTGTGCTCTCCTTCCTGGTAGTCCATATCCTTCCTAGCTTGAACTGCATATTTGCGTTGTCTATCTTATGCTGCATCTAGTCGCTTTCGAATGAGTTCTGTCTTTTCTTTAGTCTGTTGAATTAATTCTGGACCCAAAACCTTGCATTCTCCAACTTCATCCCAATATACTGGTGATCTACATTTTCTTACATATAACGCTTTGTATGGTGGCATCCCAATGCTTGCATGATAGCTGTTGTTATAAGAAAATTCAACCAAAGGTAAATACTCATCCCAACTGCCTTCGAAATCAATCGCACAAACTCGTAGCATGTCCTCGATTGTTTGGATAGTTCTTTCACTCTGCCCATCGGTTTGCGGATGATAAGCGGTACTCATGTTTAATTTAGTTCCAAGACATTCTTGAAAATGTCTCCAAAATCTTGAATTGAAACGGGGATCTTGATTAGACACGATAGATATTGGAAATCCATGTCCCATCACAATTTCCTTGAGATACAAGTGCACTAGCTTATCGAGCAAAAATCTTTCATTAATCGGTAGAAAATGTGCCGATTTTATTAGTCTGTCAATGATTACCAATATCGCATCATGATTTGCTTTAGTTCTCGGAAGTCCTACTATAAAATCCATCGCTAGATGTTCCCATTTCCACTCCGGAATATCCAATGGTTGCAGTAATCCACTCGGACGTTGATGTTCCACTTTAACTCGGTGGCAGGTGTAGCATTTGCTTACCCATTCTGCTATTTCCTTCTTCATGTTTGGCCACCAAAAGTTTTCCTTCAAATCATGATACATTTTCGTACTTCCCGGATGAACAAAATATTTTGAACTGTACGTATCTCGTAATATTTCTTCCTTCAGTTCAGCCACATTAGGGACCAAACTCTTGATGCAAAGCATAGAATTCCTTCGTTATCCTTCTGGGTTGTGATTTCTTCTCCTGTTAAGTCATCAACTTGACCTATCACTTCTTCTTGACATCGTCGAATCTTTTCTAATAATTCTGGTTGGAAAGTCATCGAGTAGATAGCTTCAGTAGATTCATTGGGAATACGGATCTCGATTTCCAACTTGTCAAATTCCTTAGCTAATTATTCACATGAAGTTAACAAATTCAGTCTTTATTTTCGGCTCAATGCATCTGCCACAATGTTTGCTTTTCCTGGATGATAACTGATCGTAATATCGTAATCATTAATCAATTCTAGCCATCGGCATTGTCTCATGTTCAGTTCCTTCTGTGTAAAGATGTACTTCATAATTTATGATCCGTGTAGATTCCGCATTCTCACCGTAGAGATAGTGTCTCTAAAATTTCAATGCAAATATGATCGCTGCTAATTCCAGATCATGCATAGGATATTTATGTTCATGAGGTTTTAGCTATCTCGAAGCATATGCGATGACGTTGCCATATTGCATCAGTACACATCCTAATCCGCGGTATGAAGCGTCGCTGTAAATGAAAAAATTTCCATGCTCGTCTTGTAATACGAATACTGGTGTGGTTACTAACCGGTTCTTCCGCTCTTGGAAACTTTCTTCACATTTGTCATCCCATACGAACTTTATACTTTTTCGAGTTAACTTGGTCAGTGGCGTTGCTATTTTCGCAAAATCTTTGACAAATCTTCTATAGTATCCTGCCAATCCCTAGAAACTTCGTACCTCGGTTGGTGTCTTCGGTCATTCCCGTTAGGTCACACACACTGTAGAAGGGGGTTGAATACAGTGTTTAGCACAATCAAATTGAATATAGGAACTCAAATAACAGAAAACAGATTTTATTCAACACAATAAACTCTGTTACAATATGGAACTGTCCTCTCTCAGAGATGAACAAATTATCACGAGAGCTGCTAGAGTTACAAAGAATAATAACTTCGATAATCGTAACACTTATAGTGTAAACTCTATGCCTGTGTTTATATACTACACAGTTACAAGATAATCTTCTAATTGATATGAAATATAATTATGCTTTCTAAAATATATCAACTAGTTATCTTTTCTTCCAAGTTTTCTATTCTTCATAGAATTCCTTCTTCATGCACAATTCTTTTTGTCTTAGTCTCGATCTTCTTTCCTTTCAATCAGCCGCCTGCCTTATTTGAAATTTATCTTAAGTCCTGATATTATCTCCTGATAAATATCTTCTGAACCTTAAGTTCTGATAACTTAAGTTCTGATATCTTAAGTTCTGTCTTCAGTATAAGTGCTGATTTCCAGTTAAGTATTGATCTGTCCTGTTACACATGACATTATCAAATATATCTAGCAATCTCCCCCAACTTGTAAATTAGCATAATATACAAGTTCAACAGATATTTGATGATGTCAAAAACATTAAGTACAAATGTATGAGAATTTGACTAGATAACTACAACTTACAGTCCTTTCAGCTTTACCAACTTTAACTTTTGATAACCGCTTCAGTCTGTATAAACTTCCGAATTTAAGTAGTTGTAGATATTTGACTTGGCTTCAACTTCAATTTCTTCTGATCTCTTTGATATCAGGAGTTGTCCTGAGATAGTTCTTCAACAAACATCTCTCTGCATATTCAAGTTCATTGACCATCCTCCTTTTAGCATTTATCAATTCAGCTGTATCTTCTCCAGTTTGAAAAATAGCTGCTCTAAGATCATTTATCTTAGCTTTTCTTATCTCCTGATCTAGTCTAATCAGATATGCCTTGTCAGACTCTAGCTTGAATTCCACAGTCTTATAACCCAGAAAAGTAGTTATAATCCTAGCAGAGTTAGGCTTCATATCGATAATATCACCCTTGTGATCTCTGTACTTGGGACAGTATGTGCTGTCAGTCTTTAGAGAATAAAGCTTCTTCTGTCTTTGAATTTGATACTTTAAATACCATGCAGCACTAGCTGTTAATCTGTCTTTCACTTGAAGTAGGAATATAACATGTTCCAGTTCTTCAAAATACTTCAGTGGTATAGCATTTTTCTTAATCTGGTATACCCTTCCATCTGTCATAAAATATAACAAGATATGTTCTTTCAAGAAGGTATGGTAAACCATTTGTACAGATTCAAGTCGATTCAATCTTTCAGGAGTTGCTCCAACACCTGGTTCACTTAAGGAAGTTGGATCATTGGTAGTGTTATGTACTCTTCTTTCATCAGAACTACCCAACCCAGATTTATCTCTTGCTTCCTTTCCTGTAACAACTCTTGCTTCAAAACCACTTGTTGCAGTCTTCAAAGGTTGAGCCTGTTTAGCTTTGGTGAATCCTGGTAGGAGTATCTTTGAAGGTTTAACATGAGCAATGTCAGAGGTTTCCTTTTCCTTATCTTCTAATATCAAGCCAACTTGAGCTATGTCAGAGGTTGCTTGCTTCACTGTTATATCAGAACTTACTAAATCTTGACTCTGAACAACATGAGCCATGTCAGAGGATGTTTGAAAAATCTTCTTATGCATCAGAGTAAGATTAACATCTGTTTCATCAATTATTTCTTCATCCATGACTGGCATATAAACCTTTACAGGTTCATCAACTTTTTCTTTTCCCTTGGACCTTGGATCAATTTCCATTTGTGATTTGGCCTTTGTTGCCTCAGTACTTGCTCTTTCCTTTATCACAATAGCCTTAGGTTTTGGAAATTACTTTTCAACAGTAGAAGCTTCAGATTTTGTCTTGACACCTTCTGCTTTGAGTCTAGCTTCTTCCTTTAGACTCTCAAAGTCCATTCCTGGATTTTCTTTAAGAAATAACTGCTTTGAAATTTCTTCATCAAGTTCTAGATATCCACCAGAACTTATCCTTTTACCAGTATCAGAACTTATTCTTCTCCCAGTATCAGAACTTGTTCCTTGACTTGTAATTCTAGCTTTACTTGACGAAAGTCCTTTGACTTGACCTTGACCTCTACCCTTATTAGAGTTTCCCTGGTCATCATTTCCATCATCCTTTCCTTTCAGTGTCTGAATAGATTTGCATTTGGACTTAATCACTTTCTCCCCCTTTTTGGCATCAGCAGGTAATAGAAGAGAGACAAGAAATTCCACCGAGGATTGGATGTCATTGAGTTGACTTTGGTGAGAAGCCTGATTCTGCAGAATTTCTTCAATATGAGCTTGTTGCTTCTCCTGAGTTTTCTCAATGTAGGCAATTCTGTCAAAGGCTGGCTTGAAAAATATGTTCTTTTCAAGTTTCACATTCATATCTTGCTGGATTAGAGCTTCCTGAATTTTGTTCACCTTGTCATGAGTTATTGAGTGTTGACCTTGAAGGTGCCTTGTGACAGACTCATCCCTGGGGTCAGGAGTTGACGTCACTAAACACAATTACCAAAAATATAAACCACAAAATTATTATTAAAATATACTAACTTGACCCCAAACCAAGATCCAATCCAGGTTCAAGTATAATTTAGGTTCTCAATACTACAAACTCTTTATTCAACATCTAACATACTCTAAATTTATTCAGCAACTCCTCAGACCTCATGGCCTGATACAAACTACCTCAGAGGAGCCGAGTCCAGTAGGGGCGGGAACATGGGTCGGTCTGACTGATCTTCTAGGCATCTGCGAGATATACATAACAGTTTGCAAGGGTGAGCATAATCACTCAGCAGTACCAACATATGAATAACAGAATAAAAACAATAATGTAACAATAATAGGAACAGAGCTGTAATCATGATATCAACATTTCATAATGAAAATCAGAGATAACTGGATATCACTAACTAGCATGCTTTATCAAAACAACATGGTAGTGTGATGTGTAAATACCAGAGTCCAATTTTAGCATGCTAATTATATTTATAAAACCGCTGTATCAACTACTTATGCTCTTATGTAAATCACAAATCCCAATCAGATACGTAGCGGTATGTGAAGACAGCTGATCAGGAACTCAGAGACTAGCTAACTGCCATCTCCTTCACCTCTTCCGGAACTCAGAGACTAGCTAGGTCTTTGACCTACTGGACTAATCGGTTTTATAGTGCGCGCAATCGAATTAGCCTCTTACGCCAGCTCAATAGGCCTACTCTGGCCCCAACGTATCCCATATCTGACCGTTTTATCCAGTTTTCAAAACACTTGTACCTATCTCATTTTCAAAATCATTTATTTAACCAGCACACATATAAAATACATTTCGCAAATCATTTCATTCGAGATAGGTACCTTTCGAAGTTACTTCTCCCAAAAACAATTTGAAAACAGTGATTTATAACTACAGGGCATACGTAACTTAAAACATTTATGTTTCATTACAAAAGTAAAACATTTAGCTATTCATATGTACTGAACCATAAAAGAATGGTCAGGGGTACTTGCCTTGCAACGCTTTACAAAACCCTAAGTAGCTTTCACGCTGACTTCGATCCTGGGAAAACTCGACTGGGATCTACAAATACAGAGTACCCTAATTAGTTATACAGTCATGCTTGATATCCTCAAATCCTAATAACCCAAATCCGATAACCCGACTCGCATTATTATTATACACATAATCATGTAATCACATCTCTCGAACATAAATAGGGGTAACACGTAGAACATAATTATGTACGTTTACAAATATATTTTTAGAAAATTTTGGCAGTTCTTCTTTATTTATAAGACTACCCGTCGATTATAATCGACGTCAACAATCCTCAACAATCCACATTTTCATTCCATACCAATTCTATATTCATGCACAATTTATTTTCGAAGACATTTTATACGAATCATTTTATTTATTTATAAGGTTTAGGACTCAGAACATCGTCATCACCGTCCACCGTTGACTCACCGAAGTTCATCGTCAACGGCGGCATAATTTATTGGCGCCCAATATAATACGGGTTCCCAAATAAATTATACCGATTAATATTATTTTCTCGCCACGAAAATTTTTATTTCACAAATGATACTCATTTATTTCCCTGCATAAAATTAAATAAAAATCAATTTACAATAACCAATCTGCTGCGCAAACAGGCCCAACAAAAGGCCCAAACAATCAAATCCAACTACACACCACTAGCCTCACTGTTAGTGGCCCAACATCAACAGCCATGCCCAAGTTTAACAGGCCCAACTGCAACACGTCAAGCCCAGCAAGGACACCAGCCCACAGACACACAACATCGCACACACGCGGCCACGCGCCGCCACAACACACACACACAAACACTGACACTCACACAGACAAATTGATCACACACAAATATATATATATATATTTATCCATCAAGACAAAACCATAATCGAACAAGAAGAAACAGCCGGGGAAAGTACTGGAAGAAGTACCTGAAACGGCGACGGGCGAGCAACGTCGGGAAGGAAAACGGAACAGAGAGGAAGAAAGAAAAAGAGAGACTGAGAAACGAGAGATTAAGAGATTGAAAGAGAGAGAACAGAGAGTAGATAGTAGAGAGATTTCGAAGAAGGCATTGAACAACCGGGGGGGGTTGATTTTGTTTTTCTTTTTTTTATTTGATAACAGATGTTGCAATACAAGGCATACACGTGTCCCCCGGTTAATAAGAAACTAACACGTAGTATTTAAGATATATACGGAGACTCTGGGCTCGGTTTTGTCTCGGAATTCAAAATTAACGGGTAAAGGTTCACGAAAAACAATTCCAGAAAATTACAAAAATAATATCAATATGTCATAAATAACCCAAAGTTTACAAATACATAATTTTTCAAATTTTTAAAGCACTTTTTAAGTTGCGCTTTGTACCCGCTTTTTAACATATAACGAAACGACGCGCGGGTGAAACGATTCCCGAAATTTTTTAAAATAATTTTAAAATTCTCAGAATATTTTAAACCTCGTAAAATATGAGTTTCATAATTTTTGAAGATTTCCATAATTAAATATGGATTTTACAATCAAACACATTCAGAAAATCGTTTAAAAATAAATAACTAATAAAATATTGATTTCTCAATTTTATAAAGTCCTAAAAATAATTATCAAAATTATAAAATTATAAAACCAATTTTAAAGATAATCCAATTATCTGTAGAATTGAAATATAATAAAATCACTTTTACAAGCGAAATAAAATCATATAACTCACCAATAAATCACACAATTCAATTCCACATATCCACATGTCTTACATAATTAAATAACAATCAGTAACTGCTGCCAAAACCAGTACACAACTTTATTTAATTATTCAAATATTTATTACACTTTTAAATAAAAAGAGAAATACACGAGTCGTTATATCCTTTCCCCCTTAAAAAGATCCTGTCCCCAGAATCTGACTTAGCTAAACAAATGAGGATATTTATCAAACATGTCTGACTCTAATTCCCAAGTAGACGCTTCTACTCGAGGATTTCTCCACAAAACTTTTACTATAGGAATCGACTTATTCCTAAGGACTCGTTCCTTACGGTCTAGGATTTGGACCAGTTGTTCCACATAGGACAAATCTGGTTGAAGTTCAATCGGTTCATATTCTTTGACTTGATTCGAATTAGGGACATAGGGTTTGAACATAGACCCGTGGAACACATTATGAATGTTCTTCCACTGCGGTGGTAATGCTATCTCATAAGCAACCTTTCCTACTTTCTTCAGAACCTCAAAGGGTCCTATAAATCTAGGGCTAAGTTTACCTTTCTGACCAAATCGTATTAACCCTTTCCAAGGTGATACCTTTAGTAACACTAGAGCTCTTATCTCGAAGTCCATAGCTTTCCTATGTAAATCTGCATACTTTCTCTGTCTATCTTGGGCTGCTTCCAACCTTTTCCGAATCAACACTATGGCATCTCTGGTTTGCTGAACCAACTCAGGACCTAACACTTTCTTTTCTTCTACCTCATCCCAATACAACGATGATCTACACTTACGTCCATACAAAGCTTCATAAGGCGACATCCCAATACTAGCATGATAACTGTTATTATACGAGAACTCAATCAAAGGTAGGTGCTCATCCCAATTACCTTTAAAATCCAGAACACAGACTCTCAACATATCCTCTATGGTCTGAATCGTTCTTTCACTTTGGTCGTCCGTCAGAGGATGATAAGCGGTGCTCATATTCAACTTCTTTCCTAGGCATTCTTGGAATTTAATCCAGAACCTGGAGTTAAATCTCGGGTCTCGATCTGACACTATAGAAACAGGCACTCCATGTTTGGTAATTATCTCATCCAAGTATAACTTAACTAACCTTTCCAACGAATACCTTTCATTGATCGGAAGGACATGCACCGACTTAGTCAACCTATCAATGATTGCCCAAATAGCATCATGATTCGCTCTCGTCCTTGGCAATCCCACTACAAAATCTATAGCAATCTCTTCCCACTTCCATTGGGGAATCCCAAAGGTTGTAACAATCCACTCGGTCGTTGATGCTCTACTTTCATCGTTTGACATACATGACATTTACTTACCCAATTGGCTATATCCTTCTTCATTCCTGGCCACCAAAAGTTTCTCTAATACTACCAGGGTGGATAGAAAACCTAGAGTTATGCGCTTAGTGCAATACCTCGTTCTTCAATTCCATTACATTAGAAATCCAAACTCTGGATGAAAATCTATACAACCCTTGACTATCTTTTTGAGTACACAACTCTTCTCCTGTCAAAGTATCCAACTCTTATTCCATAACTCCTTCCTGACACCCTCTGATCTTTTCCATCAATGCCGGCTGGAAAGTAACTTCATATAATTGCTCTTGACTTTCGCTAGATACTGAAACCTCAATTTCCATTTTTTCCAAGTCTTGTGATAATTCCTCCGCAATCTTAACCATATTCAGTCTTTCTTTTCTACTCAAGGCATCAGCCACCACATTGGCTTTACCTGGGTGATAGTTAATCGAACAATCGTAGTCCTTAATCAACTCCAACCACCTTCTATGTCTCATGTTCAAATCTTTCTGCATGAATATGTACTTTAGGCTCTTATGGTCTGTATAAATATCGCATTTCTCTCCATACAAATAGTGACGCCATAACTTTAGAGCAAATACTATAGCTGCCAATTCAAGGTCATGAACCGGATATTTCTGCTCGTGAGGCTTTAACTGTCTGGAGGCATAATCAATCACTTTATCATGCTGCATTAACACACAACCTAATCCTTTCAAAGAAGCATCACTATAGATTACAAAGTTTCCCGTCTCATTTGGCAATGCTAACACTGGAGCCGTCACTAGTCTTCATGTAATAACCCCCAAAATTTTGAACTTTTTGTAACCCTTGTGAATAGTGTTTTAGCTGAATGAGAAAACTTTTCATGCCACACTATGTAGGGGTTCTGTTATGGATATTCTGAGATTTTATTAGTACTCTATATGGTATATGAGTGTATGTAAAGATCCTCAGAATCCAATTCCGAACACTTTGATTTTTCCCGGAAATACACTAGATACGGAGAGAATTGAGTATAAGGTAACAGGATAAAAAGGATTTAAATTAAAGGATTATAATAGAGTATCATAAAAAGGAATATAATGTATTGAGAAAGGTTATGGGAACCTAAGTAATAAGATCCCGGGTATGATCCTTCAAATGATAAACGAAAACGAAAGTTAAGCGAACCGTATAACAGATCAGCGGTCATTAGGCAAACAATTAGGAAGTTAATCAAAGGGATTAGAGAGAGTGATGTCACCCAACCAATGAGAAGAGGACAAGGAGGGAAAGATGACATCACAACATGACATAGGCATGACATGGGAAGGAAGGAGATGTGGTGGATTTTTAACCAAAAACAAAACAAAACCAAATCAACCAAGCCAAATAATTCATTCTTCATCAAAACAAAAAGAAACCAAGGCATTATTCTTCAATTGCTCTCGGCTTTTTTACTATTCCAAAGGCAAGAAATTTCAAAAATTCAAGATCCAAGCTTCCTAAATTGGTGAGTTAATTCCCTAATCATCCTTATGCATAGTTAGGGCTATATCATGAGTTTAAGCCATCAATTCTTTCTCAATCTTCTTCATTAAATCAATGAAGAAGACAATGAATAGTGTTTTCAAGTTTTTAACTTGAAATTTTTCTTGTTTTCCTTTAAGATCCAAGCATCCCTAAGACTTCTCAAAGCTTCTTAAGGCTTCCTAGCTACTCCCACCACTTCAAGGAAGGTTATCATCTCCAAACCCTAGATTCCTATGTTTATTAAGATGATTTTGGTTATTATGGTGATATTGTAGCTTAATGTTTGTGGTTTAGAGTTTGGGTTGAAGTGGTATTGAAATGGAATGGTAAATCTTGTTGTTTTGGTTAAAAGAATGTAGTATAGTTAAATTCAAGCTTAGGCATAAGTATGAATGTTAAAAATTGAATTGATTGGGGCTGTTATGATGTGATAAGGATGGATGTTGGTTGTATGATTGATTTGAGGTTGAATTGGGATGGTTTTTGAATGGTTTAAAATTGGGAAATCGCGTAAACATAGCCGTTGTAACGTTCGATTTTCTTTAGACTGTTTTTGTGCATAAAATTAGGACCCGAGAACCCCCTGCTATATTATGACCATTGCCATGTCTAGATAGCCCGTGTTACGAGCTTCGTTTTGATATGTAGTTCGTTCGATTCCGATGCACGGTTTAGGAGAAACAACCGTTTCAAGTAACGGCGTTTCATGAACGAAACATTTCCCCTCGCCTTACTTTGAAACCTTGGTTAAGGACCTTAAATGACTAATTAGGGTAAGAAACATTTATGGTAAGTGTGTTAGGCAGTTGGTAAGACACTCGCGAAGGAATCTCCTTAAAACTCGTAAAGGTTAATTTATTAAAAATGGTGGAGCCGAGGGTACCCGAGTGACTTAAGAGAATCAATAAGCGCAAAACAAGCGTTAGAGTCTAAGTTAGTTAAAGTATAGATTTACAAGTGACTTTGGTTTAATTCCAACTTACTTGTTGTTTATAGGTTACCAGACTCGTCCCGAGCCTTTTATCACCCCAAGTCGCTCAGGCAAGTTTTCTACCCGTTATACTGTTGTTGTGATGTATATATGTATATGCATTATCTTGCGGTAGATGCATGTTGGTTAATTAGCAAATGTTGCGATATATTGTAGCATGTTATATGGTACATATGCATGCCTGTTTCGTATTCTTGCCATATATATCTGTTGGTTCAGTTGATAATACCTATGCTAGAGGATAGCAGCATTTTGCATATACCCTTATTATAAGGAACCCAAAAGATGAAAACATTTTCTAAAGCCGGGAGTCGAGGATCCCGAGTAGATTTTGTATATATGTATATATATATATAATTATATATATATGGTTATAGTTTTCAAAACTATTAATCGAATAAGGGTTATTCGATAACTTTATTTTATTAATAAATATTATTTCGAATATTCATCCGAGGACTTATGACTCCTTTATTTTATTATTGAATATTATTTCGAATATTATTCGAGGGCTTATGACTCCTTTATATTATTATTGAATATTACTTGGATATTCATTCGAGGATGTATGACTCCTTTATTTTATGAATATTATTTATAATATTCATTCGAGGTATTATGACTCCGCTTATTACTAAAATATATTCTTTATTTTATTAAAGAATAAGGTGTCAATAATCAAACTTATTTTCGATTATTCAAATAAAGATAGTACTTTTATATAAGTATATCTTTGGTTATTTAATATCCATTTCAAGTATAAGTTTTAATACTTCTACTTCGATTATTTTTATAAGGATTATCTTTATGAGAATATTATTTAAATAATAATATTCAGACATTTTCTAAATATATTGGGACTGATTTACTTCATTAAATCAGCATTACTCCAAACACTCTTTAAAGTGTTTTCGAGTCTTCAAAATGATTTTTAAAAGTTAGAGCGGATCCCAAAACTCATTTTTATATTTAAGATCTTCCTTTAAAAAGGGGATTTAAATACTCGCTCAAAACCTGAGGGATCCGGCTCTATGGTGTATTTTATATTCGCAACAAGGTTGCAGTTTTGGTAAATGAATTGATTAATTACCCAACGTTCGGGAAGTAAGTCCATCTATTGAGTCGGCATAAGCAACATGGGCTCAGTGGGCGTCCGTGATAGTGTAAGTGGCTCAGTGGGAGTCCATCAAATGCATAAGTGGCTGAGTGGCAGTCCAGCATAAGGTCCTATTGCGACCAGGGTGATGACCAGTGGGGAATTCGTCCATCTACTAGTAGAAAAGGTTACTTATTGGTATCTTTGCCTGATCAGCAAGATACCTGGTTTATGCCAAAATTCTTTTCCTTTCCAAAATTCATTGGATGTTTCAAACTCTGTTCATACTTTACATGACAGAGGTTTTCAGGAAATGTATAAAGAAGATGTATATGTGGATATATATATATATATATATATATATATATATATCAGAACTTATTGAAGTATATCATAACTTCATTTCCTTTAATAATATTTCAAAGATTTAATCTATTCAAATCTTGTCTTGTGGTCTCATCTATGTGATGAACTGTTGAAAGCTCATTATACTCTGAACAGTGGTAGTTCAAGTAGCTTTATAAATGATATAAGTGTAGTGAAGTATTTGGTAACTTCATCCCTTGTTTTTACTTATATCTAGTAAGTAATTATCTTACACATGATAAAAGATTCTAGTAAGTATCCATTTAGATACTTATATTATTGTTATCACTATATATTATCTTGCGAGCTGTAAGGCTCACTCTTGCTTTATTTTTTCATCACACAACAACAGTTAGGAAAGATGGCCAGACTCCAGCAGACCCAGCGCAAGCGCGTGGGAAGCGTCCCACGTCTTCCCGATGATGTTGTAGCTGCTATAGCTGCAGAGGTAGATCTATTGTAGATCAGACCATCTACTTTTGAGAATCAATTATATATAATTATAACTTGTGGCAGATAATGGCAATTAACTGTAAATTAGCAAGTAATCATTTTGGGTTGTAATAACTTTTAAATTGTGGATTCAAAGACTTGTACTTATTTCAATTTCATCTCTGAGACTATAACGGGTTGTGGTGTGTGTTAGTGTGGGGTCACAGCATAAGGTTATTTATTATTAATTAAGTGAAGTGATATTGTGGAAAGAAAGACCGTGACGACCCGGATCCCCGACCCCGGATCTGGGGGTGTTACATAAATGGTATCAGAGCTAAGCGTTATAAACCTCAGAGATGATGCGACGATATAATAATAAACTCACAAAGATAATAAGAACTCTTGCCAAGTTCATGGTCAGACTACTTAAAGTAGCACTGACAGTTAAAACCCTTACAGGAACCCTTATAAGTATCATGATAGTAACTTAGCTCGTTTAATGTGTAGGCGCCTGAGATAGAGGACCCTGAGATGTTCGAGCGTGAGCATGATGAGGCACTGCTAGATGTTGAGGATCAGGAGGAGCCTGAGATGGAGGAGGATGAAGAGGACCCCTCAGAGGAGTCAGAGACGGAGGTCATTGCTATTTCGGATGAGGAGGACCCCTCAGAGGAGTCAGAGATAGAGGTCATTGCTATTCCAGATGAGGAGGACCCAGATGAGGTCACAGTAGCTGAGGAGCGTGTTGGACCTATGGTAGTGTATGCTGGTACCCCTTTACCCACACTTCCGGTGGTCAGAGCCCCTACCCCTCCACCACTATCTTGGATTCCCTATGATGACAGCTCAGAGACCCATACTTCCGAGCCTAGGCAGACCGAGGAGGCACCCTCAGCGGCTCCGGATTCACCACCTCTTGACCCTGCCCACAGGCAGTCTTCGTTAGCTCATGGATATGTTCAGGATGTTCTGAGGACCCGAGTGGCTGTTGCCGAGGCCCGACTGGATGAGGCCAGGAGGGAGTTGGATGCGGAGATGGCGGGTAGGCGTACCCGAGCTTATGAGACTAGGGCTTCTATACCCCGATCCTTGAGGAGGGAGCTTACGGGGATAGAGCTCACGTCCCGAGCGAGACTCAGATCTCTCCAGGGGGACAGGCATGGTAGGATCTCCAGGCGGCAGGCCGACTATATCTTCCGTTGTGCGATGGAAAGGGTATGGGAGCTGACCCGCTCCGGTGTATGATTCAGGACTGACGATGGAATAGTCTAGTTGTCTAGTTAGCCGAGGCCTTAGTAAGAGCCAATTTTCCGGGATAGTTAACTTGTATATAGCATCCCTTTTTCTGACTAGACAGATAGACTCTTGTGTATCACTTTTGGGACAGATGGCTGTAGCACTGTTGTACTTTTGACCAGATCAAACTATATATTTCTCGTATTATGTATATATTTGTTTCGTTTCGGTTCAGTTCCTTAGTGACGGGATCACTGTTTTTATCATTATTATTACTGCACTTCGTATTAGAACTGTCATAAAATAATAGAATTGCGATATACGTTCTCCCCATTATGAAGCTGTGCAAGGCACAATATTGTATATGATTGTGACCTAACGTTGAATTTCCCAATAATTTTTTTTATTATCAGAATCATGCCGCCAAGAAAGATTGGAACTAGGGCGAACCCTGGATCTGAGGACCAGGGAAGCCATAACCAGGATGATAGGAACCAGGAACACAGTGAAGAGGAAGATGAGGATTATGTGGAACAGGATGACTCCCTGTATGAAGAGGAAGAGGAAACATATGATGTTGAGGGATTTGAGATAGAGGTTGAAGAAGGAGAAACTGAGGTTGAGCAACCAGTACCAAACCCAGGCATGGATCCCATGGGCCAGTTCATGCAACTCCTAAGGCAGAATTTGGAAGTCAACCCAACCCACCCCCTCAAGGAAATAACAATACTGTGGCAAACTCTTTCAGGGCTTTTAAGTCCCTTAAGCCCCCTGAGTTCCACGGATCAGCCGACCCAATTGAGGCAAGGGCATGGTTAAAGGAAATGGAGAAATCCTTTGAGATTTTGAGTACCGATGAGGCACAGAAGACTGTATTTGCTACCTACCTTCTGAAAGGAGAAGCTAACTACTGGTGGGAGGCCAAGAAAAACATGGAGATAGATGCTATTATAACCTGGGAGAGATTTAGTCAGTTGTTTCTGGGAAAGTATTTCCCGAGGTTTATTGAAAACCAGATGGAGCTGAAGTTCTTGGAACTAAAGTAGAATAATTTATCGGTAGCAGAGTACGAAGCGAAATTTACTGAGTTATCAAGGTTTGTGCGGGAATTTGTGAGCACCGAGGAAAAGAAAGCTAGGAGGTTTCAGTAGGGACTGAAACCATGGATTCAGAATAGGGTGGCAATCCTTGAGCTTACGGACTATGCCACTCTGGTGCAAAAGGCAACGATTGTAGAAGTTGGAAGTGAACAGATGTAGAAGGAAAGAGAGAAGAAAGGAATAAAGAGGAAAAGTATGAGCATGGGTGGAGGTTCCGCAGGAAGGAGCTTCCCAACTAGATTTAATCGAGGAGCAGTGTCCCTACCAGGAAGGAACACTGGGTTTAAGCGGCCAATGAGTGTGAGCGTGAGCCAGGGCGGCCAGAAGTCAAGAATGTCCTATTCCAACCAGTCTCGACCCCCATTGCCAGCCTGTAACATATGTGGAAGGAATCACACTAGGAAGTGTAAAGGAAAGCCAGTAACCTGCTTTAAGTGCGGTCGGGAAGGCCACTATTCAACTAAGTGCCCATCATCAACCCCTGTCGTCATTCCAACCACCACTTGTCATCAGTGTGGACGCCCGGGTCATTGGAAGAGGGAATGCCCAATGAACAAACCAGCAGCTTCGGGAGCAAGCAGGGCTGCTTCTAATAAGCCACCTACTGCGAGGACTTTCAACATGACAGTCCAGGATGCTATGAAAGATTCAGATGTGATAGCAGGTGCCCTTTCTCTAAATTCAGTCAGTGCAAACGTTTTATTTGATTCGGGAGCAACTAAATCTTTTATATCAAAGGACTTTGCGCGTAAGTTAAGACTTAAGGCTGAACCCTTGATAGAACCCTTGCAAGTAGAAATAGCCAATCATGAAATTATTCCTGTTAACCAGATTCACCCCGCCTGTGAGATAGGCATAGGGGAGCAATCCTTTAGTGTTGATCTGATTGCTTTAAAATTAGGGGAGTTTGATGTAATTTTGGGAATGGATTGGCTATCTAGCAATGATGCTCAGATAGACTGTAAAGGGAAGAAAGTTAAGTTAAATATCCCAGGGAAGAAAGAAGTTATATTTAGAGGAAAGAGGCAGACGCAGAGATTTTTGACCATGGCCCAGGCCAAAAGGATGCTACGAAAAGGAAATGAGGCCTACCTAGCCTATATGGTGGACACGCAGAAGGTGCCCAACTTACAAGATATTCCAGTAGTCAACGAATTTGAAGATGTATTCCCACAAGACCTTCCGGGATTACCACCCGATAGAGTGATTGAATTTGCTATTGAGTTGGCCCCAGGGACGGCGCCAGTTTCAAAAGCACCTTACCGGTTAGCCCCGTTAGAAATGAAGGAATTAGCTATCCAATTGCAGGAACTCTTGGATAAGGGTATGATAAGACCCAGTGTGTCTCCATGGGGAGCACCAGTTTTATTTGTTAAGAAGAAAGATGGGAGCATGAGGCTGTGCATCGACTATCGAGAGTTGAACAAGCTAACCATAAAGAACAGGTACCCATTACCTAGAATAGACGATCTGTTCGACCAGCTAAAGGATGCTGTTTATTTTTCCAAGATCGACCTGAGAACTGGATATCACCAACTAAAGATTAAACCCGAAGATATTTCCAAGACAGCATTCCGTACCAGATATGGGCATTATGAGTTCTTGGTAATGTCCTTTGGATTAACCAACGCCCCAGCGGCTTTCATGGATTTAATGAATAGAGTATTTAAGAAGTACTTGGACAAATGTGTGATAGTTTTTATCGATGATATTTTGATCTACTCAAGGACTGAGATAGAACATGCAGAGCATTTGAGGATAGCTCTAGGAATACTCAGAGAGGAGCAGTTGTATGCCAAATTCTCGAAGAGTGAATTCTGGTGGAATGAAGTACAGTTTTTAGGACATGTGATCAATAAAGAAGGAGTATTGGTCGACCCCTCCAAGATAGAGGCGGTCACAAATTGGGAAAGGCCAAAAACACCCACAGAGGTAAGGAGTTTCATAGGATTGGCCGGCTACTATCGTAGATTTGTACAGGACTTTGCGAAGATCGCAGCCCCTTTGACCCGACTTACTCGTAAGAAAGAGAAGTTTGAATGGACGGAGAAATACGAGAACAGTTTTCAGGAATTAAAGAAAAGGTTGATAACGGCTCCGGTGTTGGCATTGCCGGACGGAAAAGGAGATTTTGTGATATATAGTGACGCGTCATACAAAGGATTAGGATGTGTGCTTATGCAGCACGGTAAAGTGATTGCGTATGTGTCGAGACAATTGAAGGAATACGAGGTTAGATATCCTACTCATGACCTTGAGCTCGCGACAATAGTATTTGCCTTAAAAATTTGGAGGCACTACTTGTATGGAGAGAAGTGCGAGATTTTCACAGACCATAAGAGCCTCAAGTACATATTTACGCAGAAAGGGCTCAATATGCGCCAGAGGAGATGGTTAGAACTAATCAAGGACTATGATTGTGAGATTCTCTATCATCCAGGGAAAGCCAATGTGGTGGCTGATGCCCTTAGTAGAAAGGA
This sequence comes from Apium graveolens, assembly GCF_009905375.1. Taxonomy (NCBI): domain Eukaryota; kingdom Viridiplantae; phylum Streptophyta; class Magnoliopsida; order Apiales; family Apiaceae; genus Apium; species Apium graveolens. Next base: position 205,274,079 of record NC_133652.1, on the reverse strand, counting down.
AAGACTCAGAATGATAACGACTTCGGAAGAATTGATAAGGGATTTTGAGAGAATGGAAATAGAAGTAAAGGTAACCGGAACCGAAACTGAAAAGCTTTTTGAGATCTCAATGCAGCCAGAGTTATTGGAAAAGATCAGATTGTGCCAAGAGAAAATAATGAATGAAGGCAGAGAGTCGATGACTGGAGAGGAGATCCATACTGAGAAAGATGATAAAGGGATAATGAGGTACTCCTACCGGATTTGGGTTCTGAATATTCAAGAGCTTAAAGATGAGATATTGGATGAAAGCCATAGTTCAAGGTATTCCATTCACCCGGGAAGTACCAAGATGTATAGGGATTTGAAGGAGTATTACTGGTGGCCCAACATGAAGAGGGACGTAGCAGAATGGGTAAACAAATGTTTGACTTGCCAAAGGGTAAAAGCAGAGCACCAGAGACCCAGTGGACTCTTACGACCCCTGGAGATTCCCGAATGGAAATGGGAACAAATAGCGATGGATTTTGTTGTAGGCTTGCCAAGGACGAAAGCCAATCACGACGCCATTTGGGTAATTATAGACCGACTGACAAAGTCAGCTCATTTCATTCCTATCAATGAGAGATACACAGTCGATAGACTGGTGGACATTTACCTTAAGGAAATAGTGACGCGACATGGAGTCCCAGTGTCCATTGTCTCAGACCGAGACCCCAGGTTCAACTCCAGATTTTGGAGGAGCTTTCAGGAATGTGCGGGGACCAAGTTAAATATGAGTACCGCGTACCACCCCCAGACGGATGGGCAGAGTGAAAGGACCATCCAGACACTAGAGGATATGTTGAGAGTCTGTGCAATAGACTTTAAAGGGAGTTGGGATGATCACTTGCCGTTGATCGAGTTTTCTTATAACAATAGCTTTCATGCTAGCATCGGAATGCCGCCTTATGAGGCCCTGTATGGAAGAAGGTGTCGATCTCCCTTATACTGGGATGAAGTGGGGGAGCGGAAGATGCTCGGACCCGAAGTGGTCCAAAGGACCAAAGATATAGTGGATCTTATCAGAGGGCGACTTGTAGCAGCCCAAGACAGACAGAAGAAATATGCAGACCTAGCCCGAAAGGACAAGGAATATGAAGTAGGGGACTTAGTACTGCTAAAGGTATCCCCTTGGAAGGGATTAATGAGGTTCAGAAGGAAAGGAAAACTAAGCCCAAGATACATTGGACCTTTTGAGATATTAAGACGGATTGGAAAGTTAGCTTACGAGCTAGCCTTACCCCCTAACTTGCAACAAGTTCATAAGGTGTTCCATGTGTCAATGCCAAGGAAGTATCATCGGGATGCCAGACACATAGTGGAGTACGAGCAGGTGGATATGCAGCCAGATCTAACTTACGTGGAGAAGCCAGTAAGGATTATAGATAAGAAGGAGCAGGTGCTTCGGAACAAAGTGATCAAGCTAGTCAGAGTGCTATGGCAGAATCATAATGTGGAAGAATCAACTTGGGAACTAGAGAGCGCAATGCTAGAAAAGTACCCCCATTTATTTTTTATTTGATTCCGGGACGGAATCCTTTTAAGGAGGGGAGACTGTAATAACCCCCAAAATTTTGAACTTTTTGTAACCCTTGTGAATAGTGTTTTAGCTGAATGAGAAAACTTTTCATGCCACACTATGTAGGGGTTCTGTTATGGATATTATGAGATTTTATTAGTACTCTATATGGTATATGAGTGTATGTAAAGATCGTCAGAATCCAATTCTGAACACTTTGATTTTTCCCGGAAATACACTAGATACGGAGAGAATTGAGTATAAGGTAACAGGATAAAAAGGATTTAAATTAAAGGATTATAATAGAGGATCATAAAAAGGAATATAATGTATTGAGAAAGGTTATGGGAACCTAAGTAATAAGATCCCGGGTATGATCCTTCAAACGATAAACGAAAACGAAAGTTAAGCGAACCGTATAACAGATCAGCGGTCATTAGGCAAACAATTAGGAAGTTAATCAAAGGGATTAGAGAGAGTGATGTCACCCAACCAATGAGAAGAGGACAAGGAGGGAAAGATGACATCACAACATGACATAGGCATGACATGGGAAGGAAGGAGATGTGGTGGATTTTTAACCACACAAAATCAAGGTTAAATTGGTAATTAACCAAAAACAAAACAAAACCAAATCAACCAAGCCAAATAATTCATTCTTCATCAAAACAAAAAGAAACCAAGGCATTATTCTTCAATTGCTCTCGGCTTTTTTACTATTCCAAAGGCAAGAAATTTCAAAAATTCAAGATCCAAGCTTCCTAAATTGGTGAGTTAATTCCCTAATCATCCTTATGCATAGTTAGGGCTATATCATGAGTTTAAGCCATCAATTCTTTCTCAATCTTCTTCATTAAATCAATGAAGAAGACAATGAATAGTGTTTTCAAGTTTTTAACTTGAAATTTTTCTTGTTTTCCTTTAAGATCCAAGCATCCCTAAGACTTCTCAAAGCTTCTTAAGGCTTCCTAGCTACTCCCACCACTTCAAGGAAGGTTATCATCTCCAAACCCTAGATTCCTATGTTTATTAAGATGATTTTGGTTATTATGGTGATATTGTAGCTTAATGTTTGTGGTTTAGAGTTTGGGTTGAAGTGGTATTGAAATGGAATGGTAAATCTTGTTGTTTTGGTTAAAAGAATGTAGTATAGTTAAATTCAAGCTTAGGCATAAGTATGAATGTTAAAAATTGAATTGATTGGGGCTGTTATGATGTGATAAGGATGGATGTTGGTTGTATGATTGATTTGAGGTTGAATTGGGATGGTTTTTGAATGGTTTAAAATTGGGAAATCGCGTAAACATAGCCGTCGTAACGTCCAATTTTCTTTAGACTATTTTTGTGCATAACATTAGGACCCGAGAACCCCCTGCTATATTATGACCATTGCCATTTCTAGATAGCTCGTGTTACGAGCTTTGTTTTGATATGTAGTTCGTTCGATTCCGATGCACGGTTTAGGAGAAACAACCGTTTCAAGTAACGGCGTTTCACGAACGAAACATTTCCCCTCGCCTTACTTTGAAACCTTGGTTAAGGACCTTAAATGACTAATTGGGGTAAGAAACATTTATGGTAAGTGTGTTAGGCAGTTGGTAAGACACTCGCGAAGGAATCGCCTTAAAACTTGTAAAGGTTAATTTATTAAAAATGGTGGAGCCGAGGGTACCCGAGTGACTTAAGAGAATCAATAAGCGCAAAACAAGCGTTAGAGTCTAAGTTAGTTAAAGTATAGATTTACAAGTGACTTTGGTTTAATTCCAACTTACTTGTTGTTTATAGGTTACCAGACTCGTCCCGAGCCTTTTATCACCCCAAGTCGCTCAGGCAAGTTTTCTACCCGTTATACTGTTGTTGTGATGTATATATGTATATGCATTATCTTGCGGTAGATGCATGTTGGTTAATTAGCAAATGTTGCGATATATTGTAGCATGTTATATGGTACATATGCATGCCTGTTTCGTATTCTTGCCATATATATCTGTTGGTTCAGTTGATAATACCTATGCTAGAGGATAGCAGTATTTTGCATATACCCTTACTATAAGGACCCCAAAAGATGAAAACATTTTCTAAAACCGGGAGTCGAGGATCCCGAGTAGATTTTGTATATATGTATATATATAATTATATATATATGGTTATAGTTTTCAAAACTATTAATCGAATAAGGGTTATTCGATAACTTTATTTTATTATTGAATATTATTTCGAATATTCATCTGAGGACTTATGACTCCTTTATTTTATTATTGAATATTATTTCGAATATTATTCGAGGGCTTATGACTCCTTTATATTATTATTGAATATTACTTGGATATTCATTCGAGGATGTATGACTCCTTTATTTTATGAATATTATTTATAATATTCATTCGAGGTATTATGACTCCGCTTATTACTAAAATATATTCTTTATTTTATTAAAGAATAAGGTGTCAATAATCAAACTTATTTTCGATTATTCAAATAAAGATAGTACTTTTATATAAGTATATCTTTGGTTATTTAATATCCATTTCAAGTATAAGTTTTAATACTTCTACTTCGATTATTTTTATAAGGATTATCTTTATGAGAATATTATTTAAATAATAATATTCAAACATTTTCAAAATATATTGGGACTGATTTACTTCATTAAATCAGCATTACTCCAAACACTCTTTAAAGTGTTTTCGAGTCTTCAAAATGATTTTAAAAGTTAGAGTGGATCCCAAAACTCATTTTTATATTTAAGATCTTCCTTTAAAAAGGGGATTTAAATACTCGCTCAAAACCTGAGGGATCCGGCTCTATGGTGTATTTTATATTCGCAACAAGGTTGCAGTTTTGGTAAATGAATTGATTACTTACCCAACGTTCGGGAAGTAAGTCCATATATTGAGTCGGCATAAGCAACATGGGCTCAGTGGGCGTCCGTGATAGTGTAAGTGGCTCAGTGGGAGTCCATCAAATGCATAAGTGGCTGAGTGGCAGTCCAGCATAAGGTCCTATTGCGACCAGGGTGATGACCAGTGGGGAATTCGTCCATCTACTAGTAGAAAAGGTTACTTATTGGTATCTTTGCCTGATCAGCAAGATACCTGGTTTATGCCAAAATTCTTTTCCTTTCCAAAATTCATTGGATGTTTCAAACTCTGTTCATACTTTACATGACAGAGGTTTTCAGGAAATGTATAAAGAAGATGTATATGTGGATATATATATATATATCAGAACTTATTGAAGTATATCATAACTTCATTTCCTTTAATAATATTTCAAAGATTTAATCTATTCAAATCTTGTCTTGTGGTCTCATCTATGTGATGAACTGTTGAAAGCTCATTATACTTTGAACAGTGGTAGTTCAAGTAGCTTTATAAATGATATAAGTGTAGTGAAGTATTTGGTAAATTCATCCCTTATTTTTACTTATATCTAGTAAGTAATTATCTTACACATGATAAAAGATTCTAGTAAGTATCCATTTAGATACTTATATTATTGTTATCACTATATATTATCTTGCGAGCTGTAAGGCTCACTCTTGCTTTATTTCTTCATCACACAACAACAGTTAGGAAAGATGGCCAGACTCCAGCAGACCCAGCGCAAGCACGTGGGAAGCGTCCCGCGTCTTCCCGATGATGTTGTAGCTGCTATAGCTACAGAGGTAGATCTATTGTAGATCAGACCATCTACTTTTGAGAATCAATTATATATAATTATAACTTGTGGCAGATAATGGCATTTAACTGTAAATTAGCAAGTAATCATTTTGGGTTGTAATAACTTTTAAATTGTGGATTCAAAGACTTGTACTTATTTCAATTTCATCTCTGAGTCTATAACGGGTTGTGATGTGTGTTAGTGTGGGGTCTTAACATACGGTTATTTATTATTAATTAAGTGAAGTGATATTGTGGAAAGAAAGACCGTGACGACCCGGATCCCCGACCCCGGATCTGGGGGTGTTACACTTCATTTCAATTCCTGGAAACTCTCTTCACACTTTTTCGTCAAAACGAACTTCTCATTCTTCCTGGTCAACTTGGTTAGTGGGGATGCAATCTTCGAGAAATGTTTCACAAACCTTCGATAATATCCTGCTAATCCAAGAAATCTCCTTATTTCTGTTGGTGTCTTCGGTTGCTCCCACTTTGATACGGCTTCGATCTTTACCGGGTCTACTTTGATACCTTCCTTACTCACCACATGTCCAAGAAACTGTACTTCCGTCAGCCAAAACTCACACTTAGAAAACTTCGCATACAATTGCTTTTCTCTTAAGTTTTGAAGGGCAATCTGCAGATGCATTGTGTGATCTCCCGGATTCTTTGAGTATATGAGGATGTCATCAATAAATACAATAACAAACTTATCTAGATACTCCTTATATACCCTATTCATTAAATCCATGAAAGCCACTGGCGTATTTGTCAATCCAAAAGACATCACTAAAAACTAATAATGGTCATACCTTGTTCTGAATGGATTCTTGGGGATATCTTCAGGCTTTATCTTTAGTTGGTGGTAGCCAGATCTTAAGTCAATCTTTGAGAAGTAACATGCTCCCTTAAGCTGATCAAACAAATCATCGATTCATGGCAAATGATACTTATTATTTATTGTCAACTTGTTCAGCTCTCTATAATCAATACACCATCTCATGCTTCCATCCTTTTCCTTCACAAATAGCACTGGAGCACCCAACGGGGAAACACTGGGTCGAATAACTCCCTTATCCAATAATTCCTGAAGTTGCTTAGCCAATTCTTTCATTTCCATCGGGGCCATCCTGTATGGAGCCTTAGAAACTGGTTCAGCTCCAGGTATCAAATCAATGGAAAACTCTATCTCTCGATCAGGTGGCAATCCTGGTAACTCTTCTGGGAAAACGTCATGGAATTCTCTTACTATAGGGATCTCATCCAAAATAGGGGTCTCTTTCTTCGTATCCACCATATGAGCCAAGTACGCCTCACATCCTTGCTGCATCAATCTTTTTTCTTGCATCACTAGAAAGAACTTCCTATCTTGTCTCTGTCCTTGGTAGCTGATCCTTTTAATATCTGGGGTGTACATAACAACTCTCTTTTTCTTACAGTCTATATTCGCCTTATGTAAAGATAACCAATCAATGCCTAAAATAACCTCAAAGTCTCCCAACTCGAAGGGTATTAAATCAATAGGGAACATATACCCTGAAATCTCTAGGGAACAACTAGGACAAAATTGTTTTACAGGTACTTTATCTTTATTAACCACTTCTATGGTCAGAGGTTCGTCTAGGTCTTCTAATAACAATTGCATTTTATTCATACAATTCACAGATATAAAGGATTTGGACGCTCCTGAATCAAACAGAACGTTAACAGGTACGGAATTAAGAGTAAGCGTACCTGCAACCACATCGGAGTCATGAACTGGAGACTTCTGGGTCACCTTGAAAGTCCTAGCTCTAGCAGTACTGGTTGCTGGTCCTTGGGACACACTCCTTCCATCATTACCTTGAGTCACTAACTTGCAATTCCTAGCTATGTGTCCCACTTAGCCGCAACTAAACAAAGTAACTCCTTGAATCTCAGACTTACATTACGTGGAAAAGTGACCTTTCTATCCACACTTAAAACAATTAACATTCTCTCGGCACTGTCCACTGTGCTTTTTCCCACACATTTTACAATCAGCGACTGGCTTACTCATCCTCGTCGGGGCAGAGTTAACTGAAGTAGTACCGGGTTTAGCCTGGGGAAAATTCTGCCTTTTGAACTTCTTATTCTTATTCTTGCCAAACCAACGCTGGAACTTCTGACTTGCTATTCCTGATTCTGACTTAGCGGGTCCACTTTCAAATTTCCTCTTCTTCTCACCCTAATCCTTTGCAGCTAACTTCTGATCACTCTCTATCAATAGGGCAGCCTGGACTACCGAAATATAGGTCTTGAGTTGTAAGGCTACAACTCCACTCCTTATTTCCGGCTTCAACCCTTGTTGAAACCGCTTCGCTTATTGAGCTTCTGAACTCACATATTCCGGTGCTATACGGGCCAACTCCGTAAACTTCGCTTCATATTCCGTGACACTCCTATCTCCTTGTTTCAATTCCAAAAATTCCATCTCCATTTGACTTTGGAGACAGTCCGGAAAGTATTTTTCCAAAAATAACTGTGTAAATCTGGCCCATGGAACTGGACCTTCTCCTTCTATGGCTCGCGTAGATTCCCACCAATAATTGGAATCATTCCTCAGAAAATAACTAGCATAATCAGTCTTTAAACCCTCACTCACCTTGGTGAGCGCAAACGCCTTTTCCATCTCCTTTAACCATATCCTTGCAGCAACAAGATCTACTTCTCCTATAAACTCTGGGGGCTTCACTGCTTGAAAAGACTTAAAACTAACACCCTGATTTTCCCCTCTCATCTCATGCTGCTGTTGGATTTGTAGTTGCTGCTGTTAGATTTGCTGTTGTTGTTGCTGTATGAGCTGTAGTTGTTATTGTTGTTGCAATTGTTGTTGCTGCTGCTGGAATTGTTGTTACTGTTGGGCCAGCTGTACAGTCTGCTGATGCAACAAGTTCATCAAGTCACTCATGGAAGGATCCCCAGCAGATCCGTTATTGGGCTGAGAATTTCTCTTTGGTGGCATCTCCTGAAACATAACAGTTATATATAAGAAAATGGATTGCTCCAGCAGTTTATATTTATGCATCAGGAGAGCGTTGCCACTAAGACAATATTCTCATCCCCATTTTAATTGGATCTGTCCTGAGTGAATGATTATAATCTAAAAATGCTAGCAACAGAAACAACAACAATAATAACAACAATAATAGCAACGCACAATATATAAAAACTGAATAATAAGATAAAGCAGCTGAAATACAATAACCAACAGAATCCAACTAGTACAACTGAAAATCCAACTGAAAAGAACCATCTGAATACACACCAAAATTGGCTGTCATAGCATCCTCGCCTACTACAACTATCACAACATAATGTACATATACAAAGTAAACAACTACAGAACTCCTAGAGGTCAACTCTGAGCTCTGCATCCCTCTGCTGCAACTCTGTCTCGCCACTACCACTGCCACCAATGGAACCTAGCTCAAACACCAGCCAGTTCACTAGGTCCTGATACTGCACAGCTCTGAACTCTGAACTAATGAAACGGTCAACAGATCTAGCCCTCTCTACATCCATCTGGGTCAATGCTCTCATACAGGCTCACACCTCAGGGGAAGGGGCAGGGATGCCCTGGAAAGGTGCAACAGGTACCTGATCAAACTGAGCAGCAAACTCCGGACCCTGATCTCTGATAAAAAAAGTATTCATCGCCCTATGAGCATGGTAAGGGATCGGTGAAGAAGTACCACTAGGGGCCACAGGAGGTACTGGAGGTCTCATCATGGAAGAACTGGGACCGCAGCCGGGAGGGAAATCCCTGACAGCAGACACAGACCTACGTACCCAACGGGGACGAGGACCAGATCCAGGGATGTCTCTAGGCACAAAGGAAGGGACTAGTGGAGGAGGCATAGGGGTCTCCTCAGTAACAGCATCAGGGGGTCTCTCAGAATCTGAGCTATCCGAATCAGAGGGATTCTCTCGAGATGGAGAACTCGAAATCGCAATAGGCCACTGTCAACATAATAAATATACTGGAAATACACAACCAGGTCAAGGCAATTCTATCAAAACATTTAATAGATGCCAGGGTAATGTCGTCGGAACCCTCGACTGACTCTAAAAGGGTTGCTCCTCTATATGAGTTGTTGACTCACACCTAAAGACTCACATTATCACCTACTCGACACAATCCCTAACCTGAATCAGGGACTTGAACATGTAGCTCTGATACCAACTGTGACAGCCTCAACCCCGGGGTCAGGAGTTGACGTCACTAAACACAATTACCAAAATTATAAACAACAGAATTATTATTAAAATATACTAACTTGACCCCAAACCAAGATCTGATCCAGGTTCAAGTATAATTCAGGTTCTTAATACTAAAAATTCTTTATTCAACATCTAACACACTCTAACTTTATTCAGCAACTCCTCAGGCCTCATGGCCTGATACAAACTACCTCAGAGGAGCCGAGTCCAGTAGGGGCGGGAACATGGGTCGGTCTGACTGATCTTCTAGGCATCTGCGAGATATACATAACAGTTTACAAGGGTGAGCATAATCGCTCAGCAGTACCAACATATAAATAACAGAATAAAAGCAATAATTTAACAATAATAGGAACAGAGCTGTAATCATGATATCAACATTTCATAATGAAAATCAGAGATAACTGGATATCATTAACTAGCATGCTTTATCAAAACAACATGGTAGTGTGCTGTGTAAATACCAGAGTCCAATTTTAGCATGCTAATTACATTTATAAAACCGTTGTATCAACTACTTATGCTCTTATGTAAATCACAAATCCCAATCAGATACGTAGCGGATATGTGAAGACAGCTGATCAGGCTATCAATACCAGACGGCTCTAACTGCCATCCCATTCACCTGTTCTGGAACTCAGAGACTAGCTAGGTCTCTGACCTGCTGGACTAATCGGTTTTATAGTGTGCGCAACTGAATTAGCTTCTTACGTCACCTCAATAGGCCTACTCTGGCCCCAATATATCCCATATCTGACCGTTTTATCCAGTTTTCAAAACACTTGTACCTATCTCATTTTCAAAATCGTTTATTTAACCAGCACACATATAAAATCCATTTCACAAATCATTTCATTCGAGATAGGTACCTTTCGAAGTTACTTCTCCCCAAAACAATTTGAAAACAGTGATTTATAACTACACGGGATACGTAACTTAAAATGTTTATGTTCCATTACGAAAGTAAAACATTTAGCTATTCATATGTACTGAACCATAAAAGAATGGTCAGGGGTACTTGCCTTGCAACGCTTTACAAAACCCTAAGTAGCTTTCACGCTGACTTCGATCCTGGGAAAACTCGACTGGGATCTACAAATACAGAGTACCCTAATTAGTTATACCGACATGCTTGATATCCTCAAATCCTAATAATCCATATCCGACAACCCGAGTCGTATTATTATTATACACATAATCATGTAATCACATCTCTCGAACATAAATAGGGCTAACACGTAGAACATAATTATGTACGTTTACAAATATATTTTTAGAAAATTTGGCAGTAACTTCTTTATTTATAAGACTACCCGTCGATTATAATCGACGTCAACAATCCTCAACAATCCACATTTTCATTCCATACCAATTCTATATTCACGCATAATTTATTTTCGAAAACATTTTATACGAATCGTTATATTTATTTATAAGGTTTAGGACTCAGAACATCGTCATCACCGTCCACCGTTTACTCACCGAAGTTCATCGTCAACGGCGGCACAATTTATTGGCGCTCGATATAATACGGGTTCCCAAATAAATTATACCAATTAATATTATTTTCTCGCCACGAAAATTTTTATTTCACAAATGATACTCATTTATTTCCCTGCAGAAAATTAAATAAAAATCAATTTACAATAACCAATCTGCTGCGCAAATAGGCCCAACAAAAGGCCCAAACAATCAAATCCAACTACACACCACTAGCCTCACTGTTAGAGGCCCAACAACAACAGTCAGGCCCAAGTTTAACAGGCCCAACTACAACAGGTCAAGCCCAGCAAGGAGACCAGCCCACAGACACACAACATCGCACACATGCGGCCACGCGCCGCCACAACACACAAACAAACACTGGCACATACACACAAATTAAACACACACAAATATATATATATATATATCCATCAAGACAAAACCATAATCGAACAAGAAGAAACAGCCGGGGAAAGTACCGGAAAAAGTACTGGAAACGGAGACGGGCGAGCAACGCCGGGTAGGAAAACGGAACAGAGAGGAAGAAAGAAAAAGAGAGACTGAGAAATGAGAGATTAAGAGATTGAAAGGGAGAGAACAGAGAGTAGAGAGTAGAGAGATTTCGAAGAAGGCAGTGAACAACCGGGTGGTTGATTTTGTTTTTCTTTTTTTTATTTGATAACAGATGTTGCAATACAAGGCAAACACGTGTCCCCCGGTTAAAAAGAAACTAACACATAGTATTTAAGATAGATACGGAGACTCTAGGCTCTGTTTTGTCTCAGAATTCAAAATTAACGGGTAAAGGTGCACGAAAAACAATTCCCGAAAATTACAAAAATAATATCAAAATGTCATAAATAACCCGAAGTTTAAAAAGACATAATTTTTGAAATTTTTAAAGCACTTTTTAAGATGCGCTTTGTACTTGCTTTTTAACATGTAACGGAACGACGCGCGGGTGAAATGATTCCCGAAAATTTTCAAAATAATTTTAAAATTCTCAGAATATTTTAAACCTCGTAAAATATGAGTTTCATAATTTTTGAAGATTTCCATAATTAAATATGGATTTTACAATCAAACACATTCAGAAAATCGTTTAAAAATAAATATCTAATAAAATATTGATTTCTCAATTTTATAAAGTCCTAAAAATAATTATCAAAATTATAAAATTATAAAACCAATTTTAAAGACAATCCAATTATCTGTAGAATTAAAACTGTAATAAAATCACTTTTACAAGCGAAATAAAATTATATAACTCACCAATAAATCACACAATTCAATCCCACATATCCACATGTCATACATAATTAAATAACAATCAGTAACTGTTTCCAAAACCAGTACACAACTTTATTTAATTATTCAAATCTTTATTACACTTTTAAATAAAAAGAGAAATACACGAGTCGTTATATGCCTTGTACTCAATGTAGTAACTCTCAGATGTGCCTTGAAATCATCATTTATCAGCATTTCATCAGCTTTTGCAAGATGCTCAACAAGAGTCTTTTTACAAAGAACAAAACTAACTGAGTTCCATTCTTTAGTCCACTCCTTTCCTCTAGGAGTTTCACTCCAAGGTACTGGTGCTTCCCCTGTAACAAACTTCTTGACTATCTCAGCTTTATGAATAGTTTGTTGAGGTGCATGTCCCGATGGACCAGCTGCATCAGCATCTAAATTACCAGCAGCTTCACCAGTAGTTTCTTCATTAGCAGCATCAGAACTTGTAGAGCCTGCAGTATCAGCATCCTATGATAAAATAGCAGTATGTGAGGCTATAGAGGCTTCAACATTTTCCTCTAAATTTTGATCTGCATCCAGGTTCTAATCAACATTCAAAAGTGATGTTGTTGATGGAGTGAGTTGAATTTGTGGAGCTTCCAAGTACAAAACCTCAGGTATAATCAGGTTATGAATATCAATTTCAGCACTTGGACCTGGTTCTTCAGTATGTACTGGATGAACTATAGGTGACATAGAAGGTGTAGGTATCTTAGCTTGAGCAGTTTCTGGTTGTGAAGTTCTATTTGTGTAGAAGGAAGTAATTCAATAACAACTGGTTTTGTTGAGATCAGAGATTCCTGATCCCCTTCCTTAGCTACTTCCATTACATCTGAATCTGACTCAACTATGTCCCTATGAGCTCTCTGTTTCTTTAATTTCCTCAAAAGTGGAGACACTGTAGGAGCTTTATCATCAGAATTTAATTTTCTAAGCCTTTTGAGGGGCCTAGAACTACCAGTTACAGTATCTTTCTGAGAAGAAACCTTCTCAGCTTCTACAATAACAAGTTCTGATATAGGAACCTGTTTCTCAGCATCTGATTCATCTCGCAGAATAATTCTCCTTCTCTTATGTTGAGTCTGAGGTACTTTCTTAGTCCTCTTGGGCACTGTACTGTAGGATCTGAAGGTTGAGAAGTTTGAGGTGTTTGTGTAGAGGTGGTAGGTGCTGATGGATGAGGTTCTGATGATTGGACATCAAGATATAATTCAGTATATTTAACTGGATCGTAGGTTATTAAGGCTTGTTTGACAAATAAAGGAACTAGAAGGGTCTTAACACAGCCTTCTTATTATCAGTAGATAATAAGTCATTAAAAGCTCTTTTAGCTAGTCTGAATAATGAAATTAATTAACTAGCAGATTGGGGCTTATCATCACAACAAAAACTATAGATAAGCTGACAGAATCTAGCAAAATAAACAGTATTTCTATCTTCTGTCATTCTATCCCCAATAAAACCTAAGACAACACTTGCATAATCAAAATCGGTTTGATTAATGAGAGCATACCCGATTTGTTGGCTGAATATGGGGATTGCATCAAAATTAGAGCATTTGTTTACAAAAGTCGTGGTAATGCAGTCAAAGAAGAACCTCCATTCCCTCTTTATGAAAGATCTCTTCAACTGACCCAGCTTTGCCAATGTCCTCTCATACCCCAGACTGGCCATCATGTTTTGAAGAACTGGCTCTTCAACAGTAGAATAAACACAGTTCTCAGGCAGCTGCAGTGCTTGTCGGACCGTAGCCAATGTCACAACATACTCATCCTCCCCTGATGAAAAAATAATACTTGGGGACCCTTGAGCACCACCATTGTCATATACTCCGCTTCTCCAGAACTCCAGTACTTGAGTACTAGAGACTGCTTCAGGTGCGGTCAGAGCGTACCCAATATCAGAACTAGCAAGAATGTCCTGAATGAAATGAAGTTCTGATGGGGCTTCGGACTTGCTCAAAATAGTGGAGAAGTTATTAGGAACAAACTTAGCTCCATAAAAAATTATATCTTTTGGTGCCATCTCTGTAAGAAATTCAGTGAATAAGAGAATGTTCGCAAAGTGTTTGTAAAAAGTCCTGAGAGAAAAATGACTTCAAAAAATAAAAGACAGAGAGAGAGAGAAAAAAAAAGAGATTTAGAATAGAAAAGTAAGTAAAAGATTAGAAATTTTTTTATCTCTCATATATATACTTTCTCCACTCAACGGTCATATTTTTGAAGCATGTGATACACTTTACACCTGGCACTATTTGAAAAGTCAGTAAACGGTTAGAATGAGAGTTAATGGGCACGTAAAATAAGCAATAATTACCGTGCACATGCAGTTTTTCAGGAAATACACGTTAACCACTAACCCACAATGATTATGACTATTTTATCTCACATTAACTAATATTCTGTAAAAATAGTATCGTTCACGTAATGACCAAAAATAAACCAAGTAAATAAATACTGTCACGACAGCATCAAAACTTGATTATTATCAGGATTTAAAAGTCATCAGAATATGGCTCCTTAACTCGAAAAGTGAATGTGTATTCCTGTAATTCTTCACACAAAAACTGATATGGTTTCATCGGAACTTAATCATCAGAACTTCCATCAAAACTTGTCCTCAGAATTTATGCAATCTGACACATAAACTGTTCATCTAAAACAACAATGATCACCAGAGTAATTTTCATTATTCATATGGAGTGTAAGTGTGTGCATTAAGCTAAATATCAGACAAAGAGTAAAGTCTTATTCACTTTAGTACATCTTAGAAATAAGGCATAACTAAGAACTTTACTTAAAATTTGTCATTATTCTGAAGTCTACTTTAGAATGAGTTCATGCATGAGTCCACCTCAACTATTTTGTGCTGATTTTATGCATCTTTTGAAATTCTATTTTACAGTGGCTTTCCAATGTAAGTGAGTCACAACTGCTTATCAGAATTTATGCAGTTATCAGAGTATTTCTCCAGTAATCATAGAGTGTGAAAAGTCACCAAGAAAATTTTATTTTGCTTTTCTAATGCATATTACTTAATACCAGCAATGCACTTGGGTCTTCCCATCCATATTTTTTACTCTAGATCTCAAAGGAGTACCTGATTTTTATTTCTTTTCTTTTTTTTCTTTTGATAAGTGAGGCTTATCAGCACTTAGTACATTCACCAGATTTACTAACAATGGAACTTAAAGCTCATCCACTATGACCATAGCATATCTCTTCTTTGCAATAAACATGACATTAACTGGACCAAATATATCAACAAGTAGTAGGTGATAAGGCTAAAGAATTGATGATTCAGTCTTGCTCTTGAATGAAGATTTTCTTTGTGTTGCCTTCTAACATGAATCACAAAGGCCATCAAGAGTAAATACTGCTTTTGCCAATCCTCTCACAGGATATTTCTTGACTAGTTCATTTATATTATTGAAATTTAAATAAGAGAGTTTCTTGTGCCAATTCCAGCTTTCTTCAATTAATGTTATACTCAATAGACAGATTGCAGAACCATCAATACTTGTTGAAAGCTTGGCTTCATAAGTGTTATCATTCCTGTATCCTTTCAGAACAACTTTGCCTGTAGATTTGCTTACAACTTCACAGTGTTCTTCAAAAAAATTCACATGATAACCTCTGTCACAGATTTGACTTACACTCAGCAGATTGTGTTTAAGTCCTGAGACCAGAGCTACTTCTTCAATGATGACATTCCCAAGATTGATATTGCCATATCCCAGAGTTTTTCCACTGTTCCTATCTCTATAAGAAACACCTGGGCCAGCTTTCTCCACAAAGTCTGATAGCAGGGCTTTATTTCCTGTCATATGTCCTGAACATCCACTGTCCAGAACTAGGATGTTCTTCTTGTTGCCCTGCAATCACAAAGACCACTAATGATTAGTTTTAAGGACCCAGACTTGCTTGGATCCTTTGGTCTTTTTAAGTTTTTTAACATTTGCAGCGGATTTGGCATCAGAGTTTATGTTAACAGTTTTATTATCAGAATTTGCAATATCAGACTTTGCAACAGAACTTACACTAGAAGGAATAATGCTAACTTTCTTTACAGAAGGTTTTATTTGATAATAATCATAGTACAAACTATGATATTCCTTACAAGTATAAATAGAATGCCATAAACTATCACAATGAAAACAAGGATTTTGTGGCTTATATTTAACAGACTGACTCTTAACTCCTGATTTTGAAGGTAAGGAGTTTATATTCTTATTCTTCCTGCAAAAAGAAGCCAGATGGTTAGAATCCACAATTATGACATGTTTTTCTAGGAGCATTAGGAACAGGCTTATAATTGTTACTTTTGTGCACACCTTCCTTTCCATTCCTATTTTTCCTAGATGGCTTTACCTTGTTTACATTCTTTACGTCTTTCAGCTTATGCTTAAGCTGCTTCTTTGTCATTAAGCCTATGTTAACTTCGGTTGGCTTATCCTGTTTAGGTTTGTCAGAAGTTATTTTCTCCTTAACTTCTGATTTATCAATATCAGACTTTACAGTTACAAACTTAACAGGATTTACCTTTGGTTTTTGTTTAACAACTATAGGCTCAGTTTCTGCAGTTCCCTTACTGTTCTTACCATCTCCATAACCTAAGCCCTCTTTCCAGTTTCCACTACTAAGAATATCCTGAGTTGCTTTACCAGAGTTAGTCCAAGTCCTGATAATCTCTCTTTCTTTTTCTAACTCAGTTTTTAGAGATTCATTCATTTTTAACACTTCATCCCTAACATAAAAGGCATCATCTCTATCTTTCTGAGTTTGATGGAACATGACCAACTCCTTTTCTAAATAATCATTCCTCTTTTTATAAGCAATATTTTCAGAAGTTAATCTTTCACATGTTAAAGTTTGATCTTTATAACTAATGAACATGGTTTTAAGATATCTTCTCAACTCAGTAATATCATCAGTATGAAAGGCATAAGTAGTTTGAGGTACCTTTAAGTCAGCAGTATCAAAACTGCTATCAGCATTTGCCATCAAGGCATAGTTTTCCTCATCCTTAGAATCTGAAGCATCTGACCAGCTTTTCTTCTTTATGACAAGAGCCTTTCCTTTGTCACTTTTCCCTTTTCTTCAATCTGGAGATATGTAGCCTTTCTCACCACAGTTGTAGCATTTAACATTTGAGTAATCTCCTCTGTCAGACTTTCCTCCTTTGCCTTCAGATTTTTTGAAACCTTTCTTTTCAGAACTTGCACCTTTCCTGGAAAACTTCTTTCCTCTCCTGAATTTTCTGTACGCAATCTTTGTGATCCCTTTCACCATAAGAGCACACAGCTTCATCATCTCCTTATCATGGTCCATCTCAGGTATACTTTCAGTTTCTGAGTCATCATCACTATCAGAACTTGATGACTCAGTATCAGACTTGGTGATGAGAGTTTTTTCCTTGCCTTTTCTTGAGGCAGCTACTTTGGGACTTTCCTCCTCAGCCACAAAGGCAGTTGTTCTTGACTTTCTTCCATTCCTCTTGCTTCTTTGTTCCATCTCAAGTTCATGAGTCTTGAGCATCCCATAAATTTCATCAAGAGTTGTTTCATCAAGATTATAGTTGTCTCTTATTATTGTGGCCTTCAAATCCTATCTTTCAGGAAGAGCTAACAAGAACTTAAGATTTGAATCTTCAATATCATACTCGTTGTCAACTAGTGACAAATCATTCAAGAGTCTGACAAATCTGTCATATAAATCAGTTAATGACTCATCAGGCTTTGAGTCAAAATGCTCATACTCTTGAGTGAGTATTGTCTTCCTGTTCTTTTTGATTGAATCAGTTCCCTGACACCTTGTTTCCAAAGCATCCCATATCTCTTTTGCAGTCTTGCAGTTAATTACCCTGTTTGACATGACATTATCTATGGAACTATGCAGCAAGTGTCTTACCTTTGCATCCTTTGCAATTGATGAGATATCTTCAGCAGTGTAATCACTTTTCTCCTTTGGTAAAGACTTTGTTGGTTGGCCTGCAACTTCCACAGAGAGTTTGGTTGGCATATATGGTCCTTCATAAATCCTGTCGAGATATTCTGGGTCTGTAGCTTCCAGAAAGATAACCATCTTCACTTTCTATATGGAATACTCAAAAGGTTTCAACATGGGAACTCTTATAGTCTCATATCGACTATGAGTTACAGTTTTTGGAGGATCTTCAGTTTTGGTGGGCTTGGTTGGAGTTTCTTCTTCAGACATGATTGATTTTGGATCTTAAACTATTTGTATGTTAACAGAAGGCTCTGATACCACTTGTTAGGTCACACACACTGTAGAAGGGGGTTGAATACAGTGTTTAGCACAATCAAATCGAATATAAGAACTCAAGTAACAGAAAACAGATTTTATTCAACACAATAAACTATGTTACAATAAGGAACTGTCCTCTCTCAGTGATGAATAAATTATCACGAGAGCTGCTAGAGTTAAAAAGAATAATAACTTCGATAATCGTAACACTTATAGTGTAAACTCTATGCCTGTGTTTATATACTACACAATTACAAGATAATCTTCTAATTGATATGAAATATAATTCTGCTTCCTAAAATATATCAACTAGTTATCTTTTCTTCCAAGTTTTCTATTCTTCATTGAATTCCTACTTCATGCACAATTCTTTCTGTCTTAGTCTCGATCTTCTTTCCTTTCAATCAGCCGCCTGCCTTATTTGAAAGTCATCTTAAGTCCTGATATTATCTCCTGATAAATATCTTCTGAACCTTAAGTTCTAATAACTTAAGTTCTGATATCTTAAGTTCTGTCTTCAGTATAAGTGCTGATTTCCGGTTAAGTATTGATCTGTCCTGTTATGTAAGATCTGAAAGCTAAACACAAATCATTTTACACATGACATTATCAAATATATCTAACAGTTCCCAACTCAATACAACTTCAATCTTCGCTGGATCAACTTGAATGCCTTCTCTACTGATGATATGCCCTATAAATTGTACTTCCTTCAACCAAAATTTGCATTTCGAGAATTTCACGTACAATTGCTTCTTCCTTAGAATTTCCAAAACAATCCTTAAATGCTCAATATGCTCTTCTTCCGTCTTTGAATAAATCAAGTTGTCATCGATAAATACAATCACGAATTTATCCAAGTACCTCTTAAATACTCTGTTCAATAGATCCATGAATGCTGATGGCACGTTGTTCAAACCGAATGCCATTACCAAAAACTCATAATGTCCATATCTAGTACAGAATGCATTCTTGGGGATATCTCCCGCTTTAATTCTTAATTGATGATAACCCGATCTCAAATCTATCTTCGAAAACCATGCGGCTCCTTTTAGCTGATCGAACAAATTGTCGATTCTCGGTAAATGATACTTATTTTTAATAGTGAGCTTATTCAATTCCTGATAGTCAATGCATAATCGTATGCTGCCATATTTCTTTTTCACGAATAATACCGGTGCACCCCACGAGGATACACTAGGTCTTATGATGCCCCGGTCTAGAAGATCTTGCGATTGCATTGACAATTCCTTCATCTCGACTGGTGTTATTTGATACGGAACTTTCGCAACTGGTTCTGTACCTGACGCTAAATCAATCGTGAATTCAATTTCTCGGTGTGACGGTAACCCTGGAAACTCGTCGGGAAAGACGTCACGAAATTCACATACAATTGAAATGTCTTCTATTTTGGAACTTCCTTTCTCGGTATCTAACATGTTGGCTATATATATTTCACATCCCTATCAAACAATCGTTTAGTCTGCATTACTATCAGAAATTTCTTCCGCTATTTTTCACCTTTGAATATTACCGGTGCATTTTCTGCAGTTCGTAATTTTACTTTCTTGTTCGCGCAATCGATCTGAGCATTATGACAAGCTAACCAATCCATTTCCAAAATGACGTCAAACTCTCATAACTTAAAAGGAATCAAGTCTACGGAGAAATGATGTCCTCCTATTTCTATATCACATGCACGACACATTCGATCTACCGGAACTTGGTCGTCATTCGCTAATTTTATAATTAACATCTCGCCCAACCATTCAATTTTGCAATGTAACTTATCAAGAAATTCTTCAGAAATAAATGAACGAGTAGCTCCCAAATTAATTAATACTTTTAAATCTACGGAATTCACCAAAAGCGTACCTACAATTACACTAGGACTCTGCACTGCTTCTTTCATTATCATGTTGAAAGTTCTTGCTCTGGGTTGATTAAGCGGCGGTGGAGGAGCTAATGCCAACACTTTCGGAATACTAGCTGCCATTGCTGGTCCTTTGCAATTCCTAGCGATATGTCCTTTCTTTTCTCATTGAAACCAAGTAACTTCTGCTGTTTTTCCCGTTGGACATTCGTTAGAATAGTGCCCATATTACATCCGCTTTGATACAGACGCCAGTATGTTTTCATCCATAAATCTTGCAGTACGGCACTGGGACTCTGACAATTCTCTGTTGGCTGGGGGCTTGGAAACGATTACCTGTTTTTTGGATACCTTGTCCTATCCTTTTAAAATTCAAATTTGACCGGGCTTAAAATCCCGGCTTCCTACTGAAGTGGCTTTGGAAACTTCGATGCCCTCTTTCCTTCTGAGATCTTTCGCTTTCTCTCTCAATAATCAGGGCTTTCTGGACTACGGCGGTATACGTCGTTAATTCAAAAACTGCAACTTGTCCACGGATCCATGGTCGTAATCCTTCTTGAAACCTTTGAACTCATTTTTCTTCAGTATCAACTTGTTCTGGAACAAATCTATCCAATTCAGTAAATTTGGCTTCATATTCTGTTACGGACATACTTCCCTGCTTCAATTCCAAGAACTTAATCTGCATTTGATTCTTCACATAGCGAGGAAAATGTGTTTCTAAGAACAACTCTTTAAACCTATCCCATGCAATAACATCTTCACCTTCTAAAGCCTTCTTAGATTCTTACAAATAATTTGCTTCCCCTTTCAACAAGTAACTAGCAAAGTCAGTCTTTTGGTCTTCACCTACCTTCACTAGCGTGAATGCTTTCTCTATTTCTTTCAACCAAGTGGTAGCCTTGATAGGATCTGCTGTTCCCTCAATTTTTTGAGGTTTAACCGACTGATATTGCTTGAAAGTAACAATAGGTATAGCTGGTGGCATCTGGCGCTCAGAACGCGAAGGTTGTTGTAACATTTATTGTTGAATCTGCTGATGCTATGGCTGCATCTGTTTTTGCATCATTACCATCTGTTATTGCATCAGATGGAATATTTGGGTCATGGTATCATTGGTCTATTCTTCGGAGTTGCTGTTAGAAGTCTCAGTGCTAGTCTTTCTCTTGGGCGCCATTTGCTGATAATAAAACAAATGATGTCTTTTTAACAGTTTATTAAACAATTGACAGTAGGTAAGAAATCAATTTATCCTGTATTAACAAAATTTGGATAATAGTTCGGAAAAAAAGAAAAACAGTTTGCTTAATATAAAAATAGGAAATATAAACAGTTTACTTTAATATAAAGGCATGAAATGTAAACAGTTAAATAAAATGTTTGTTCTCTTTTTTTTCCATAATTTAAAATACGAAAAGCTGTAAAATAATAAAGTAAAGGTAAATGCTGTAAAACTGTAAAGACAAAAATTTAAATAAAAGAAAATTTGAAAAGTTCATTTTATATATCTAACACCAGCTCCAGGTGTGAATGCTTGGTATACAAAAAGTCTCATCCTGCTGGTCATGGTTACTGCTACAAGTCAGGCTAACTGCTACACACATACACTACTCACTATACCATACTAGGCTACATCTATGTATATCTATCATCTCCATTACGTCAGTCCTCTATAGTCAAAATCTCAGAATCCCGACGATATATGCCTTAACTCATCTCGGAGTATCTGAACCAACGTCTGTGCTAAACGAAAAATCCTATAAAACTCCGCAAAAGAAGGCGGCCCGTCATATGTCAAAGCATCTAACTTCCATGTAGCACTCATCAAGGTAGACTGTAACCTCTGTCTCATCATATAATTTGGCTGTAATGTGGCTAATAGTCCTCGGTCTCTCTGATCAAACAAGTGCATAATCTCCCTACACTGGGCTCTCCAATACTCGGCGTCATCTCTCATCATACTGTAGTCATGATACAGTACCATGTGTGGATGTGCAACATGTCCTACTGACTCCTGTGACTGAACCCTCGGTATCCCTGCAGCACCATGTTGTGGGGCTCCCAACTGTAACTCTACCTCATGGTCACCCATACCCTCGACTGGAACAATCTGGAATATCTCTGGCTCTTGAGCCTGTACTGGAATAGGAGGTAATACTGGTGGTGGTGGAATCTCTGGTTCAATCACTGGCATGAACTGATGCTCTACTGGCAATGAAGGTGGAAGCATCGGTTCGAAGAACGCTAACGGATCAAACAACTCTACCGATCATGAACTATCCCTGGCACCGGTGGTGCTGGCTCCTGAGGCAATGGTGGAGGAGGTGGAAGAGGTGGAAACATATACTCAGACACTATTGGAACCACTGGTGCAACTGGTCCGGTCACAGTCCTCTCGGATGAACCTGAATATCCTGATGATGCCATCTAATAATATACCAAAGAAAGAAGAAAGGTCACTAAATCATTCTTAGAACTAACACCTTCCTATCCTAATCTTGCCTAAATCCTAACACTACTCTTCCTAGTTGACTATTTCTATCCTATGTGATCTCCCTATCTTATCTTAATCCTAATATTCTTATTTTCAGGGACCAAACCTACAGCTCTGATGCCAAACCTGTCATGCCCTCCAAACCCGGGATATAAGTCCGTGGGTTACTAGCTAATCACCAAACCTGTACAATCTGAATAACAAATAATAAAGAAATGTATCTAAACCCATTTAACACTAACCAGGATCTTTTTAGGTTGAAGTATGAAAACAAGAACCACTAACTACTTTATTACAAACCAAATTCAAAATCTTACAAACTCTCTTTATTACAAACCATTGTCTAACCAGTTTTAAACTAATTTCATCTTTTATTCAAACACACACACTAACTATCTACACTCCACATGTTTTGGTAACTCAAAGCTTTCTTCCTGGATTGGGATCAACACCTTGGGTATGAGAGGATCCCGAGGCTTGACCCGCTTCTTTACCACTCGAGTCCTGATGTGTTTCATATTCCTTCTTAACTGAAAACAATAAGGTGAATAACAGCAAAAAGGGGTGAGCCAAAAATTGCTCAACAAGTCCATAAAATATAAACAATATTAAAGCAGTTTAAATAAATCGGTAATCTGGGTATATCTGCAAAGATATAACCTCGCGAGAATAGAAAGAAGGCCACTGCTGGCGAATGCAAACAAACTAAACTGGACATAACTTCGCATCTATACCCTGCTGATCAGCCATGATACAGTGCAGATCTATATCCCACTATATACATCTAGTCGGGAACCCAGACACTACGACCCATCTCAAGGATCCGGTTATATCCCGGTCCTTAAGGTTAAGTAAAACTTAATCCCCAAAATATCACTATCCAGTCCATGGAGTAGCAACCGGAACAATCGGTATGCTTTGATATATTCTATTCACCAGAATATACCAATGTGTATGCGTATCAATTTGAATATGATTAAGGAATTCAAAGGAAAAGGAAAAATCAAGAATCGAAATTAAATATAATCAAGAGAATAAAAAGTATGTATTAGTGTTTATGAACCGAAATCACAAGAGTGCAAGTGTGATATGAATCCGAGGAATATCACTATTCTGAAATTAGAATAGGTGGAAAATGCCTTCTGCGTGACTCACTTCAATTATGTAACCTTCATCTATCACCGGCTCAACCTGCCCTGCTGGCTTATCTTCTGTTAGAGAAATAGATTGGTTTAGTCATTTTGTACTTCAATTACGTCTCAAACCGATTTCACATCGTTCCTATTATCTACCCATGCGCTTATGACTGACTCGTATATTATATATTAGCAAGTAAGACTCGAGTAACCACATAATACACATAAGCACATAAGCCACATAATCATTTTTATAGTTAAAAATAATTTTTAGAATCAAAATTGACTCGCTGATCGCTTAACCGATCATTATTTGACTCATTTTTCGGGATTTATCGGACTCGTCTTGGTACGCGATTCGGCTTATAATTAAATAAATAAAAAGTTCAACTAATTTCTAGAAGAAATTAGGTTTTAATATTATTTTTAATAAAAATAATTCATTTTTCTGAGCCAAAGGGCTTTCGTTTCGCTCGAATCGGACTAACGGTCTAATTAATATAATTAAACACATACAATTCAATTTATTATTCAATATAAATAATTATTACTAATTTTTAAATCCTAAAATAATTTTTAAATAATTACTTATGAAAAATTAGAACTAAAAATGATTTTTCTATAATTTTTGGAATTAAAATAAATTTATTATGATTTATTAAAAATTATTTGATTAATTATCAAAATAATTAATCATTTTTAAATAAATAATAATTAAATAATAATTAAATAATTAAATAATTAAATCTGATTTTTTTGAAAATATTTCAGAATTTTTATAATATAAATCAATTAATTAAATAATTAATTAATCAATTTATAAAATAAATAGAACAGATTTTTATAATTAATAAAAATAAAAATAAAAACAAATTTCAGAAACACATGTCAGAAACCAAACTCTGACAATTTTGGATCAAAACCGGGTTAAGCAAACGGGTCACCCGGGTCACACTCCGGGTCAGTGAAGAACACCACAGGAATCTGGGTTGAAACCCAGAATCCGGCGACTTCACCAATCACTGCAAATCACTTCACCAATCTGTTTCGGGCCAAAACATACCAAAAACATCCCTGAATCCTAAACTCCGATCAAAACCGACATGAACTCCAGCCAAAATACGAAATCACAGAATCGTACATGAAACTCGATGATTTATAGTGCAAAAAGCTAAGAACATGTACAATCAAAGCCCTAACATCATAAGAACCAAATATTCACAGAAATCACGAAACTATATTTTGAAAATTGAGTATAAACCCTAATAATCGAACTTTGCTATCCAGGTATCATTTATTCAATTAAACAACATGAATCGATTGCAAATAACATCATAAAGCTATATCAATCATCAAAACATCATAATAACCCAAGAATCAAAAAGCCCTAATTCGAACATAAACCCTAGAAATCAAAAATCAAGAACAACAAATTGAAACGTAAAATTGATGCTAGAAACAGAAAGAACATATCAAAACCTTCGATTTGAGTACTTAAATCACACGATTTGATGCAAAAATCAGCTGGAAATCACGGTTTGATTCTCGGCCCGATTCTGAAAATCCCGACCCGAAAAACAGAGAATTTTCTGATTTTTCTAATTTTTAATTAATTAATTAATAATTAGGCTATTTATGGTAGTGAAATTAATACTCCTAATTGAAATTAAGGCCCTAATTCTACATCTTTTAAAATTAATAAGCCCCTAATTTTATAATTTTTGAGTATTAAAATTTAATATATAAATATTTTATATATACAATATATATGCCAAAATTTCCCAAAAATTGTGAATAATGCAAAATACAAGGAAATGGTATAAATGAAAGTCCTATAATTTTATAAAAATAAAAATGTGATTTTTGTGGGGGTTTTAACACCCAATGGAGCCCGAAAAAGTCATTTTTCGCGAAACGAGAAAATTTATAAAATACCTAGATGTTCAGAATAATGCGATGGTAAAAGCTGTTTGATGAAAAATAAGGCCCATTATTTTATTTGAAATACCAACTATAAAATCATGATTCGGGTCGTATAACTTTTGATATGGAAGTTATAAATGCAAAATAAAATATCTGAAAAATATATTAAAAATACTGGGACGACGTAGAATGCACGTAACATATAGCAATTAGGGTTTGACAGTTAATTACACATAATTGACACATTAACACACATAATTTATTATAAATATGATATAATACAGACGTAATTTTCCCAGACGTTACATCTCCTTAAGACTCTCTCTTCGAACCCCTTTCAATGTGCCTATGTACCCTTTATATAGGGACCAAGCTTAACGTAACTTTTTGGAAACAAAAATTCCAATAGAATTAAAATTCTCATTCTGAGGCCCAGTCAGAAACCCTCTAGAATCCGTCTTCTGCTAGCTTTAAGAATATCCCACTATGAGGCCCAACCGCGAAGGCCCAGGGCTTATTCGTAATCGTACGACTTCACATATGGAAAAGTGAGCGGAGAGTGGTGGTTGTGATGAATTGGCGGCTGAGATTTATTAAGGTTAGTGGTGGCTCCTTAAGACTCTCACTTCGAACTCCTTTCAATGTGCATATGTATCCTTTATATAGGGATCAAGCCTAACGTAACTCTTGGAAAACAAGAATTCTAATAGACTTATAAATCTCATTCTGAGGCCTAGTCAGAAATCCTCTAGAATCCGTCTTCTACTAGCTTTAAGAATGCCCCACTATGAGGCCAAACCGCGAAGGCTAAGGACTCGTTCGTAATCGTAGTACTTCATATATAGTGCATCTCCCTGCGAAAGGATAACACTTTGGTACCAATTATTTCCCTTGACTACAAACACAGGTATAGCCATGGTTCACCATAAATGCCAGACGCGTCCATGTACTTCGAAGGGGATAACCCACCAGATAGAAGGTTACGGGAACTTAAGCTTTTGGGTGCAAAGTACAGGATGGCTCCAAATTTCTCCAATGAGGACACCTGTTGAATACAAGAACAGAGCTCCCAAAGCATATACCAATATTAACCTCACACCTTAAACTAGGACACCTGTTGAATACATGACGAGACCTTCAATTATCAGGCATAGCCTTAGAGGCCTTTTAACTTTTCATGGATGAAATTCTTCAAAGAGTACCTTCAATAAATACGTTGGTAAAAATGATTTCCATTACTTTCTTCATGTGTGTCTTGTCCCAAGCTTCTCCATATTTTCCTTGCCCTGAACTTCTTCATATTTGTCATGCCCTCAGCTTTTCCAGATTTGCCTTGCCCTTCGTGAGGGGAAGTGTTCATCCAAGCTACCATGTCGTGCATCTCCCTAGGTTAGGGCGTGCCCAACCCTGGGGCATGACCTCACCTTCTGCATTGCAGCTTACCTTACCCGAGTGAAGGCAAGTCATTCATTCACACAAGTCATACTTCGTATTGTTAGGTCACGCACACTGTAGAAAGGGGTTGAATATAGTGTATAGCACAATCAAATCAAATTCAAAGAACACAAGTAACAGAAAACAGACTTTATTCAATATAATAAACTCTGTTACAATATGGAACTGTCCTCTCTCAGTGATGAACAAATATCACGAGAGCTGCTAGGGTTACAATGAATAATATTCTCGATAATGATAACACTTATAGTGTAAACCCTATGTCTGTGTTTATATATCACACAGTTACAAGATAATCGCTAATTGATATGGAATATAATTCTACTTCCTAAAATATATCAATCAGTTATCTTTTCTTCCAAGTATTCCATTCTTCACAGAATTCCTTCTTCATGCATATCTCTTCTTACGTTTCTCTTGATCTTCTTTCCTTTCAATCAGCCGCCTTCCTTATCTGAAAGTTTCCTTTAAGTCCTGATATTATCTCCTGATAAATATCTCCTGAACCTTAAGTACTGATAACTTAAGTTCTAACTTCAGTATAAGTGCTGATTTTAGTTAAGTACTGATTTGTCTTGTTTAAGTAAGATCTGAAAACTAAACATAAATCATATTAGACATGACATTATCAAATATATCTAACAATCTCCCCCAACTTGTAAATTAGCATAATATACAAGTTCCCACAGATTTTTACTAGATAACTACAACTTACAGTCCTTAAAGCTTTACCAACTTTAACTTCTGATAACAACTTCAGTCTGTATATATATCAGAATTTGAGCAGTTGTAGATCTTGACTTGGCTTCACTTTCTGATCTCTCTGATGTCAGGAGTTGTTCTGAGATAGTTCTTCAACAAACATCTCTCAGCATATCTGAGTTCATCAATCATCCTCCTTTTAGCATCTTTGAGTTCTGCAGTATCTTCACCAGTTTGGAAGATAGCATATCTGAGATCATTAATTTTTGCTTTTCTCAACTCCTGATCTAGTCTTATGACATAGGCTTTGTCAGACTCTAGATTGAATTCAAGTCCCTTAATACCAAGATATGTTCTGATGGATACAGTATTAGGTTTCATATCAACAATATCACCCTTGTGATCTCTGTACTTGGGACAGTATGTGCTGTCAGACTTTACAGAATAAAGCCTTTTCTGTCTCTGAATTTGAGTCTTCAAATAATTTGCAGCACTTTCTGTTATTCTATCACTCACTTGAAGTAAGAATAAAACATGTTCTAGTTCCTCAAAATACTTCAGTGGTATAACATTTTCCCTTATATGGTAAACCCTTCCATCTGTCATGAAATATAACAAGATATGTTCTTTCAAGAAGGTATGGTAGACCATCTGTACAGATTCTAGTTGATTCAATCTTTCAGGAGTTGCTCCAACATCTGGTTCACTTAAGGAAGTTGGATGATTGGTTGTGTTCTGCACTCTTCTTTCATCAGCACTACCCAATCCAGATTTATCTCTTGCTTCCTTCCCAGTAACCACTCTTGCTTCAAAACCACTTGATGCAGTCTTCAAAGGTTGAGTCTGTTTGGCTTTAGTGAATCCTGGTAGGAGTAACTTTGAGGATTTAACATGAGAAATGTCAGAGGTTTCCTTTGACTTATTTTCTGATATCAAGTCAACTTGAGCTATGTCAGAGGTTGCTTGCTTCATTGTTATATCAGAACTAACTATATCTTGACTCTGAACAACTTGAGCCATGTCAAAAGTTGTCTTAGAAATCTTCCTTGAATTCAGAGTAAGATCAACATCTTCAACATAAATTTCTTCATCCATAGGAGGCACATAAACCTTTACAGGTTCACCAACTTTTTCTTTTCCCTTGGACCTTGGATCTATCTGTAATTGTGATTTGGCCTTGGTTGCAACAGGATTTGTCCTTTCTTTTTTCACAATGCCTTTAGCCGTAGGAAGTTTCTTTTTAAAAATAAAAGCTTCAGATTTGGAGTTGACCTTTTCTAACTTAAGTCTAGCTTCTTCTTCCATTAGACTCTCAAAGTCCATTCCTGGATTTTCTTTCAGAAAAAACTGTCTTGAAATTGCTTCATCAAGATCCATAAGTTCATCAGAACTTATCCTTTTACCAGTATCAGAAGTTATTCTTCTCCCAGTATCAGAACTTGTTCTATGACTTGTAGTTCCAGCTCTACTTGATGAGAGACCTCCACCTT
Organism: Apium graveolens; assembly: GCF_009905375.1. NCBI lineage: Eukaryota > Viridiplantae > Streptophyta > Magnoliopsida > Apiales > Apiaceae > Apium > Apium graveolens. The sequence continues at coordinate 205,244,515 of NC_133652.1, read as the reverse complement.
GACCACGGCCTCCACCCATTCCAGAGTTTCCCGGGTCATTACCATCATCCTTTTTCTTCAATGTTTTATCAGGTTTGCATTTGGACTTGATTACTTTTTCCCCCTTTTTGGCATCACCAGGTAAAAGAAGAGAGAGAAGCAATTCCACTGAGGATTGGATCTCATTGAGTTGAGATTGCTGAGAAGCTTGATTTTTCAAAATTTCATCAATCTGAGACTGTTGCTTCTCTTGGATTTTCCCAATGCTAGTAATTTGGTCAAAGGAAGGTTTGAAAAACCTTTTCTTGTCCAGCTTGACAAGTGTATCTTGCTGCATTAAAGATTCTTGAATCTTGTCCACTTTGGTCTAAGTTACAAACTGTTGACCTTGAAGGTGCCTTGTAGTAAGTGCAGTAACTCTTAGCTGTGTCTTGAAATATTCATTGACTAACAACTCATCAGCTTTTGCCAAATGATCAACAAGAATCTTTTCAGATGGAACAAAGGTAACTGTGTTTCACTCCTTAGTCCACTCCTGTCCTCTAGGAGTTTCACTCCAAGGTACTGGTGTTTCCCCTGTAACAAACTTCTTGTCTATCTCAGCTTTATGAACAGTTTGTTGAGGTGCATGTCCCGATGGACCAGCTGCATCAGCATCTACATTTGTAGCAGCATTACCAGTAGCATCAACATGTTCAGCATCAGAACTTACAGAGTCAACAGCTTCAGCATCTTCTGATACAAGAACATTATGAGAAGCTATGGATGCTTCAACATCATCCTCTAAGTGCTGATATGCTTCCAAGTTCTGATCAACAACCATATTTTGATGTTCACCTATAGTCTGATCTTCAATGTCTAGATGCAAAGAAGGTGTTGTAGGCAATTCTGTAGTTATATCAACATCAGGAATTGGTGTTGGTGATGGATTGATTGGAGCTAGTGGAACTTCTAAGTAGAGAACCTCAGGCACAATTAGGTTATGAATATCAATCTCAGCACTTGTGCCTGGGTCTGCAGTAGACACTGGTTCAGTTATAGGAGACACATGTGGTGTAGATACTTTATCTTGAGCAGTTTCCTGAGTTGGTGACAATGGAGGTGTAGATGCAGTAGCTTCAGCAAATTCTGGCTCTTTTGAGATCAGAGATTCCTGATCTCCTTCCTGAGCTGTTGCTTCCTCATCCTTTGAAACTAACTTAGCCCTGTTCCTGTGTGCTCTCTGTTTCTTGTATCTCTTTGAAGGTGGAGATACCTTGGGAGTTTCATCAGAATACATCCTTCTAAGCCTTTTGAGAAGTTTAGAACCCCCAATTCCAATATCCTTCTGAGAAGAGAGCTTCTCAGCTTCTTGAACAACAGGTTCTGATACAGGAACCTGTTCCTCAGCATCTGATTCATCTCGCAGAATGAATCTCCTTCTCTTCTGTTATGTCTGAGGTACTTTCTTAGTCCTCTTAGGTGTGGAAGATGAAGGCTGCACTGTAGGTTCTGATGGTTGAGGTTGAGAAGTATGTGGTGGTTGAGTAGAGGTGGTAGGTGCTGATGGATGAGGTTCAGACGATTGAACATCAGGATATAATGCAGTGTACTTAACAGGATCATAGGTTATTAAGGCTTGTTTGACAGATAAAGGAATTAAGAGGGGTCTTAACACAGCCTTCTTATTATCAGTAGATAATAAGTCAGTAAAAGCTCTTTTAGCTATTCTGAATGATGAAATTAATTCACCATAACCTTGGGGCTTATTATCACAACAGAAACTATAAATAAGCTGACAGAATCTAGCAAAATAAACAGTAGATCTATCTTTATTCATTCTGTCCCTAATAAAATCTAAGACAGCACTTCTATAGTCAAAATCAGTTTGATTTATGAGAGCATACCCGATTTATTGGCTAAATATGGGAATTGCATCAAAAGTGGAACATTTGTTTACAAAAGCTTTAGTTATACAATCAAAAAAGAAACTCCATTCCCTCTTAATGAAAGATCTCTTCAACTTGCCCAGCTTTGCCAATGTTCTTTCATATCCCAGACTAGCCATCATGTTTTGAAGAACTGGTTCATCAACAATAGAGTAGACACAGTTCTCAGGTAGCTGCAATGCCTGTCGAACCGTAGACAACGTCACAACATACTCATCCTCCCCAGATGAAAAAATAATGCCTGGGGACCCTTGAGCACCACCATCATCATACACACCGCTTCTCCAGAACTCCAGTACTTGAGTACCAGAAATTGCTTCGGGTTGAGTCAGAGCATACCCAATATCAGAACTAGCAAGAAAGTCCTGAATGAAATGAAGTTCAGAGGGTGCTTCTGACTTGCTAAGAATAGAAGAGAAGTTATTGGGAACAAACGTTGCTCCATCGAAGATTATGTCCTTTGGTGCCATGTTAATTCTTGAGAAAGAAGAGTGCCTGTAAGGTGTTTGAGAAAATGTCTGTATGAAAAATCGTCAGTAAATGAGAGAGAATAGAAGTAAAGAGAGAGATAAAATGTGAAAGTAAATAAAAGATTTTACAATCTTTTCTCTCTTTTACTTATATACGGTAGAAAAAGTAACCGTTGGGACACCTGTCAGACATGCAGTAGTAAAAGATAATTAATGGGCACATGTATTCAGTTATCATTACTTATCACATGCAGTTTTTCAAGGAAAAACCGTTCCACTTACCAAGTAATCCCATTAATCAAGGTAGTTCAGTTTTATTTTAAAATTTAAAATTGTTCCCACTTAATAAATTATTTTCACTGCGAGACCAATATTCTGTAAAAATATGACCAATGAGAGAATGACCATAAAGAAACCAATTAAACAAATACTGCCACATCAGAATCAGAACTTGATTTGTATCAGAGCTAAAAAGGTCATCAGAATATAATTAGTATCAGGATTTAAAAATACATCAGAATATCAAACGACTCAGAGACAAAATCTTGCATAAATATAAAATTTCATTAATATATTGAGCAAATACATTTCATGAAATTTAAATTACATGCTGAAAAGTACAAGATTGTCCTAAGCTACAAATCCTAACATCAACAGCTTTTGTCCTAAGCTAAGAAGCCAGAAAAAGCTGACGGTGAAGAGAAACAGGGAGCAAAAATTATTTCTTCTTCCTACTCTCAACAAAAAGAACAGCGAGACGAATGATTCGCTCTTGCTGTCGGAGATGACGGAGATGTAGATCTCTTTGGACTGTCAACATGTCACGTTTAATGATCTCTGGAAATTGAATCCAGAGATTATGAGGAATGTTGTTGATATGGTATGGAGTTGGAATTCCATTTTGAAAAACATGTACAGTCTCAGTGCCATAATTATAAAACCAGCCAAACTCAGCCACTTATGGTGATAAGAATAAGAAGAGAGTGAGTTTTTGAGAAAATGAGAGATGTGCTGGCTGGAATGAAGTGTTGGTTTAAATAGGCAATAGAATGCCAAAAGACGCAAGGAAAATTGAATGGTTATAGGTAGAAATAATTCTACCTCGTCTCCCTAGACTGATGAGAATAAAAACAGCCATTGGAAGTGTAAAATGGGATTTAATGCGCACATGAAACAAGTAAAAATTACTGTGCATAGACATGTACCACTAACCCAAATTATATTGACCGTTAATATCTCACCCAAACATATTCTGATTTTGAATAAGACTGTTTCAGATTTTTAACCACAAATAAGTCAAGTAAAGAATCAGAGTTTAATATCAGAACTTAGACTTATATCAGAACTTAACAGTCATCAGAACATGGTTTCTTAACTCGAAAAATGAATGCCTATTTCTGTAATTCTTCACACAAATTCTGATTTCGTTTCTTCAGAACTTCCATCATAACTTGTCCTCAGAATTTATGTAACTGACACTTTAACGTTCATCTATAATACCATTTATCACCACAGTAATTTTCATCATTCATTTGGAGTGTATGTGTGTGCAGTAAGCTAAATATCAGATAAAGATTAAAGTCTGATTCACTTCAGTACATCTTAAAAATATGTCATGATTCTGAAGTCTACTTTAGAATGAGTTCACGCCTGAGTCCACCTCGACTATTTTGTGCTCATTTTATGCATCTTTTGAAATTCCATTTTATAGTGGCTTCCCAGTGTAAGTGAGTCACGACTGCTTATCAGAATTTATGCAGTTATCAGAGTATTTCTCCAGTAATCATAGAGTGTGAAAAGTCACCAAGAAAAATATTTATTTTTGCTTTTTTGATGCATATTACTTAATACCAACAATGTACTTGGGTCTTCCCTTCCACAGTTTTTACTCTAGATCTCAAAAGAGTACCTGATTTTTATTTCATTTTCTTTTCTTTTGATAAGTGAGGCTTATCAGCACTTAGTATATTCACAAGATTTACTAACATCAGAACTTAACAGATGAGAAGCACTATTCTAGTTGTTGACTTAGTCATAAGATAGACAAAGTAAACTTAACTAAGCTCAATATCAGAATTTGCTTGTGTCAATAGATTTCCACATAAACAATTACTTCAAACATGGGATTTGTTAGTATATTAAAGACTACTAGGTCAGCATCTAGCATATTTATCCTCATTGGATTGAATAATCACAAAAACATTCATATCACTATCAGAGTTTAGAAATTCACATCAGACAACAATCAGTACTTAAGCAATTTTCAATTAAGCACATAATACACAAAGATGATAATATCTATAAATACTGATCATAAAGTCTGATGCATCAGAACAAAAACTAAGCATATTTAGAGAAAGAACCTGAAACCATTCCAAGTTCATTTACTAATCTTGTAAAAGTAGCTTCACATAATGGTTTTGTGAAGATATCTGCTAGTTGTTGATCTGTTGGAATAAAGTGCAATTCCACTGTACCTACATCCACATGTTCCCTTATGAAGTGGTACCTTATGCTGATGTGCTTTGTCATTGAGTGTTGAACTGGATTACCTGTCATAGCAATACCACTTTGATTATCACAGTATATAGGGATTTTAAAATATGTTAACCCATAATCCAGTAACTGATTCTTCATCCAAAGAATCTGTGCACAACAGCTTCCTGCAACAATGTATTCTCCTTCTGCAGTTGATGTGGAAATTGACTTTTGTTTCTTGCTAAACCAAGAAACCAATCTGCCTCCAAGAAATTGGCAGCTTCCATTTGTGCTTTTCCTGTCAATTTTGCAACCTGCAAAATCTGCATCTGAGTAACCTATTAGCTTAAAGTCTGATTCTCTAGGATACCACAATCCCAGATCAGCTGTTCCCTTGAGATACTTGAAAATTCTTTTCACAGCTATTAAGTGAGGTTCTCTTGGATCTGCTTGAAATCTTGCACAAAGACAGGTAGCATACATGATATCACGTCTACTAGCAGTTAGATAGAGTAGAGAGCCAATCATACCTCTGTAATCAGTAATATCTACTGATTTACCAGTATCCTTATCCAATTTTGTTATAGTGGCCATAGGAGTGGATGCACTTGAATAATCTTGCATTCCAAATTTCTTCAGCAAATTTCTGGTGTACTTGGTTTGACAAATTAAAGTGCCTTCTTCATTCTGCTTGACTTGAAGGCCCAGAAAATAGCTAAGTTCCCCCATCATACTCATTTGATATCTTGACTGCATTAGTTTGGCAAACATCTTGCAAAGTCTGTCATTTGTAGAACCAAAGATGATATCATCAACATATATCTGAACCAAAAGTAAGTCATTTCCATGGTTGAGGTAGAACAAAGTTTTGTCAATAGTTCCTCTGTTAAATCCACTTTCCAGAAGAAACTGAGCTAAAGTCTCATACCATGCTCTTGGAGCTTGCTTAAGGCCATAAAGTGCTTTATCTAGCCTGTAGACATGATTTGGAAATTTGGAATCTACAAAGCCCGGAGGTTGTTCAACATATACTTTCTCTTCCAACTCTCTATTCAGAAAAGCACTTTTCACGTTGAGAATATCCTTTTGCAACTAGCCTTGCTTTATTCCTTGTAATTATGCCATCACTATCAGTTTTGTTTCTGAACACCCACTTTGTACCAACAACAGATCTGTTCTTTGGTCTTGGCACTAGGGTCCAGACTTTGTTTCTTTCAAATTCATTTAACTCTTCCTGCATTGCTTGCACCCAATCAGCATCTTGAAGAGCTTCTTCCACTTTCTTTGGTTCAGTCTGAGAAAGAAAAGAATTATAGAGACATTCACTTGAAGTAGATGTTCTAGTTCTGACATCTGCATCAGGATTTCCAATAATTAAGTCAGGTGTATGTGATTTAGTCCACTTCCTTGCAGATGGAAGGTTTTCTCTAGAACTGGATGTTCCCCCATGATCCATGCTATCTTCATCAACATTTTCTAATGCTCCCCCTGAAACTATGCTCTCTGAGTTGGATCCTTCAGAAATTAAGTTTTCAGAATTATCAAAACTTGGCTTATCAAAACTTAATGAATCAGAACTTGAAGAGCCAGTTGTATGTTCTGATGCTTCTTGAGATGTGGTTGTATCTTCAATGTGCTCCCCCTGCACAGGTGCATCTTCCTTTGGCGTAGTCACCACAGTTTCAATAACATCAGAGTTTAATCCATCAGAGTTTGCAGTATCAGGATTTAGACTGTCAGGATTTTCAGTATCAGAATTTAAGTCTTCATTTTCAAATCTCAGCTGATCATGATCATTGAAATCTTCAAGTCCAGTAATCTTCTTATCATCAAAGGAGACATTGATAGATTCCATGACAACCCTTGTTCTTAAATTGTAGACTCTGAAGGCTTTTGTGGAAAGTGGATACCCAACAAAAATTCCTTCATCAGCTTTTAAATCAAATTTGGATAGCTGTTCAGGGTGAGTCTTAAGAACAAAACGCATCAAATACATGAAAATACTTCATATTTGGCTTCTTTTTCTTCACCATTACATATGGTGTCTTTCCATGCTTGTTAATGAGTATTGCATTCTGAGTAAAATAAGCAGTCTGCACAGCTTCTGCCCAAAAATAGGTTGGTAGCTTTGTTTCATCAAGCATAGTTCGTGCAGCTTCAATGAGAGTTCTATTCTTTCTTTCAACAACTCCATTTTGCTGTGGAGTTCCAGGAGCATAAAATTCCTGCTTGATTCCATAGTCTTTGCAGAACTCTTCCATTGTCAAATTCTTGAACTCAGTGCCATTATCACTTCTTATGATCTTTACAGAATCTTTGACCAATTTATCCAGTTGCTTGACATGATCAATCAAGATAGATGCAGTTTTATTTATTGTGTGCAAGAAATACACCCATGTGTATCTGGTGAACTCATCCACTATGACCATAACATATTTCTTCTTTGCAATAGACATGACATTTACTGGACCAAATAGATCTACATGAAGTAGGTGATAAGGCTCAAGAATTGATGATTCAGTCTTGCTCTTAAATGAAGATTTTCTTTGTTTAGCCTTCTGACATGAATCACAAAGGCCATCAGGAGCAAATTCTGATTTTGGCAGTCCTCTCACAAGATCTTTCTTGACCAGTTCGTTTATATTGTTGAAATTTAAATGAGAGAGTTTCTTGTGCCAATTCCAGCTTTCTTCAATTGATGATCTACTCACCAGACAGATTTTAGACCCATCAGTACTTGTTGAAAGCCTGGCTTCATAAATGTTACCATGCATGTATCCTTTCAGAACAACTTTGCCTGTAGATTTGCTTACAATTTCACAGTGTTCTTCAAAGAAATCCACATGATAACCTCTGTCACAGATTTGACTAACACTCAGCAGATTGTGTTTAAGTCCTGAGACCAGAGCTACTTCCTTAATGATGACATTCCCAAGATTGATATTGCTATATCCCAATGTTTTTCCAATATTGCCATCTCCATAAGAAACACTTGGGCCAGCCTTCTCCATAAAGTCTGATAACAGGGCTTTATTTCCAGTCATATGTCCTGAGCATCCACTATCCATAACTAAGATGTTTTTCCTGTTGCCCTGTAATCACAAAGACCACTAATGATTAGTTTTAAGGACCCAGACTTGCTTGGATCCTTTGGTCTTATCAGGTTTGTTAACATTTGCAGCGGATTTAGCATCAGAGTTTATGTTAACATTTTTCTTATCAGCATTTACACTATCAGACTTTGTATCAGAACTTACACTATAAGGAACAATGCTAACTTTCTTTAAAGAAGGTTTGATTTGATAATAATCATAGTACAAACTATGATATTCCTTACAAGTATAAATGGAATGCCACAAACTACCACAATGAAAATAAGGATTTTGTGGCCTATATCTAACAGACTGACTCTTAACTCCTGACTTTAAAGATAAGGAGTTTATGTTCTTATTCTTCCTGCAAAAAGAAGCCAAATGGTTAGAACTTCCACAGTTATGACATGTTTCTCTAGGAGCATTAGGAACGGGCTTATAATCATTGCTTTTATTCACACCTTCCTTTCCATTCCTATTTTTCTTAGGTGACTTTACCTTGTTTATATTCTCTACATCTTTCAGCTTATGCTTAAGCTGCTTTTTTGTCATTAAGCCTATGTTTACTTCAGTTGTCTTTTCCTGTTTTAGTTTGTCAGAAGTTAATTCCTCTTTAACTTCTGATTTCTAAGTATCAGACTTTACATCTACAAACTTAACAGGTTTTAACTTTGGCTTTTGTTTAACAACTATAGGCTTAGTTTCTACAGTTCCTTTATCATTCTTATCATCTCCATAACCTAAGCCCTCTTTCCAGTTTCCACTACTTAACAAATTCTGAGTTGTTCTGCTAGAGTTAGTCCAAGTCATGATAATCTCTCTTTCCTTTTCTAACTCAGTCTTTAGAGATTCATTCATTTTAAGTACTTCATCCCTAATATAGAAAGCATCATCTCTATCTTTTGGAGTTTGATGGAACATGACTAACTCTTTTTCTAAATAATCATTCCTCTTTTTACAAGCAATATTTTCAGAAGTTAATCTTTCACATGTTAAAGTTTGATCTCTATAACTAATGAACATGGTTTTAAGATATCTTCTCAACTCATTAATGTCATCAGTATGAAAGGCATAAGTAGTTTGAGGTACCTTTAACTCAGCAGCTTCAGGATTGCTATCAGCATTTGCCATCAAGGCATAGTTCACCTCACTTTAAGAATCTGAAGTGTCCGTCCAACTTTTCTTCTTTGTGACAAAAGCCTTGCCTTTGTCACTCTTCACTTTCTTGCAATCAGGAGATATGTGGCCATTCTTACCACAATTGTAGCATTTGACATTTGTGTAATCTCATCTGTCAGACTTCCCTCCTTTGCCTTCAGATTTCCTGAAACTCTTCTTATCAGAACTTGCACCTTTCCTGGAAAACCTCTTTCCCTTTCTGAATTTCCTGTATGCAATCCTTGTGATTCCTTTCACCATAAGAGCACACAGCTTCATCATTTCTTCATCAGCATCCATCTCAGGCAAGCTTTCAGTTTCTGAGTCATCATCACTATCAGAACTTGATGACTCAGTATCAGACTTTGTGATGAGCGCTTTTCCCTTGCCTTTCCTTGAGGTAGCTGCCTTGGGGGATTCTTCTTCAGCCTTTAGAGCAATTATCCTTGACTTTCCTCCTTTCCTCTTGCTTCTTTGTTCCATCTCAAGTTCATGAGTCTCGAGCATCCCATAAATTTCATCAAGAGTTGTTTCATCAAGATTATAGTTGTCTCTTATAATTGTTGCCTTCAAATCCCAACTTTCAGGAAGAGCTAACAGGAATTTAAGGTTTGAATCTTCAATATCATACTCCTTATCAACTAGTGACAAATCTGTCATATAAATCAGTCAATGACTCATTAGGCTTTAAGTCAAAGTGTTCATACTTTTGAGTGAGTATTTTCTTCCTATTCTTCTTAATCGAATCAGTTCCCTGGCACCTTGTCTCCAAGGCATCCTATATCTCCTTTGCAGTCTTGCAGTTAATTACCCTGTTTCACATTACATTATCAATGGCACTATACAGCAAGTGTCGTAACTTAGCATCCTTAGCAATTGATGCGATATCTTCAGCAGTGTAATCACTCTTCTCCTTTGGTACAGACTTTGCTGCTTCACCTGCAACTACAACAACGAGTTTTGTTGGCTTGTGAGGTCCTTCATTGATTCTGTCAAGATATTCTGGATCTGTAGCTTCCAGAAACATAGTCATCCTCACCTTCCATATGGGATATTCAAATGGTTTCAGTATGGGAACTCTAATAGCCTCATATCGACTATGGATTTGAGTCTTTGGGGGTTCTTCAGTTTTGGTGGGCTTGGTTGGAGTTTCTGCTTCGGACATGATTGTTTTTGGATCTTAAACTGTTTGTGTGTTAACAGATAGGCTCTGATACCACTTGTTAGGTCACACACAGTGTAAAGGGGGTTGAATACAGTGTATAGCACAATCAAATCGAATTCAAAGAACACAAGTAACAGAAAACAGACTTTATTCAATATAATAAACTCTGTTACAATATGAAACTGTCCTCTCTCAGTGATGAACAAATATCACGAGAGCTGCTAGGGTTACAATGAATAATATTCTCGATAATGATAACACTTATAGTGTAAACCCTATGTCTGTGTTTATATATCACACAGTTACAAGATAATTGCTAATTGATATGGAATATAATTCTGCTTCCTAAAATATATCAATCAGTTATCTTTTCTTCCAAGTATTCCATTCTTCACAGAATTCCTTATTCATGCATATCTCTTCTTACGTTTGTCTTGATCTTCTTTCCTTTCAATCAGCCGTCTTCCTTATCTGAAAGTTTCCTTTAAGTCCTGATATTATCTCCCGATAAATATCTCCTGAACCTTAAGTACTGATTACTTAAGTTCTGATTTCAGTATAAGTGATGATTTCAGTTAAGTACTGATTTATTCTGTTTAAGTAAGATCTGAAAACTAAACATAAATCATATTAGACATGATATTATCAAATATATCTAACACGTATTTTCCTAAGTTAGGGTGCGCCTTCCTGTAGAACGCGTCCTCACCCTCTGCGATGTAACTCAAAACATAATTCTTTACACATTTACCCTATTTTAACTCAATTGATCCATTCTTGACCCGAGATAATACAATATCAAATTTTGATCATAACACATAACATGAACAACTAAGGGAACTATGATATTTTTGGCTTGAACCATAAACTATAGTCTACGTGTACACATTTTACATTTTACTCGTTACAATAAGCGTAGCCATGTTTCCAATATAACGAGTGCTCATAGACCATAGTAACAAATTAGTTGGAACTCGGAACAGTTTACTATGTTTGATAAACTTAAAAATAGTGAAATCAATATTTCTTCTTTAAAATCAATCACGTTAAAACAAAATGAATTCATATATATAAGCTCTTCAAAAGAGTTACAGCTGAATTTATTTGTGCACGGTTGTGCATGAATTAAACTGAATTCATGAAGATTTTATCAAATCAATTATTTGAGGCTGGAGCTGGAGCTGGAGCTGGAGGCCAAGAAATAGGTATAGGTATAAAGGGTATAACAACAGAAGGAGTCGGTGCCAAAATAATAGGCCGAAAAGGTTCGACACTTGTCGGAACTGGTGCCCAGGCACCAGATTCATCCGATTCAGCATTAATCGGAGGTGAAACTGGAATTGGAGTTGGGGCTGGAGTCCAAGCAGAAGATCCATACGATTCAGCATTACCCGAAAGTGGAGCCCAAGCAAGAAGTTGACTCATTTCACGACGAGGCACTGCATTCCGTGCCTTGCACAAATTGGGAAGGTATGCTCCTGAAATTCATTTACCCCAAAAATTTAGAACTTAAATTACAATTACTATTAAAAATTTATATATACTCCAGTGACGTTATTTAGGTGCCTCCTCCTTTGTTGATGCAAGAGTCTCGTTTGCAAAAACAAAAAAACGGGGGGGGGGGGGGGGTTTGTGTTGTATACAAAGAAGTAAAGTAAATATGAACCTTCTGCCAAAGCCAAGTTGTAGTATAGATCGACAATATTGGGGCAATTATCGTAACATGCTGTTGAACAAACACTGGCAATTATCCGAGGCTCTGACAGAGAGTCTGAGGAAATTCCAACGGTTTTTCTATCAACTCCACAAGCTTCTACACAGTGATCATCCTCAATCCATTGAGCCACATTTTCTGCAAATACGTCTGAGGTCTTGCATTGGAACTCGGTATTTCCAGCATTTGAGCCATACGACTCTAGTACACAGCGGTTTCCTGTTGATGCAACAGAAAAGGCACACATCTGAACAGGCAGCTGCTCGCATATAATTTCACCTGAATTTTTTGACAAAAGAGAAAAATAGTAATTTATTAGCACACAAGCATGATATACATATTAAACTCTCTTATTGACACATTAAAGCTTTGTTAAGAGTTGGTAAAAATTATGGTGTCACACTAGTTGCACTTCTTGTGACGCAACATTCTCAAGTTCAAAATCAGATTTCGTACACTAAATTTTATTTGGACACTATTGTTAAATATTGTCTCATAAATGGGGCTTTTTCAAGTTGTAACGCGCTCTAAAAATAAAAGAAGGGGTTTTCAAGTATTACAATAACTATATATATATAGTTGCTTAGAGGGATGAGACATGAGAGTAAAAATGAAACTATGATGTTGTTTACATACCAAGTGCTCCTTGGAGAAAGAAAGCTAGGACAAGGAACATGATCATTGCCATTTCTCGTATAATTATCAAGTGAAGAGAACGATGGTGTGTGTATATGATTACATGTAACTAATAATAACAATGTTGGTTATTATATATACGCACATTGCAAGACAACGACGACAGATGAGAACATTTGATGCACTAGTAAGAAATATAAACATGACAAAGGAAGATTATTAATACTAGTACGTGTGTTATTTTTAATTGTAACAAACAGAGTTGTACAACTTACAATAAGTTGTTATTATTTGATCATATTAGTATAAGTATTTCTTGTGAAAAAGCATATGAAACATAAGGCACTCCGCTAGCTTTGCCGGCTGGATGGAACTTCAAAGTACAATCCACAGCCCCTTCTATAGTTCTTGTCACCAATTTTAAGAAAACAAACATATGGAGTAATTATAGTGGAATTTCTGCTATAATTAATCTTTATTATCATGTAGTCATTGCATCCTATCAAATTCTTTACATTATATTTGGGTACGAAATTTAATTAATGAAAAAAAGGAAGAAAAGTGGATATAGTAATGAAACCAATTAATTTTTAAATGTATAAGGAAAGTAGTGGATGAAATTAATTATTTTATTATAAAAAATTACTATTTTTAAAAATATGAAAAAAAATTATATATGAAAGACATTTTATAAAAGATATAGCAAAGAATTGGATGGACTAAAAGTTGAACACTATTACTATTGGTGGCAAAGAAACCGATTTTCTCTTTAATAATAAAATTTCGAGGGAGATTATAGGGTTCTCTTAGAGAGTTTATCACCTGTAGGCTTGCATATCATTCTAGCTTACTTGGAGGTTATTTGGTTTAATTTAGGGATGAGCAAAGTAGAAAAAAAAACTGAGAAGACAAAATTGAACTATTAAATATCAAATTAATAATCAAACTGTATAAAAACCGAATATAAAATATAGTTGCAGACTCGGGGGCGGATCATAACTGGGCCTGCGATGGGTCTAAGCCCATGCAGTCTTCACAGTTTCCGGAAATTCACCATTGACATCTTCTCTTAAATTAGTCTCCCGTAAATATTATGATGCATGTTGATGATTTTATTACGAGAAGCAAATATGTTAATGGTTTGAAAGCCTAAAATCATAGATATTTAAGCATGGTATATATAATTTTATATACATATGTTGAATAATTGTAAAATCAAATGTATACAAACTAACTAATTAAAATAATAATTTTTTTGGTGTATGTTGACTTTTTTAAGCGCCTAATTTAATTTCTTTTTTACCATTAGCAGTTTTTGTATATTTTTTAAAGAATGTTTATTTACAATTTGTGCAATGCACAAGTATGTTTATATATAATTTTTATTTTTAAATTTATATATATTTTACTTAATTTTTGACATCAAAACTATGTTCTAATTATAAATTATTTTAGGAGAAAATTTATAATTAAATAAAAGACAATAATATGTGATTTATGAAAATTTGACAAATTATTTATTTTCAATTTATTTGTACATTTTCAATCAAACAAATTATGTTGAATTTTTTTTATTATTTGGAGGAAAATGGTATCACCCCTTCTAAGATTGAGAACATCTTCAAGGAATTGGCGTTTTTAAAAATATTTTCTTGCCACAATAACCATTAATAAAATTAGGAATTTTATTTTTGCAAAAGAAATATTATAATAAATTATTTAATTTCAATAAAGCCCGTCCACGTGGGTAGCTTTGACTCGTACCTCAACTAAGTATGATTTTTTTTCTAACTAGAATATAGTCCTTAAAAATGTGAGGATATAAATCTTTACGGGAGAAAAAAAAATTAGTCCCGAGCAACTTCAAAGTCTTGTTGCAGTAGTTTTAAATTTTTTTTAAGCAGATTATAAACTGAACTGAATAAATAAATTATATATAGTTGATATTACATATATACAGATAGGCTCGTGGTCAAATATAAACCAACCTTAAAATAAAAACTAGAAACCATTCAAAAAAACATATTTACATTTCTATTTTACAAAATCCCCTCCCCGACAAGTGATCCACTACTGTATCTCTCTCCCCAGCTTCCCACTTCTTTTCCCCATCCATCATTCATCTCCGATCAAACCCACCGAATCACTTCATTGCCTCTCCTTCTTAATAAATTAAATATACCTCCAGTTGTTGTAAATCACCAGCTTCTCTAGCCAACAAGATTGACGATATTATCAACTTATGTAGAAAATATATGATCGTGTATGTATGTTGTATATACTATCTGGTAATCTTTATAATACAAGTTGGTGATTTATGTTATACAAATTAATGATTGTCGTCATACGATTTAGTAATTAAAGTGTAGATCTGTTGATTTATTTCATAAAATTTGGTATTTGTATTCATGTATCATGTTCGAATTTCAGATCTTCTGAGTTTTATTGAAAATTGGAGGTTATTGTTGGTAATTGTCAATGATTTTATATTTCGTATGTCCCCCTCCTATTTCACAGTAATCATTCAAACTTCACTCATCAACATATTTGCGGCATGTACATTAAACCCGATCTTCTTCATCATTTCATATTATACGAATTATTGATTTTTGTAATATAAACAGTTATTAAAGATGGATCGGATTGTTTAATTTTAGGTCAGGGTGGCGGATGTATGTAGATCGAAGATGATGGCAGAATTAGATTGGAGATAGTGGGGTAGATTAACTACTTGTAAATTGTAATGGAAGATGAAGATGGTGATCGAATATATGAAACATGGGTTTGTGTTGGTGATATGTGGGGTTGATAGATTAGTTGTAATGGAAGATGAAGATGGTGATCGGAGATGAAACATAGGTTTGTGTTGCTGATACATACTGATACATACTGCTGCTGTATGTATATCAAGTGTATTGGGATTGATTTAATGGGGTGGGTCGTCCTGATTAAAATCGATTAGGTTAGTTTTTAGTTTCTATTATGAGGTTGTTTCTATTTAAACAGCCCGTATATAGAGAATCTCAAGAACGTGAATAAAAGCTGATTAGTGGGCAGGGCTTTATAGTTTTCGCACGATCTCTTTTGAACCTCATACATATATACAATATACTAGGTACCCGCTTTGCATAGTGAGAGATAATTTTTTTGTAAAAAAAAACATAAATTTTGTGCTATTGTTATGTTGTGAGATATTTTTTTTTGAAAAAACATGTGACTTTTGTGTTTTTGTTACAACAAAGTTTTATGCTAAAATTATAACAAAAAATTACGATGCATTTGATTTTACTTTAAAAAATGTGTAAACTTCAGATTACAAATATTTTTTATTTTCAAAAAACTTAATACATATTTGTTTAAGTCTAAATATTATTAGGGTATATTTGTATATATTAAAACAACAAATTTTCTCAAAAATAAATTTGAAATAAAATTTAAAATTGTGAAATAATTGGTGATTTTAAAAATAATTATTAAGGCACTTGGCTTTTAAAAATTAAGAAAAAAGATAAATAAAATTAAAATTTGTTATTATTTTGTCCTTGATCTGAGGTTAGTTGAGTTTAATTGGTACCTTAGTAGTCATGTGTTATTGAGTTTTGTACAAAAGTTTCTCTTTTAATAGGTTATATACTCGAATATATTAACCTATTAAAAGAGAAATTTTTATATAAAGCCCAATAACACATGGAAAGTGTAATATACGGGATATCGCGTGTAATTATTTTATCAATAAATGATTATTATATGATTAATATGTGATTTTTGGTGAATTATTTGTTGATTAATATTGATAAATAGATGTATATATGTGATTAATTGTGAGTATGTTAATTTTATTATGTCCAGAATAAAATATAGATAACTGTGATATTTTTCTAGTTTTTTTTGGAGTGTTATATGATTTTATATCAATTTATGAATTTATTAATTATTTTCTGAATAATTACAAAATTATTTTATAAAGCCGGAAATCATCCAACCTCAACCGTTTTTACGTTTTTACAACCTAAAACTCGTCTGAAAACTCCTCCTAACCTAATCTGGTAATTTTGGACATTTTCCGTGTTTTAACTTTTTCAATCCGGATTATGGTTTGACCCCTACGCGTCCCAGCGTACAATTTTTGATACGATAATTATTTCGATATATCAATAAAACCCGTACTTTCGAAAGACGGGATAATATTACATTATTTTCGTATAAAGTGTTTTATAAAAAGCCCGGTTTGGATAATTATCCAATACGGGTATTAAATCGGATCGTTTCAGCAGTTACTTAACGGCTAAACAACTAATTTATCGATCCAAAACGATCCAACACGAACCAATATTCCATAAATATATATAACCCTTTTATTATTTCATTTTATTCGTAGAATCATAATCGATCAGTAAACATATAAGATTTACAGAGAAAAACCCTAAAAACGTTGTGTTTTTCATAATCAAACCCACGAACGAAGACGTTATCGAACTCTGATTCGGGCGTACAATATATCAAATCGAAACTCTCGAAAAACTCTTTCTGAATCAATCAACTATTTTGGTGCAGAAATCAAGATATTTTTCTTATTTAATTATTTTATTTCAAATTTATTAAAGATTATATTATGAAAATTTTTTCTTGATGTTGTTGATATGATTTGATGATTCCATCGTGTAGATAATATTTTGCTGGTCATTTTCGTATATTATATGTCAAAAACCGAGTTCAATAACATATAGAAAAGGTTGTTTGTTTCTTGAAAATAAAAATTATGGTTCTTGAGATGAATGTTCTAAATTGAAAATTGGGTATATCTGGGTTAAGGGTTATTGTTTAAAATTGATGTTACCATCTTGTAGATCGTTGAAAAACGATGTGATTTATGCATGGGTAGTGAACGGACGATAGCCGGAAGGGCTTCGTCGGAAAATTTTCAATGCGGCGGTGATAATTTTCAACCGGTTGTTCGGGCCGATTTATGGAGTTATAGACGATTCTGAGTACATGATTGTGTTTCTGGAAAACAAAAGGTGAATTCCCGTGAGTTCCAGGCATTTCTGGGCGCGATTGAAGGTGGTCGGAAAGCTCCAGTCGCCGTTAATGGCGACTGGTCGGCGGTGAACGGCGGGAGATCGCCGGGGAAGGAGAGGAAATTGCATTTATCACCCCTCTGATTTGCAAACGTTTTTAAATTCTATACTTTAGTTGTAAAACTTACAAAAACAAGATGGCATTTTTAATTTTTTTTTAAATTTATATTTCTATTTATTTAATTTTCAGAAATTAGTTTTAATTGATTTTAAATTCTAAAAATTATTTTAAATTCAAAATTAAATCTTAATTAATTAATTAATTAATTTTAAGTGATAATTAATTATTTAATTAATTAATTAATTTAATTATTAATTGAATAATTGATTTAATTAGTTATTAATGAATTTTAATTCATTTATTAATTAGATTTAATTAATTCTTTTGATTTAAAAACCCTGAAAAATAGTTTCGAGTTTTAAAATATTATTTAAAATTATTTTCAAGACTCGATAATTTTTATAAAATTATTTTAAAGTCAGATTAAGGTATTCGAACCTTGTTATTTAATTATAAAATGATTCGGAGACCCGTTTTAATTCCGAAAAATGTTCAAAATTCGTATTAAATACTTGGAAAATCATTTTTACCCCGAATCTTCTTTGAATAATTATTTTAATTGAATATCTTACGTGCTACGTGTTATACGTGATCTAATTGATACGTAATATGATTATACGAGCATTGTTTTACTGTTTTATCCATAACTTTCAATCCGTACGTCGGATTTGGTTGAAACGAAGAGTAGTTAGAAGCTTGTAACGAATAGAATGTAATGAGAAGAAGTATTGATAAGTACATGTAATGTTTAATAGAGGAAGCGAGACGTAGAAAGGGAAAGCAAGTGATTGACGAATTGGAAACAACTGACAAGTGTTAGTAAAGTACAAGCTGATTGATAAGGCAAGTGTTCCTATTCTTCTTGATTATATTACAAGTATCTTGAACTCTCTTCATTATATTGCAACTATTCCAAATAGTTCTTATTCTATATTGCAAGTACTTAGAAGTAATTAACCCAAACCCTGATTCTTATTGATCTTGAGCCATAAGCCTGATTCTTCATAAACTAATGATTGTTGAATTCTCAGATACAAACCACACCTATACAATACTACTCCACAAATACATATATATCACATACTGATTCTTGATCCGAGATTGCTTAACATACCAACCATTATATTTTGTGTAACTCTTGAACCCTTGGGTCTTCTGCTTTCTGATTCTTTCCTTGATTGAAACCTAACATTTATGATTTCCTTGTTATTTCATAGAATTACATATCATTCTATGCTTCAAGATAAATGTTGTTTATGATTCAACTATTGATTTACGTTGCTTATCATATTGTGATCCTAGAATTGGATTGTTTTTAAATATGGATCAGATTCGTGGTTGGATCAGATTCGTGGTCATAATAGGCCAATGTGTGCCTTAGAACCAGTATATAGAGCAAAGCTGGGAGCTTTGCTCGGGGTTAGTGCGTGACTAATCAGCAGCCTAACCTTGATTTTTTTAAAATAAAAGTGAATATCCAATTTTAATCATTGCTTATCAGTAAACTTGATTCCTTATATCATCTCAATTGATCATTGTTAATCTCAGTGACTGTCATTGTGACTTGCTGAGCTAGTTAGCTCACTCTTACAAATCTGTTTATATTCTTTTCAAGTGAAAATGGAAACTGCTGGTAGCGAGGATCCCTAGACAAGTGTGCGAGCTAGGTATCTAGGTTGAGATGGAATAAGCTAGCAGATGATGTGTGGCTTAGTTTGTGTTGATAGTTTGTAATAAAGTTTTCTTCCGTTGTAAGATAAATAAACTGGGATTTGGAATGTTTGTAATATAAATAAGGTGATGGCTTGTGTGCATACTTTAAACTGCTTCGATCTGTGGATAATGGTAAGTAGGGTCATTGCTATATATTATTATATTCATTAATAGGTTTAAATATGGTGTGTGTGTGTGTTGTGGTCCCCAAACTTCTGACCCGGGTTTGGAGGTTGTTACAGTTTGGCATCAGAGCTACGATTTAAAGTCACTGCAACAAGCCTAGATTCTCGGGAATAGGTAGAGGGTTAAGATTAGTATTAGGAAATAAAGAAATAGAGGGTCAAGTGGTTGAGTGCGACTAAATAGTAGGTTTTAGTATGATTCATGACGAGATTTGAGATTCTTATCTAGTAGCGTAATTTTCAGATAGCAGCGATGACAGATTCCTTTATTCCAATATCATCTAATCACTCGCAGTCTTTAGTTGGAGGACCGTCATCTGATCTACGTCTTGCTCTTCCACCGGTATCAGCCATAATACCTGTTGCGATGGTTGCACCAATACGATCTATTCTACCTCCAAGTGTGAGACCACCTATTCAAGGACCTCTACCTACTGATTCTGACTCTATTGGACATTCGGCTGCGGGTGCGTCTTAGGATTTTGTTGATCCCATTATAAATCAGATTCTCTCCTTCCCTATTTGTGAATTTTTATATCTAAACATTGTTTCTTTCCTCGGTCATTCTATCGGATGATTGGGGCAAACAATGCATATGCGTTGACTATTTGTCTGTGTGATAAAAGGGTCTAGTGGGACGCCACCGAATTATATGTTGTGAACTATGCGGTACTTAGACTGGCCATCTTATGTACTTGTATGGTTGCTCTCAGTCATACCTACATCTTCTTCACTATTCCTTCTCATTCGGTTTCTTTGATTTTGAAATTTCATTTGGTATTCTATGATAATGAATTTCTTCAGTAATCGCTAGTATGAGGCTCTTCTTTTGAAACGAGAAGCCCTGTAGGACACATATCCGGGAACTACAACACGCTATCAGGACTATAGATGTCGACAGGAATGTGAAGGAATTTTGGAATGAGATTCAGGTGACCCGGAGAGTACATGAAACTAGACGACAGAGATGATGTGACAGCTGATATATATATAATAATGTGTGATATGTAAGATCATACTTTTGGTGGAAATATCAATAAACAAGACTTGCTGACTAATGGATAGGCCTGTGTACCTTTTCCTTCAATGAAACATTTCGCGCTTGTACCACCAAACTTTGATATACACCAGTACCTTTCCTTTCCAGTATGGTCATCTACTTTACTATACCTATTTTATCTTATTACACCAGTTATAAAACTCTTGTGATAACGTGTATTTTTCCCCTAGCTGTTTATATTCTGTAAAGAAGCATGCAATTTACTTAGTTCGACTATGGAAAATGTTTTCAAAAAGAGATATTTCTGTTTTACAAAAATCTTTTCAGAAAAAGGGATTTGATTTAAAGGCTAAATAAGTTGTTTGATTCTTTATAGAAAATGCCTCCTAGAAGAAACACCCGTGCTACCAAGCAAAATGAAGAAACCAATAACAACAACAATACCCAAGACAACAATAACCAAAATGTGAATCTAGGTCCCACAGACCCAACTGTAGCCTAGATTTTTCAAATCTTGGCCCAACAGACTGTCCACCTGACTCAACAACAGCAGAGACAGACTAACCTTCAGGTAACCTTTAAGACCTTTCAGGTGGTGAATCCACCAGAGTTTAAAGGTTTTGTAGATCCGATTGAGGCAAGGGTCTGGTTAAAGGTGATTGAGAAGGAATTTGCCTTAGTTAAGGTGAGGGAGGAACAGAAGACTGAGTTTGCAAGTTACTATCTGAAGAATGAAGCAACCTACTGGTGGGAAACTGTTAAAGTATTGGAAGGTACTGATGATGTTGCGTGGGATAGATTAAATGAGTTGTTTCTAGAGAAGTATTTCCCTCGGTTTGTTCAAGATCAAATGGAATTGAAATTTCTGGAGCTCAAGCAGGGGAATATGTCAGTGGTAGATTATGAAAGCAAGTTTGAGGAATTGTCTAGGTTTGTGCCATCCTATGTGGACACTGATAGGAAGAAGGCTAAGAGATTACAGCAAGGACTCAAGCCATGGATCCGAGGGATGGTGGCCATATTTGAATTAGACATGTATGCGGCAGTTGTGCAGAAAGCTATGATTGCGGAGACAGAAAGTGAAATATCTTAGAAAGAGAAGGAAGGTAAGAAGAGGAAGTTTGAAGGGAGTGAAGGACAATCTCAAGTTGGGAAGTTTCCAAATTTCAATCAGAGGAAAGGCAAGTTCCAGCCCGGGAGAAATTTCAACAGACAGAATACCGGCAACGGAGGCCAGGGTAACTGCCCAGCCACTGGGAACCAGCCAACCAAGCAGAGGCCAGCACTACCAGATTGCCAAGTCTGTGGAAAGAAACAATGTGGAGTTTACAACAAGTTGAATATGGTCTGCTATAGATACAACCAGAGGGGGCACTATTCATGGGAGTGCCATAATCAGCTAGCCAGGGAGCCAGCCAACAAGGATCAACCTACCAGGAATCAGGCAGGAAAAGTTCCAGCAATTGGGTATACCTGTTTCAAGTGCGGAAAGCCAGGACACATAGAAAGGGATTGCAAGGCACTAGTTCTAGTCAATAATACACTGCGAATCATGGGAGCCCCTCCAGTAGTGAATGAACCTCCTAGAGCTAGAGTTTATGACATGTCTGTGAAAGATGCTATCATGGACACTGATGTTGTGGCGGGTACGCTTACTGTGAATTCTTTATGTGCAAATGTGCTAGTAGATTCGGGTGCAACTCGATTATTTATTTCTCAAGATTTTGTTGATAAGTTGAATTACCCAATTGAATTGCTAAGTGAAATTATGACGGTAGAATTAGCAAATTGGGAACGTGTATCGGTTAATTAAGTATGTAAGAGCTGTGAGATTGAGATTTCTGGCAATAAGTTTGATGCTGACTTGATACCATTTAAGTTAGGAGAGTTTGACGTTATCCTAGGAATAGACTGGCTATCTAAGCACGATGCTCAGATAGACTATCATAATAAGAAAGTAATCTTGAAAATGCCAGACGAGAAAGTGGTGACATTTAAAGGACAGAAGCAAGCAAAGAAGTTATTGACGATAATTCAAGCTAA
The DNA here is from genome assembly GCF_009905375.1 of Apium graveolens. Classification (NCBI taxonomy): domain Eukaryota; kingdom Viridiplantae; phylum Streptophyta; class Magnoliopsida; order Apiales; family Apiaceae; genus Apium; species Apium graveolens. The sequence continues at coordinate 205,221,815 of NC_133652.1, read as the reverse complement.
AAGGTTACTGCAACACGGATGTGAGCACTTCATTGCGTACGTGATAGATAAAAGTCAGGAGACAACAAAACTGGAAGACATTCATGTGGTAAATGAATTTCCAGACGTATTTCCAGACGAATTACCAGGACTTCGTTCAGATAGAGAAATTGAGTTTACGATCGACTTAGCACCTGGAACAGAGCCTGTATCTAAGGCCCCGTATAGAATGGCGCTAGTTGAAATTAAGGAATTGGAAAAGCAATTGCAAGAACTATTAGGGAAAAAGCAGTGATTCGACCCAGTGTATCCTCATGGGGTGCACCGGTATTATTTGTTAAGAAGAAAGACAAAAGCATGAGGTTATGCATCGACTATCAAGAACTCAATAAACTTACGATTAAGAATAAATATCTGTTAACTCGAATCGATGATTTGTTTGATCAGCTGAAAGGAGCCAAGTATTTCTCTAAGATTGATTTGAGATTCGAATATCACCAATTGAAGATCAAGCCCGGAGACATACCAAGGACATCTTTCAGAATAAGGTATGGTCATTATGAATTCTTAGTGATGTCTTTTGGATTAACCAATGCCCCAGCAGCATTTATGGATTTGATAAATAGAATTTTCAAGGAATATTTGGACAAGTTTGTAATTATGTGTATTGATGATATTTTGATCAACCTGAAGTCAACGGAAGATCATGCAGAATATCTAAGGATATCTTTGGAAATTTTAAGAAAGAAGAAGTTGTATGCCAAATTTTCAAAGTGTGAATTTCGATTACAAGAAGTTCAATTCTTAGGGCACGTAGTGAGTAATGAAGGAATCAAAGTGGATCAAGCAAAGATTGAAGCTATTACGAATTAGGAAAGGCCAAAAACACCAGCAGAAGTGAGAAGTTTATTGGGATTAGCGGGATATTATCGAAGATTTGTTTAAGATTTCTCGAAGATTGTGATACCTTTGCCGAAGCTTACCAGGAAAAATGAGAAGTTTATATGGGATGAGAAGTGCGAAGAAAGTTTTCAAGAATTGAAGAAGAGGTTAATCACGACACCTGTTTTGTCACTTACAGATGATTAAGGAAATTTCGTAATCTATAGTGATGCTTCTTATAAGGGATTAGGTTGTGTTTTGATGTAGCATGATAAAGTTATTGCATATACATCGAGACAACTGAAACCTCATGAGCAGAAGTATCCTACTCATGACTTGGAACTAGCAGCGATAATATTCGCCTTGAAGATTTGGAGACACTACCTATATGGAGAAAAATGCGAGATGTATACGGATAACAAAAGTTTAAAGTACATATTCACGCAAACGGGACTTAACATGAGACAGAGATGATGGTCGGAGCTCATTAAAGACTATGATTGCACAATTAACTATCATCCAGGAAAAGCGAATGTAGTAGCTGATGCGTTAAACAAAAAGGAAATACTGAACGTGTTGACAGTCCCCAAGGAGCTATACAAGGAATTTCAGAAATTGGAATTGGAAGTCATAATCTGCAAGCCTAATGAAGCAAAGATGTATAGTATGACGTTTCAGCCAGAATTATTAGAGAAGATAAGAAAATGCTAAGAGGAAATAATAGATCAAGATATCAATCGTTTGGTAGGAGAAGAATTATGCACTCAGAAAGACGATCAAGGTATTCTCAGATTTTCTTCCAGAATATGGATTCCACCAGTGATAGAATTGAAGAATGAAATTCTACAAGAAGTTAACAACTCAAGGTATTCAATCCATCCCGAAAGTACCAAGATGTATAGAGATTTAAAGGAGAATTATTGGTGGTCTGACATGAAAAGAGAAATTGCGGAATGGATTAGAAAATGTTATACGTGTCAAAGAGTTAAGGAAGAGCATCAGAGACCAAGTGGATTATTACAACCATTAGAGATTCCAGAGTGGAAATGGGAGCACATTGCTATGGATTTCATAGTCGGATTACCAAGAACGAAAGCGAACCACGATGCTATTTGGGTTATAATAGATAGACTAACCAAATCAGCTCACTTCTTTCCTATTAATGAAATTTTCTCATTGGACAAGTTAGTTCATATGTATTTGAAGGAAAGAGTAGTGCGTCATGGAGTCCCTGTGTCTATTGTATCTGATCGGGATCCACGATTCAATTCAAGATTTTGGAAAAGTTTTCAAGAATGTTTGGGGACTAAGTTAAACATGAGTACGGCTTACCATCCACAAACCGACGGCCAAAGCGAAAGAACGATCCAGACTATTGAAGATATGCTACGTGTTTGTGCCATTGATTTTAAAAGAAATTGGGACGAGCATTTGCTCTTAGTGGAATTTTCTTACAATAACAGTTATCATGCCAATATCGGAATGCCTCCCTATGAAGCTCTTTATGGACGCAAATGTCAATCACCAGTGTATTGGGAAGAAGTTGGAGAACGTAAGATACTTGGACCTGAGTTAGTGCAATAGACAAAAGAAGTTGTGGAAGTCAACTAGAAAAGGTTAATTGCAGCACAAGATCATCAAAAAAAGTATGCAGATCAATCAAGAAAGGACATGGAATTTGAAGACGGAGATCCAGTGTTACTAAAAGTGTCACCACGGAAGGATTGTCGAGATTTGGAAAGAAAGGAAACCTGAAACCTAGATACGTTGGACCTTTTGAAATTCTGAAACTTGTCGGCAAGGTAGCTTACGAATTGGCGTTACCCCCGCACATGGAGCACATTCAGAATGTATTTCACGTATCGATGCTTAAGAAGTATAATCCAGATTCTAGGCATGTAATCGAGTATGAGCCGATAGAACTTCGGGCAGATTTATCGCATGTAGAGAATCCAATAGAGATTCTAGAAAAGAGAGAAAAGATATTGAGAAATAAAGTTGTAAATTTAGTAAGAATATTGTGGAGAAACCCAAAAGTTGAAGAGTCAACCTGGGATTTAGAAAGTGATATGCGAGAAAAGTACCCTCAGTTGTTTACTTAGCAGATTCTGAGGATAAAATCCTTTTAAGGGGGGAAGGATATAATATCCGGGATATCGCGTGTAATTATTTTATCAATAAATGAATATTATATGATTATTATGTGATTTTTGGTGAATTATCTGTTGTTTAATATTGATAAATAGATGTATATATGTGATTAAATGTGAGTATGTTAATTTTATCCATAATAAAATATAGATAACTGTGATATTTTTCTGGTAATTTTTAGAGTGTTATATAATTTTATATCAATTTATGAATTTATCAATTATTTTCTGAATAATTTCAAAATTATTTTATAAAGTCGGGAATCGTCCAACCTCAACCGTATTTACGTTTTTACAACTCAAAACTGGTCCGAAAACTACTTCCTAACATAATCTGGTAATTTCGGACATTTTCCATGTTTTAACTTTTTCATTCTGGATTACGGTTTGACCCGTACGCGTCCTAGCGTACAATTTTTGATACGATAATTATTTCGATATATCAACAAAACCCGTACTTTCGAAAGACGGGATAATATTACATTATTTTCGTATGAAGTGTTTTATAAAAAGCCAAGTTTGGATAATTATCCAATACGGGTATTAAATCAGATCGTTTCTGTAGTTACTTAGCGGCTAAACAACTAATTTATCCATCCAAAACGATCCAACACGAACCAATATTCCATACATATATAACCCTTTTATTATTTCATTTTATTCGTAAAATCATAATCGATCAGTAAACATATAAGATTTACAAAGAAAAACCCTAAAAACATTGTGTTCTTCATAATCAAACCCGCGAACGAAGACATTATCGAACTATGATTCGGGCGTGCAATATATCAAATCGAAGCTCTCGAAAAACTCTTTCAGAATCAATCAACTATTTTGATGCAGAAATCAAGGTATTTTTCTTATTTATTATTTTATTTCAAATTTATTAAAGATTAAATTATGAAAATTTGTTCACCCCTCTACTTTGCGAACGTTTTTAAATTCTATACTTTAGTTGTAAAACTTACAAAAACAGGATGACAGTTTTAAAATTTTTTAAAATTTATATTTCAATTTATTTATTTTTCAGAAATTAGTTTTAATTGATTTTAAATTCTAAAAATCAATATTTTTAATTCTAAAAATTATTTTAAATTCAAAATTAAATCTTAATTATTTAATTAATTAATTTTAAGTGATAATTAATTATTTAATTAATCAATTAATTCAATTATCAATTGATTAATTAATTTAATTAGTTATTAATTAATTTTAATTGATTAATTAATTAGATTTAATTATTTTTTTTGATTTAAAAATCCTGAAAAATAGTTCCGAGCTTTAAAATATTACTTAAAATTATTTTCAAGACTCGATAATTATTTTCAAGTCAGATTCGGGTATTCGAACCCTGTTATTTAATTATATAATGATTTAGAGACCCGTTTTAATTTCGAAAAATGTTCAAATATTAATATTAAATACTTGGAAAATTATTTTTACCCAAATCTTCTTTGAATAATTATTTTAGTTGAATATCTTACGTGCTACGTGTAATATGTGATCTGATTGATGCGTAATATGATTGTACGAGCATTATTTTACTGTTTTATCCATAACTTTCAATCCGTACGTCAAATTTGGGTGAAACGAAGGGTAGTTAGAAGCTTGTAACGAATAGAATGTGATGAGAAGAAGTATTGATAAGTATATGTGATGTTTAACAAAGGAAGCGAGATGTAGAAAGGGAAAGTAAGTGATTGACGAGTGGGAACCAACTGACAAGTTTTAGTAAAGTAAAAGCGGATTGATAAGGCAAGTGTTCCTATTCTTCTTGATTATATTACAAGTATTTTGAACTCTCTTCATTATATTGCAACTATTCCAAACAGTTCTTATTCTATATTGCAAGTACTTAGAAGTACTTAACCTAAACCCTGATTCTTATTGATCTTGAGCCATAAGCCTGATTCTTCATAAACCATTGATTGTTGAATTCTCAGATACAAACCACATCAATACGATACTACTCCACAAATATATATCTACTACATACTGATTCTTGATACGAGATTGCTTAACATACCAACCCTTATATTTTGTGTAACTCTTGAACCCTCGGGTCTTCTGCTTTCTGATTCTTTCCTTGATTGAAACCCAACCTTTATGATTTCCCTGTTATTTCATAGAATTACATATTATTCTATGCTTCAAGATAAATGTTATTTATGATTCAACTATTGATTTACGTTTCTTATCATATTGTGATCCTGGAATTGGATTATTTTTAAATATGGACCAGATTCGTGGTCATAATAGGCCAATGTGTGCCTTGGATCCAGTATATAGAGCAAAGCTGGGAGCCTTGCTCGGGGTTAGTGCGTGACTGATCAACAGCCTAACCTTGATTTTTTTAAATAAAAGTGAATATCCAATTCTAATCATTGCTTATCAGTAAACTTGATTCCTTATATCATCTCAATTGATCATTGTTAATCTCAGTGACTGTCATTGTGACTTGCTGAGCTAGTTAGCTCACTCTTGCAAATCTGTTTATATTCTTTTCCGGTGAAAAAGGAAACTGGTGGTAGCGAGGATCCCCAGACAAGTGTGCGAGCTAGGTATCCAGGTTGAGATGGAATAAGCTAGAAGATGATGTGTGGCTTAGTTTGTGTTTATAGTTTGTAATAAAGTTTACTTCCGTTGTAAGATAAATAAACTGGGATTGGGAATGTTTGTAATATAAATAAGGTGATGGCTTGTGGGCATACTTTAAACTGCTTCGATCCGTGGATAATGGTAAGTAGGGTCATTGCTATATATTAATATATTCATAAACAGGTTTAAATATGGTGTGTGTGTTGTGGTCCCCAAACTTTTGACCCGGGTTTGGAGGATGTTACAGAAAGAATGCCCAAAATATACCACTTTTCACCTTTAACTGCCCAAAAGGCCCAGATGCGCACGAACCACCCAAAATACCCACAGAATACATATTTAAGGGATGCGTAGTCAACCTTTTAAAATTTAACAAAGGAAATACAGGTTGAACATGCGTATTTACTTTTGCTTTTACAAAGAATACACATGTTCAACATGCGTATTAAAAAAAACAAAATGTGAATATCCTTTGTTAAAATTTTTTAATCCGAATCAGCATTTCCCATATGCGTATTCAGTGGGTAAAAAGGGCTGAACATCCCGCTAATAGGTATTTTGGGAAAATCTCCCCAAGTGGTAGGTGTTTTGGTTTTTCACCCTAACACATGACTACTAAGGTAACAATTACACTAAAATATTTTATCCTGTTAATAGAAATTGCTCATTTGTAGAAAAAATAAATGCCCTTTTCTTTATTTGTCTCTTCTTCGCCTTCTGTTTTCTACTTTTAGAGGTGTATTGTATTGTAAATGTGTGTTTCCAGTATATAGATTGCAATTATAAAATGTATTTCCTCCGCCACTCTCAATTTTTTATATTTGTGAGTATTGGTTAAATATGCATTTTAACGCTCAGTATAGTTTCATAAACTATTTTTAAGAAAAAATTCTTTTGAATAAAAATTAAATAATTGTATTTTTATTCAAAAAAAGAAATTTTAAAAATAAGTGATGGAAATATAAATTATATACATCTGAAAATGTGTGGAAAAAAAGTGAAAAGAAATGAGAGGGATGGAGGGAGTATATGTAACTTTGCATACATTTTCTAGTTTTACAGGTATGGACTCATTTCGGTATGGACTCATTTCAACTTTTTTGAAGTGTGGGACTACTTCAGATTGTTGACAATCTGCCTAATGTTTTCGGTCTTTGTTAGGGCTATAAAAAAAATTTGAAAAATATGATATTCGTCCGAAAAATCCGTATTCGTATCCGAAATAAAGCGGATATTATCCGCATACGAAACAAAGCGGATATTATCTGTATTTGAATTCAACGATTGCGGATACGATACGGATATGGGCATATTGGTATCCGATAATATCCGAATCCGAATAAATATATTATATTTAAATGTTTATATAATTTACAATTTATTATATAAAATATATAGTGTGTGTATGTGTATATAAAGATACACACACACACATATATATATATATATATATTTAAAATATTATGTTTATACAAATTTTATATAATTGTAAAAACAGTATTGACATATATAAAAACATCATTTGAGTTCAACAAATTAAAGATAACAAATATATTGAAAAGATAAATAAAAATTAATTTTTGAATAAATTAAAATAGGATTAAATCGCTTTAACTCTTATTTTATTTTGAAAAATGAAATTTTAATTTATACTATATGTTTTTTAAATTTTTTTGAATTTTTAATATAAAAATAAAAAAATCAGATTGAAAATCGGATTCGGATCCGGATATTATCCGTATCCGGATTGTATCCGTCGGATCCAGATTCAAATATTATTCTTTAAATATTTTCGAATTCAGATACGGATACGATATAAATATTTGGATTCGGATCCGAATACGGATATAGGCAGATCCGTATCCAAATTATCCATTTGAAAGCCCTAGTCTCTGTTACTTGTAGTATTTATAATTTGTATGACCAAGTAGTTTAAATGTGAGTATTTTTTATAGTGTAGTTCGTTTAATTTATAAAAAAGTATAAAATAATTAATAAGACCACTAGTAAATTAATGAACATGATATTACAAAAGAAAGTATGTTTTTTATCTTTACTTGAAGGACACAACGGTGCTTTATAATATGATAAAATATTTTTTTTCAAAATGTAAATATTGACTTTATTGTAATTGTTATAGGTAAAAAATTAGGGTGTATTTATTGCTAAAGTTCATGAGCTTCAAGACTCCATTTGACTGCTTTCCTGCTTTGTGACTCGATCTGCTTCAAAACCTATTTCATATTCATGTTTGATTGCTTCTGAAATTAAGTCTTTCATCGCATTGAATTCTACAATCCTTTTCCTTCTTGAATATCTACTGAAGTGACAAATCCTGATGAAATCAACTGCTGATCATCAAGTACCGATATCAGTACTAATGATGTCACTCTTCAGTAAATACTTATATTAATTCCTGATAAGAACTCCTGATAGTTTATGTCCTAATATCATCAATTATATCTTACAATCTCCCCCAACTTGTGCATTATAAAATTATGTACAAGTTCTAATTGATGATGTCAAAAACTATCTAAATACGTAAATCAAATAAACATATTCAATCTTACAGATAGTGAATATCTGACTTTATTCTTCATTCTGAACTCTAACACAGTCTGGAGAGTCTTCAAGGAATTTACTTGGCAGATTTTCTTCCATTACATCCAAGTACCACTACATCCTCTATTTGTGTTCTTTTAGCTCATCTGTTGATTCATTATATTGATAGATAGCTTCTCTGAGGTCATTTAGCTTTGAATTTCCAAGTGATGGATCATCCAGTTCCATAAATCCAATCTTCTTTCAATCAGGATTAAAAGTTAAGACTTTCCTTCCTAGACTCATTTCTATTTTAGCTCTTCCACCATGCATATCAACAACATACTCAGTTTGATCAATGTACTTTGGAATATAGTTTTATTTGTAAGGCATTCCTCTCTGCTTCAACTGTATAAGGTTCTTTACAAATGCAGACCACCTGGTAGTTACATGATTGGTTACCTTGAGAATTGTAGCTACAAGTTCTAACTCCTGCCATGGTTTATCTCTTAACTGTTCTTGAGTCAACCTTAATCTTCTACCAGACTTCAGAAAATAAATCATTTTCTCTCCAACAAGATCAATAAAAATTTGTACTGATATGATCTTCTGTAAATCTTTAAGCATCACATTGTATCCAATTTATGTCAAATTTGCATGTTTCCTTAGAATCAAAGCATCACCTATAGATAGATCAACATTTAACCTTCCCAGACCAGTTATGATTCCAGGTTTTCTAGCATGAGAACTTCCACTATAAATCTTCTTTAGTGTGTCAAAAGAATATCTTCTAGCTGCAGATTTCTTGCTTCCCCATAGCAGCTTCTTCTTTTCTTCTAAAGTAAGTTCTGAATTATCAGAGATTATGTTTTCATAATCAGGATTTGATAATTCAGCTTGAATTGGGTTTGAAATATCAACAACTTAAGTAGTACAGAGGTTGTGATTGGTTGAATAACAGCATTTGCTTCTTCATTAACTTGAGTAGCGTCAGAGGTTAACTTCAATTTTTCATCCCAGTCAGCTCCATGTATCTTTCTTCTTTGATGAGCTTGACTAACTTGTTCTTCTTCAGCTCTTTCTTCAGTATCAAAAGCCTGAGCTACTATATAGACCGGATCTATCAGTGTTTAAGATTTGGTTGGCTAAGATACTGATTTCTTCTTAGCAATCGCTTTGGCTTTAGACTTTGGTGGCTTGGACTTCTCTCCTATCTTTTCCTTCCCCTTATGACTTCTATCAACATTTAAAATTTCTTGAGACAATAGAAATTTTTCAGCATCTGCTTGGCTAACCTCCCTTATGACTACCCCTTTGGTTGGTCTGTTGGAAGGATCATCTTCATATGGATCTTGAGAGATAACGGTATAATGAGTATTTGCTATTTTTAGAGAATTCTTGAATTCTTCCTCCATCCGCATTAGCCGTTCTAGATCAACTCCAGAATTTTCTTTCTCAAAAATTCTTCTAGTCACCTCAAAGTCAAATACTTGAATCTTTGGGTCCTTATAAAAAAAGAGTTGTCTTTCTGCCTTTTACTTTTAGAGTTTGAAGATACTGACTTGCTTTTGCACTAGCTTCTATCTCCAGAATGCCTTGGTCTTCATCAACAGTTGTGACTTGTACAGTTTGTAGAGTTGTTGTTATCACAGTCAGTTCTTTTGATTGTCGAATAATCCTCTCACTTATCCTACTTTCTCCACCTTGTCTAGATTGACTTCCAGTGGCTTTTGATGAACCACTAGTCCCAACTAGCTCTTCTCCTCTCCTTTTCATAATTTCCTTTCTTCCTCCCTTATCACCCCTATCAGGATTTGTATCATCAACACCTTTTAATGTTGTTTGCATTTAGATTTAACTTTATTCTCCCCCTCTTTGGCATCATCACCAAGCAGTAGAGAAAGAATCATCTCCACTAAATTTTGAAATTTAGTAAGTTGATCAGACATTTGATTTTTTTTAGCCTATAGTCTAGCTTGATTGGATTCAATTTGTGTCTGTCTATCAATAATTGGTGCAATGTGCTTCTTGATATCTTAATTGAAAGTCATAATTGTAGCAATTAAAGACTCTTTGATCTGATTGATCTGAGTAGTAGTAGAGTCTTGAGCAGTATACAAAGATCTGACTAGTAGAGTAGATGCCTTCAGATGATTGAGCACATCAGGATTTTGAATAGCCTTTTTAGTTGTGTCCAGATGATTGACAGCATAATTCTTGGATATATGATACTAAGCATCCTTCAAGTTCCCATTCCAAAGCTTTTCAAAAAATTCCTTGTCCTATTTAACATCTAGCTCTTTCATTTTATGTTGCCTCACATGTCTGGGCATATCTTCAGGGAATAATAGATCATCCTCAGGATCTCTAAGAGGATTTTGATTTTGAAGCTTCTTCACCATCATTAGATTTTGTCTTATGGACAACTCCTACATCAGCAACTGGATGTTGAACTATCTGTTGAACTTTATCTCCAGCTTCAGCATTTAAAATAGAATTTGAAATTGGGTCTATATAAGATCCAGCTACCTCAGAAACTTCCATACCATAAATATTTAACTCCTCATTTTCAAGAATAGTAGATAGATGAGCTGCAGCTTGAAGATTTACTTTCAGTACCTCAGTATCAGTGGAGTGATGTGGTGATTCTGTAGTGGATAAATCTTTATGAATGGACTGTTGTGCTACTAGATCTTTAACAATAACAGGGAGAATTTTAAGTGATGGAATAGTAGAGTGAGTGGACTATAGGAAAGTATCAGTACTTAGACTTCCATGGAGATTATCAACACTTGGTACATCAGAGTTTAACTGGGGGCAACAACCTGTTCAACATCTATTTTTTTTGTACTCTGTGCACATGTAAAGTGTAACATGTAACACTTAATCTCTATATTCTTTTAAAGTAGTCTCAGTACTGCTCACATCACACATCTCACAACTTTTAATAGTTAGAGTTCCTCACAAGGATTACTAAATCCTGACACTCATCTACCTCTCCTTTTGTCAGGAAGAATCTGCTTCTCTTAAATTCTGTTTTTTTCTAACTCTTTTCACACATTCTCACATGAATGGCTCGAATAATTTGTCCTACAAAAATAATAGGTGGCTAAAGAAAAGTGATTTATGGTCATACAACTAGAGGTAGTCCTTTAATAAGGTCTAGATATAATCATACCAACAGGATTTATAACATGCATAATAAATGCTAATAAAACAAAATCAGTATTTGTAAAAAAAATGCTGATAAAGTGAAATCATTATTTATACCTTGTGAATCTGAAGATTCAACTTTTGTGCAAATATTCAGTGGAGGGACTGATAAGATTTCAGTAGATGGTGGTGATGGATAAATTCTTCCTTCAGCATCTATTACCAGAGTCACTGCAGCAGGAGTGAAGCCTTCATTGTAACTTTGATGCAATGTTTCTTGTGTGGCTGGAGAATCAAGAGTTGCTGGATGACTTTGACATCCAGGTTCTTATGTATTCATCTCCACAATTATAGTATTTGTCTCCTGAGCAGGTTCTTCATAAAAAGTAACTGTCTGACTTAATCTTTCAAGATCAAATTGCCTACAGAAGTCCTTGACCAGAGAGACTTCTGCATGAATTCTGGCAGTTTCTTCATCATGCCATTGTTGAATGGACTTTTCATTCAGAAGCTCTTGTTCTTCAATATTTGTTGCACCACTTTGAGATGCAGGTTCTTGTGGGATTGGATCAGGAGTTGTAGCTACTGTATCCCTTTGAGATACAGGTTCATGTATGCTTGATCCAGGGAAAAGACCTTTCCCTCTTAGCCTCTTGACTATTCTTCAACTTGCTTATGAGAGATTTTCCCTGCTCTCTTGCTTTGCTGCTTCATAGGAGAATTAGGCAAACTCACAGGTGCATCAGGATTTGATTGAAAATCAGGATTTGGTGTAAATGCCCCTTGTGTCTCCTCAACAAGTTCTTGTTTGATCTTGATCAAGTTCTGATTATAGTAAGCTTTGACCAGTCTTCTTTTCTTTGGCCATGGGCTTGTACCAACATCAGGATTTCTGGCACTTTGAACAACATCAGTAGTTGTTCCCTCTTCAATTGGTAGTACAACTGGTCTTGGAGAAGAACCGGATGAAAGGTTTAGAAATTTAAAAGATAAGGTAGCATTGTCGTTATCTGAATCCGATTCTAATCCAGCAAGCACAAGTTTCCTCTTGATAGATTCTGAAGGTTTAAAAGAATGAGGAACTTATTTTGCTTCAACTTTTGGATTGGCTACATCAGGATATGTAGCCCTCTTTGCCAATTTTTTCTTTCTTTTTACAACAGGTGTCTTTTGCGAGACAACTGAGGTGGGTTCTGTTTCGAATTAAGGAAAAATTAATGAACACCGTGGTCAGGAAAAGGATTGGATGTGTCCTGTTCCGTAGTGTCTGATTTTTATTTTTAAAAAAATATTTAGGTATTTTGTTGGACAAAAACACCCCAGTAACATATTTTTCATCAGATTAGCATTGAACCTTTCTTAAGTCATTTCTATGACACCGGTTGTTCCTTTATATTTTGTATATGTTGTTTTGTTGTCAGAATAACTCAAGTAAAAATTAATTTCACATGCATTTTTGAAATATTCATATTTAAACATGTATTGCAAAACTGAAGATGGACAGTCACAATTTAAAAAGTGCTTAAGAAAATAGGAACAATTAATCATGCATCATACTTTTAAGAGACATTAAGAAAGATATTTTCATTCAAAATAGAAGATGAGTACAAAACAGAGTCATAAAATAGTCCTAACTTCTAAATGCTAGAATCTATTCCTAGAAACTATTCCGTCTTCAGCTTTTTTGCATCCTCTTGTTGCTTCATAGCTTTGCGATGATAAATTCGCGATATGGAGGATGCAAGAGAAATTATATACTCTTGCAATTCCAGAGCTTTCTTCTTCCAATACGGTCTCCAGTTGGAAAAACTGGAGATCCGTCTATTGCTTGAAGGAAAGATCATCATATACTGACATTGGAACATCTTGAGGATGATAGATTTGTTGGTTGATTTGGACCGAAAGTCCAAACGGGTCATAGTATATACAACCCTCAACCATGATGCGAGCAGGGTAGTAAACCCCTCTGCCACAGCGAGTGAAAAAATGATCTTGATTCATATTTTTGGGTTTGAGAAGAAGAAGATGAGGAGTTGTGTTTAAAGTAGAGTGGATGATTTGTAAGATAAATTGCATGTTTATATAGAAGAGAAATGAGGAATGGTAGAGACTCTTTGTTAACCGTGTAATAATTACTACTGTAATAATTACCATCACATGCATTGTCTTACGTGTACCTAGGAAAAAAGCAAAGTCTCTTTAATAAACTCCTTCTCCCAATATAAAACAGATATTTAATCATTTTTACAGATACACACATCATTAGTTACCACAAGTAATCGGTTAATAATTACTTACCCACTTACTTACTGTTTATTAAAAATGCTGATTAAATATTTATTTTGAATAAATTTAAAACATTGTCAGAATATAACAGTCAATAAATGTTTGACCATTATCAGTATCTAAACACGCAATCAGAGTTTAACATGCATACAATATCTGAATTACTAATCATGAAATATTAAGCATGTTTACATGGCATCGGAGTTTAATATACTTATCACAGTTTAACAAAACCTGATACATAGAGAAGATACCACACTATGATTTTGTTCATTTTAAATTTATTAAGCTCCTCTTGCATTGTTGTAACCCAGTCAGCATCTTGAAGAGCTTCTTCCACTTTCTTTGGTTCAGTTTGAGATAGAAAAGAATGGTAGAGATATTCACCCTGAGTGGTTTTTTTTGTTCTTACACCACTTTCCGAATTTCCAATTATTAAGTCACGTGTGTGTGACTTAGACCATTTTCTTGCAGATGGAAGTTGACTCCTTGAATAAGAACCTCCCCCCTGATCCATGAACTTTCTTGTATCTCTTTGACTTATACCACTATCATTTCCTAATGCTCTCCCTGAATCAGCATTTCCAGTGCTATCAGTATTTGACCCATCAGTATTTGAGGAATCAGTGTCTGATGAAATATTTACTGATATTCTTTGAGTTGAATCACTTGTAGAAGACTCTTGATGTGAATCATGTTGCTCCCCCTTAACATGTGCTTCAATATTTTCAGAATTTCCACCGTCATGTGGATCATCAGATCTTGGAGTGATATCAGAATTTACTGTTTCAGAACTTGTCAGTATATCGGGATTTAACTGTTTAGCATATGGTACTTCATTTTCAAATCTCAATTCATCATGATCATCTGCATCTTATAGACCTGTAATCTTCTTGTCATCAAAAGATACATGTATAAATTCCATGAATGTCCTTGTTCTCAGATTATAAACTCTGAAGGCTTTAGTAGACAATGGATATCCTACAAAAATGCCTTCATCAGCTTTTAGAACAAATTTGGTAAGCTGTTTTGGATGAGTTTTGAGAACAAAATACTTGCAGCCAAAAATTTGAAAGTACTTCAAATTTGGCTTCTTTCCCTTCACTGTCTCAAATGGTGTTTTACCATGCTTGTTGATCAAAGTTTCATTTTGTGTGAAGCAAGCAGTTCAACCCAGAAGTAGGTGGGAAATCTTGCTTCCTCCAGCATAGTTCTTGCTGCTTCTATGAGAGTTCTATTCTTTCTTTCAATAACTCCATTTTGTTGTGGAGTTCCAGGAGCATAAAACTATTTTTTTATCCCCTATTTTTGCAAAACTCTTCCATAGAACTGTTCTTGAATTCAGTTCTATTATCACTTCCGATAATATTCACTTTATATGTTAATCCTTTTTTTCCAGTTCTCTCACATGATCAAGAAGAATGGATGGAGATTCATCCTTGGTGTGTAGCAAGTACACCCATGTGTATCTTATATATTCATCAACAATCAGAAGTGCATACCTCTTCTTGGCAATAGACATAACATTGACTTGACCAACGAGATCAATATGAAGCAGATGATATGGTTCAAGAATAGAGGATTCAATTTTACTCTTGAAAGATGTTTTCCTTTTCTTGGCTTTCTGGTAAGAGTCACATAAGCCATCAGGAGTAAATACTGTATTGGACAATCCTCTCACAAGATCTTTTCTCACAAGTTCATTGATGTTGTTGAAATTGAGGTGATAAAGCCTTTTATGCCAGTTCCCGCTGTCTTCCAAATGTGCTCTACTAAGTAGATAAACTCCAGATTCATCAATATTTGTGGAGACCAAGGCTTCATATAAGTTATCATGTCTTACACAAGTCATTGCAATCTTGCCATCAGTCTTATTGACAATTTCACAATGTTCCATATAAAAGTGCACATGGTAATCTCTGTCACAGATCTGACTCACACTGTTAAACTATGCTTGAGTCCTACAACAAGAGCTACATCTTCAATGATGATATTCCCAATTTTGATTTTGCCATATCTCAAGATTTTTCCTAAGTTGCCTTCTCCATAAGAAACACTTGGGCCAGCCTTCTATTTAAACTCTGATAGCATGGATTTATAACTAGTCATATATCCTGAGCATTCACTGTCCAAGACTAGAGAATTTCTTCTGTTACCCTACAATCAGTATTTAAGTTAGTTAGCGTTTTTAAGGACCCATACTTGCTTGGATCCTTTGGCCTTTTTAAGTTTATTAACATATGTAGTAGAAGACTTCATATCATAGTTTATGTTAACATTCTTACTATCAGTATTTACACATGCAGAAACATATTTTGCTTTATTTAAAGAGGGTTTCAGTTCATAATAATCATAACACAAACTGTGATACTCTTTACATGTATAAATAAAGTGCCAACCACTTCCACAATGAAAACAAGGATTTTATGGTTTATATCTAACTATTCTATTCCTAAACTCTAATTTAAGAGGAACAATATTTATGTCTTTATTCTTCCAACAAGAATTAGCAAGATAATTAGTACTACCACAATTCAAACATTTCTTTCTAGGAACATTGAGAGCAGTTACATAAGTACCATTTTTATTAATTCCTACTTTACCATTCATGTTTTTCCTAGGCTTTTTCTCCTTGTCTTTGATGTGTAATTCCTTCATCTTTTGTTTAAGCTATTTCTGAGTCATTAAACCAATATTTATTGATCTTGTGTGTGTAGAATATAAGAATAGATTTAATGTATATATATTTATAAGCACGTGTAATAAACACACAATAAACACTTATTTTGGAAGGACTATGAAGACATTTTGTTATTAAGTCTCAGAGAAAAAAAACAACTTACAAGTCTAATATATAGACTAATAAAGATAATGGCTACAAATAAGCAACCTTCTTCTGGAAAAACTCAAACATTCCCCTCACCCCATGACTCTCCTAAAATAGCTCAACTAAAACAAATGACCAAGTCTCAACTACATGACTAACTAGGTGACTAAATATTAGTCTAAATAATTAAAACATGGAGTAAACATATAATTTAGATTAAAATCCCAAAAATCTCCCCATTAATCTAAATTTTCCTCAACAAATAGTAGCAACCCGTATGGCTTTTAACCTAGCCCGTGTGACTTTCAACTTTTCTGCCCGTTTGGCACTTTAACATAGTGTTGAGTGGCATTTATGACACTTTATTATGTTCTAATAAGCTTTGAATTGATGCATTTTTACTCAAGTTGTTAAGTGTTTTAACGTGTTTTTTAGTGTTTTCGCATTTCAGGCATTAATCTGTGAATCAGGTGAATTAGCATTATTTTGGTGCTAATATGGTGTCTGGGTGGTGTTAGAATAAAAGCTCGTTGAGGTCAGTTCGAAGTTGCAAGATAAAGAAAAAAAGAAAAAAAGTTATTTCTGGCAAAAGCCAAGCGCGCCCGCGCTGAGCTAGTGCGCGGTCGCGTCGAAGTACAGGAAGCCAGCGCGCCCGCGCTGATGAAGCGCGCGGCCGCTCCGTGTCGAGATAATAAAATCCTGGTTCTATTACAATTCTATTTTCTGGACTCCTGGGTTGTTTGGGCTGCTATATATTGATAACTCAAGATCATTTTTTGGGAGAGAGACTTATCAGAGCACGAGGAGAAGACGACAAGAGACCGCTAGCACAATTCAACAAAGGCGAAGATGATCTAGTTTATTCTTGTGAATATTTGTTTTAAGTTGTAATCTTGGATGCTCGTTTCTTGTTTTGTTGAACCTATACTCTTGTTTGTACTTAGTTTTAATTATTTGTTATAAAGACTACGTTTTATATACCATGCTTTCATCGGAACCCACGTTGATGATGAGTCCGATTATGGGCTAATCGTTATCGTGGGGTTCTAGCGAATTTATTTATGGATTTCTTTAGTTAAATTGTTTGATACCTTAGTATGTGGTTATTTTATGATATCCTACTATTGGTTGTGCATAATCGTCTTATGAGCGTCGTGAACTTATAAGATAGTGTGTTAATTCTTAATGAAGCGAAAGTGAATTTAAGGATTTAGAACTTGCCATGCTACCATAGGTTCATGTATTATATGCATGATTCGTAGGTAATTTTAACCATCTTACTTGCCCTGTGTAATCAAGATATATAACTTGTGCTTAAACCATTATGTTGTCAAATTCTATAGACATATAGGGTCTTAATATAATTGGTGTCTATTCAGCTTCTATCTCTTTTGTGGATGTCTGGTAGTATGGTACTTGTGCAACGAAAGTTGGCGTTTATCAGTTTTGTGTTGTCTGATTAGTGTCATCACCATTGCATGCTAAGGTTAAGATCAAGAAGGCTATGGAATGAAATACTTAATGAAGTTAGAATCCCATGTTTGTCATATTTATTAATTCAATCAATCTGATTCTCGTAGTTATAATTATTAGTTTAATTCTTAGTTATAAAACAACCTCAATTAGTTATTGTTTTAGCATTGAATAATAACCATACATTATTGTTTAGGTGCATGAATTAATTAGTTAACCAATACAGTCTCTGTGGGAATGAACTAGAAAAGATTCTATACTACTTAAGAACTCGTATACTTGCGTGTATTATTAGTGCGTGTTTAGCGACTAACAAGTTTTTGGCGCCGCTGCAGAGGACTGCAGTGTTAATTGATAGTTTGTGTGCTTTCCATCAGTGGTCGTTAAAGTTCATTGACTCAGACATTGTTACTTATCTGATTCTGTGTCTTATTTCAGGTACTCTATCGAGGGTGTATGCATACGCGTTCGCGTACTCGTAAGAGAACACTGGATAAAGCCAAGGAAGAACTTGTGGTAGTTCGTAGGGAAGTTGTTGGGGAAGAAAAGAAGGTAAAAGAAGAAGAGAAAGTCGCAGAACCAGTTGTAGTAGAAATGGGAGATCAAGTAGAAAATCCGAAGGCTTTGATGGACTATTCTCAGCCCAAGATTAATGACATTCAGTCAAGCATCGTCAGACCAGCCATCAGGGCTAACACTTTTGAGATGAAGGCAAACACGATTCCGATGATACATAACTCAGTTCAGTTTGCGGGTTCTCCTACTGAAGACCCCAACATGCACATCAGGGATTTCATCGAGATCTGCAACACCTTCAAGTTTAATGATGTGACTGAAGATGCTATCAAACTGCGACTCTTCCTCTTCTCTCTAAGGGAAAAGGCTATGTGCTAGTTACATTCTCTACCACCAGGGTCTATCACTAAATGGGAAGATCTTGCTCAAAAGTTTCTCACTAAATTCTTCCCTATGGCGAAGACTGCTGCAATCAGGAATGCTCTTACTCAGTTTGCTCAGCAAATTGGAGAATCTCTGTGTGAGGCTTGGGATCGATATAAGGAGATGCTAAGGAAGTGCCCACACCATGGCATGCCTGATTGGATGATTATTAATTGCTTCTACAATGGATTAGGTGCTACTTCTAGACCCATGCTTGATGTAGCATCAGGAGGAGCCTTGTGGGCTAAGAGCTACGATGAAGTTATAAACTTATTGAACTGATGGCTGCTAATGAGTAGAAGAATCCTTCCCCGAGTTTGACTCAGGGAAAATTTGCAGGAATTCTGGAGTTGGATGCAGCAACTTCTATCACTGCCCAACTTAAGGCTTTGACGATGAAGGTGGACAAATTGACTAATTATGGAGTTAATTAAATTGCTAGTGTCTGTGAAATTTGTACTGGTGCCCATAAGACTGATCAGTGCACAATTTGTAGTGAATTAGCTCAGTTTGTGAGCAACTTCAAGCGATCACTAAAACCAGTGCCAGCCACCTATCATCCCAACAACTGCAATCATCCTAATTTCAGTTGGAGCAATGCTCAGAATACGGTTCAACAGCCTTATCAACAGTACCCAACTAAGCAGTACAACCCCCTGGTTTTCAGCAACTACAGTATGCGCCTAGACAGCAATTCCAGCTGCAACAAGACAATGAAAAATCTGAATTAGAGGAGTTGAAGCTTATGTGCAAAAGTCAAGCTGTTCTATCAAGACCTTGGAAAATCAAATTGGGTAAATTGCCAATGCCTTGCTAAATCGTCAGCCTGGTACATTACCTAGTGACACTGAAGTTCCAGGAAAGAGGGAAGCTAAGGAGTAGGTAAAGGCAATTACTTTAAGGTCTGGAAAGGTTGCGAATCCTGAAAAAACTCAAGAATTGACTAAAGAAGCTGAGACTGAGAAAGAAGTAGTGCAGCAGGATAAAGAAGTGGAACCAAGGAAGACTACTGTTTAGCACACTCCACCTGAGGGTAATACAGGGGAGAAACAGATCTATCCTCCACCGCCTTTTCCCAAGCGGCTGCAGAAGAAAAAGCTGGACAAGCAATTTGAGAAGTTTCTGGAGCTGTTCAAGAAACTTCATTTCAACATACCTTTCACCGAGGCTCTCGAGCAGATGCCTAGTTATGCAAATTTTATGAAAGGTATTCTCTCTCGGAAGGTGAAGCTAGATGATTTGGAGACAGTCGCTCTCACGGAGGAATGCAGTGCTGTGCTGCAACAGAAGTTGCCTCCGAAGCTTAAAGATCCAGGAAGCTTCACTATTCCATGTACTATTGGAAAATTGTCTTTTGATAGATGCTTATGTGACTTGGGAGCTAGCATCAATCTGATGCCCTTGTCAATCTTCAAGCAGTTGGACTTACCTGATCCCAAACCGACATATATGACCTTGCAGTTGGCTGACAGTTCTATTACATATCCGCGAGGTATTGTGGAAGATGTCTTGGTCAAGGTTGATAAACTCATCTTCCCATCCGATTTCATCATTCTTGATTTCGAGGAGGATAATTAGATTCCCATAATCTTGGGAAGACCTTTCTTGGCAACTGGCCGTACCTTGATAGATGTGTAGAAGGGTGAGCTCAAAATGCGAGTTCTGGATCAGGATGTTACCTTTAATGTGTTCAATTCTATGAAATTTACTACTGATAATGATGAGTGCTTAAAGGTGGAGTTGGTTGATTTGGTGGTCACATCAGAACATGATCAATTGCTATGGTCTGATGCCTTAGAAAAAGCCTTGTTGGGGAATTCGGATAGTGAAGATGATGAATATGAAGAACAATTGCAATATTTGAATGTTTCCCCCAGGAAAAGGAAAATTGATAACCCGTTTGAATCTCTTGGAATAGAGGAATTGAGCAAGGCTCCTAAACGCCTCAAGCCATCTATTGAGGAAGCTCCCACTCTGGAGCTTAATTATTTACCTGAACATTTGAGGTATGCATTTTTAGGTGATGCATCTACTCTGCCTGTTATTATTGCATCTCACCTTTCAGGTAGTGATAAGAAAAAGCTTTTGAGAATTCTGAGAGAGTTCAAGTTGGCAATTGGATGGAATATAGCAGATATCAAGGGAATCAACCCTTCTTACTGTATGCATAAAATTCTGCTAGAGGAAGGTAGCAAGCCTATGGTCGAGCAGCAAAGAAGACTTAATCCTATCATGAAGGAAGTAGTGAAGAAAGAAATTCTTAAGTGGCTAGATGCAGGGATCATCTACCCTATTTTTGACAGTTCATGGGTAAGCCCGGTTCAATATGTGCCGAAGAAAGGTGGAATTACTGTGGTAGCAAATGAGAAGAATGAGCATATTCCTACAAGAACAGTCACGGGGTGGAGAGTTTGCATAGACTACAGGAAGTTAAATAAAGCCACTAGGAAAGATCACTTCCATTTGCCCTTCATTGATCAGATGCTTGACAGGTTGGCCGGTCATGAGTACTATTATCTTCTGGATGGCTATTCGGGTTACAATCAGATTTGTATTGCTCCAGAAGATCAGGAGAAAACTACCTTCACCTATCCATTTGGTACTTTCGCCTTCAGATGAGTTTTTTTTGTCTATGTGGTGCACCAACCACATTTCAGAGATGTATGATGGCCATCTTTTCTGACATGATTGGCCAGAATGTGGAGGTGTTCATGGACAACTTCTCAATCTTTGGCAATTCTTTTGATGAATGCTTGTAAAATCTTGGACATATTCTTAAGAAGTGCGTTGACACCAATTTGGTTCTCAATTGGGAGAAATGTCACTTTATGGTGCGTCAGGGCATCATTCTCGGGCAAAAAGTTTCTAGTAAGGGTCTTGAGGTGGATAAGGACAAGGTGGGGGTCATTGAGAATCTTCCTCCACCTATTTCTGTTAAGGGAATTTGCAGTTTTCTTGGTCATGCGGGTTTCTACAGGCATTTCATCAAAGACTTCTCGAAAATTTCAAAGCCTTTATGCAGTCTGTTAGAGAAAGATGTTACTCTCAAGTTTGATGACGTGTGCCTTGAAGCTTTTGAGACATTGAAGAAAAGTTTAATCACGACACCAGTCATAACTGCACCTGATTGGAATGAGCCTTTTGAGATGATGTGCGATCCAAGTGACTATGCAGTTGGAGCAGTTCTTAAGCAGAGGAAGAACAACATATTTCACGTGGTCTACTATGCTAGTAAGACCCTAAATGGTGCCCAACTGAATTATACTACTACGGAGAAAGAGCTTTTGGCTATTGTCTATGGTTTTGAGAAATTTCGATCTTATCTACTTGGGACGAAGGTGACAGTTTTCACTGATCACGTTACAATTCGATATCTCTTCTCAAAGAAGGACTCGAAGCCTAGATTGATTAGATGGGTTCTTTTACTCCAAGAATTTGAACTAGAGATCAGGGATACAAAATGAACTGAAAATCAAGTAACTGATCATCTCTCGCGTTTAGAAAATCCTAATGTTACTTCATTGGATAAGACGTTGATAAATGAGTCTTTTCCTAACAAAAAATTGTTTGGAGTGTAAGAAGAAGAACCGTGGTTTACAAACATTATGAACTACCTTGTGAGTAATATTGTGCCTCCCGACTTATCTCATGCTCAAAGGAAGAAGTTTCTACATGAGGTGAAGTGGTATATGTGGGATGAGCCATTTCTTTTTCGATAAGGAGCTGACTAAATCATCAGGAGATGTATTCCTTACAGCGAAATGGGGGGGGGATCTTGCGAGATTTTCACTCAACGGCTTATGGAGGACATTATGGTGGAGAAAAGACAGCAGCTCGTGTTCTGCAAGTAGGTTTCTTTTGGATGACGTTGTTTAAAGATGTTCATCAGTTCATTTTGAAATTTGATCGATGTCAACATGTGGGTAATATGTCGAAGAGGGATGAGATGCCTCTTAATGTGCTTCTCGAGGTTGAGGTCTTCGATGTTTGGGGAATTGACTTCATGGGGCCATTTGTCTCATCTTATAATAATCAGTATATCTTGTTGGAGGTAGATTACGTGTCAAAATGGGTTGAAGTTAAGTCGTTGCCAACGAACGATGTGAAAGTGGTGCTTAATTTTCTTCACAAGCAGATATTCACAAGGTTTGGAACTCTAAGAGTTATAATCAGTGATGAGGGGTCGCATTTTTGCAATCACAAGTTCGCTGCTATGATGAAAAGGTATAATTTGAATCATCGTATCACTACGGCTTATCATCTTCAGACGAATGGTCAATCTGAGGTATCTAATAGAGAGATCAAGCGCATTTTGGAGAAAATGGTGTGTCCATCAAGGAAAGATTGGTCTTTGAAGCTTGATGAAGCTGTTTGGGCGTATAGAACAGCTTATAAGACTCCATTGGGAATGTCGCCGTTTCAGTTGGTTTATGGTAAGGGGTGTCATTTCCCTGTGGAGCTTGAGCATAAGGCATATTGGGCTTTGAAGAAGTTGAATTTGGATTTGGATACAGCTGGTAAGAAAAGGATGCTTCAATTAATGAACTTGATGAGTTTTGACTTCAAGCTTATGAGAACAACAAAATGTATAAGGAGAAAGTCAAGAGGTGGCACGATAGGGGTCTAGTGCTCAAGACATTTTTGCCAGGGCAACAAGTTCTTTTATTCAACTCTCGTCTCCGTCTTTTTCCTGGAATGTTGAAGTCAAGATGGTCAGGGCCGTTTATTGTCAAAACTGTGTTTCCACATGGAGCGGTGGAAATTTTTGAGAATGATCCGGGCCAAGCATTCAAAGTAAATGGTCAAAGGTTAAAGCATTATTATAGTGACACGGTAAACCGCGAGGTGGTTAGTGCCGTTTTATTGTTCATTTGATCTCGAGATTCTACGTCGAGCTAGCGACGTAAAAGAAGCGTTTCTTGGGAGGCAACCCAAGTATGTTGTACATTAGTAGGTAGAAGAAGCAAGAAGAAAAGAGAAAAACACAAAAAAATCAGAAAAAGGAAAAAATTCAGGGCCAACTACAGAAGCTGGGCGCGCCCGCGCTGTTCTAGCGAGCGGCCGCGCCGTTTTTCCAATAGCCAAGCGCGCACATGCTGTTCTAGCGTACGGCTGTGCCGGTTTTCCAGAGAGTGAGCGCGCCCGCGCTGTCCTAGTGCTCGGCCGCGCCGGGTCCCTGTTCGAAAAAAATATATATAAAAATGACAGTTTTAAGAGAAAATCAGGATTTTTAACAAAAAATCAATTCCAACCGGATTTTTACTCTTCCACATCCCATAATTCCTTCTCATAATCAATTCCATTATTTCCACGATTCCCATAATCAATTCCCACTTCTATTCCTTATAGAATTCATACCTCCCCACCTATAAATACATACATCTACATACAACTTCTCCACCAATTCACAACCTCTCAACACAAATTCTCTCTAAACACTTAAGCTTTTATTCTTTCTTTTTCAATCTTGATGGCACCCAAGAGACAAAGAACACAAGTTGGAAGAAGCACCACCGACTCTTCATCTGCGGGTGGTGTGAGGCCCAGGTTTTCTACTCCCGAAGCTGATGAGGAGTAGACTAGGCTTCTCTCGAAGCCATTTGCTAAGGAGCGAGGTTTTCTGACATTAGGGAAGGATGGTAAGCTGTTAGAGATGATTCTCGAGATGGTCTAGGTTTCTTTTTGTGAGGCGCCCGTTGCTGTGCCCATATGAGCATTTACCAGGAGGTGTGCCCATAGAGGCTACTACTGCAGGAGGTTCTCAGCATGCCCGTCGAGCAGCTTGGAGAGCTCAATATGGAGAGGAGTCTGGTTCGTCGCAGAAGTAGCAGCATGAGGCAGCAGGAGTAGAGTTGGGAGCTGGTTTGATTTCGAGGCAGTATAGGCGTCTAGCGAGGAAGATGTGTGCGATGCACGACATCCATAGTCGGTTTGCACGCGACCTTACCCAGGCACTTGGGACAGCTTTTAGAGCCACCGGAGTTGACATCCAGTGGCCAGTATATGGTGAGGATTCAGTGTATCCGCCTCCAGACATGCCTGACACTCACCCATTGAGGGTGAGGGTGAGGGTTCGAATTTGTAGTAGGTATGTCTGATTCCTTACTATTACCTTCACTGAGGACAGTGAATATTTTAGGTTTGGGGGTAGTAGTTGAAGGAATATAGTTTGTATGAGTCTCATATAGTTTGTATATTCATGTTAGTTTTGTTTCATATAGTTGCATATTTTGCCATGTAGTTTTTTTTAATTTTATTTTTGGTAGTTTTATGATATTTTGTTCATGTAGTTTCATGCATTTTCATTATAGCATGATCCCTTAGATAATTTCCCGATTGATTTGTGATATTGATGCTAGTGTAGTGATATCGTATTTTGTGATGTTGAGTCTTTTTGGATTGAGTTGCATGCTAGAGACACTTGTATTTCACTAAGTCTTATAGGTTTCTAGAGTGCTAGATCATAGTCATGATTTGTTTGATTGTCAAGGTTTAATCGCTTGTTTATATTTGGAATTTAGGGTATTCTCTTAATAATAAAAGGCATGGATATTTAAAAATTGAAAAAAATTGGATTTCATTGCTAGTTGTGTGGCTAGGTGTCAAATGGCTAGTAGCCAGCTCATATTGTTATGAGTAGTCTAGGGTTGAATGAGATGGAGCGAAATGCACTCATTCAGAAATTGTTGAAAAAAAGAGAAAAAAATAGAAAAGAAAAAAGAAGAAGAATAAGTGTATTGCATAATTGATCACGAGTGGGCTCTTTAGTATTCGAGTTATTAAGTTCTTAGGGGACTTTGTGCCTAGTGACCTAAGGCTTTTATAGTCTTGGATCCGCTAACCTAACGCTCATTACATGGGTACTATTGTATAAGCCTTTTGTGGTCCCACTCATTGCACGATCAAATAAGCATACTAGTGTTGTTTTATTGTGAATAAATGCATGAATCCATAAAAACTCTGATATAATAATTGAAGTGTTATAAGTTATTTTGAGTTTAGCTTTTATTCTGTTTATAAACTTTCGATTGTTTTGATAAGTAGTGAGTCATGATTGTCGATCTAGTAGTATTAGTACATCTGTAAACATTTGCACATACGCACGTTTCTGGTTTGTAGGTTGATATGAGAGATTTGATTGATCTTTATATGAATAATTGCATTTACGGAGGTGTTGCTTATTGGTTGATTTAGTTACTCTATGGGTATCATTCCATTCACGTTAGTTGCATTCATGCATTTTTATTTCTTGTTCTTTGAGTCTGTTTATGCTTGAGGACAAGCATCGATTCAAGTTTGGGGGTATGTTGAGTGGCATTTATGACATTTTATTATGCTCTAATAAGCTTTGAATTGATGCATTTGTACTCAAATTGTAAAGTATTTTAAATTGTTTTTTTAGTGTTTTTGCATTTCATGAATTAATCCGTGAATTAGGTGAATTAGCATTGTTTTGGTGCTAATATGGTATCTAGGTGGTGTTGGAATAAAAACTCGTTGAAGCCGGTTCGAAGTTGCAAGATAAAAAAAAAAGAAAAGAAGTTATTTCTGGCAGAACCCCAGCGTGCCCGCGCTGAACTAGCACGCGGCCACACCGAAGTATAGGAAGCCAGCGGGCCCGCACTGATGAAGCGCGCGGCCGTGACGTGTCGGGATAATAAAATCCTTATTCTATTACAATTCTATTTTTCTGGACTCCTGGGTTGTTTGGGCTGCTCTATATTGATAGCTCAAGATCGTTTTTTGGGAGAGAGACTTGTTAGAGCACGAGGAGAAGACGGCAAGAGACCGATAGCACAATTTAACAAAGGTGAAGACGATCTAGTTTATTCTTGTGAATCTTTGTTTTAAGTTGTAATCTTGGATGCTCGTTTCTTGTTTTGTTGAACCTATACTCTTGTTTGTACTTGGTTTTAATTATTAGATCATCTTAGACGGGCATGCCTTTTCTTTGCCCATATGCCATGTCTTGTTTACCCATCTGGCATTTCTTATTTGCCCGTCTGGCATGCTGCTTCATCCTATAACAAAGCTGGTTCATCATCTTCCACCTGTGTGAGGTTTACTTCTTATTTACGTTCCTTGTCTTGTCTTTGTTCATAACATTCGGCAGTGTAGTGGCCAAAGATGTTACAGTTATAGCATTTTATTTTTCTCTTGTCACGTCCACCATTTCTACTATATGATCCTCCATGGGATCTTGCCTTCCATTCTTCATGAGTTAACAACAGCTGATTTCCATTGTCTTCAACATGTCCATGAATCCTCTCTTCATGAGCTCTTAGCTTCCCGATTAACTCATCAACAGACATGTTGTCCAAGTTACCAAATTGTTCAACAGATGAAGCAATCTGCAGAAATTTTGGTGAGACTGCTCGTAGTAATTTTTTCACAAAACAGGACTCTTCTACTTTATCTCCTAGAGCTCGAATATTACTCACAATATTATTCAATTTCATGGAGAAATCATCGATATTTTCTGTCTCTTTCATGTTGAGAGCTTCAAACTCGGACCTAAGAGTCTGCACTTTTGCTTTCTGAACACGATCAGCTCCGACACACATTATTTTGATAGCATCCCAAGCCTCTTTGGCTGTCTCTTTCTACGCCAGGACAATAATATATCTTCTGGAATTTCCTGATAAATGGCTGCCAATGCCACATTATCCTTCCTTGGATCAATTACACCCTTTGGGTCACTATTCTCAATAGCTTCCCAGATGCCTTGTGCCCGCATGAATACCTTTATTTTTAATGATCATGCCGTGTAATTGTTTTTGGCCAACATAGGATAACTGTGTCCGATAACACCTTCCTTCATCTTTGGCACGTCCATGCTTGTTTTCCTCGCCATGTACTTGGGCATAAACTACCTAGATCGGATACCAAGTGTAGAATATAAGAACAGATTTAATGTATATATATTTATAAGCACGTGTAATAAACACACAATAAACACTTATTTTGGAAGAACTAGGAAGACATTTTGTTATTAAGTCTCAGAGAAACAAAAAACAACTTACAGGTCTAATATATAGACTAATAAAGATAATGGCTACAAATAAGCAACCTTCTCCTGGAAAAACTCAAATACTCCCATCACCCCATGTCTCTCTTAAAATAGCTCAACTAAAATAAATGCCCAAGTCTAAACTACATGACTAACTAGGTGACTAAATATTAGTCTAAATAATTAAAACATGGAGTAAACAGATATTTTAGATTAAAATCCCAACAGTGTGAATAAGTTCACTCTTATCAGTACTTAAGTTTGATTTAGGTGCTGAGGTTGAACTTACCTCAAAAACTAATTTAACAGCATCAACACTTGAATTAAACTTAATAGGCTTCATCTGAACCTTAGTATCAGTATTTACTGGTTTATTTTTCTCAGTTTCTTTTCCAGATTTTTTATCAGAATTAGATCTATTTGCATATCCTAATCCTGATCCCCAACAACCATTTTCTTAAATTTTCCGAGTTGTCTTTCCTGAGTCAGTCCAAATCTTAATAACCTCTCTTTCTTTAGCTAACTCTTTTTCTAGATTAGCATGCTTTTCTAACGATTTTTATTTAACATACACATCAGTATCTCTTTCTTTTTGAATTTCTAGCATGGAAAGCAACTCAATTTCTAGGTGATCATTCCTTTTTTTTACTCATGGTTTTTACTCCTCACTCTATTATTCTCTAAGGTTTGATCCATATAACTAAGATGCAGAGATTTAAGAAACAATCTTAATTCACATATATTATCAGTATCAAAGGCAAGAGTGGTTCGAGGTACCTTTAATTCAGTAGTATTATCCTCAGTATCAGCATTTTCCATGAGAGCATAGTTGACTTCTTCATCTGATTCTGATGTATCATCCCAGTTCTTTTTCTTGGTGATCTAGGCTTGTTTCTTTTTAGCTCCAGGCCATCTGCAGTCAGCTGCAAAATGTCCAACTCCATCACAGTTGTAATATCTTTCCTTTGACTTGTCAAATTTTCCAGATCTTGATTCCTTCCTATCAGTATTTCTTCTATCATTCCTCTTATCAGAGTTTGAGGAACTGCAACCCTTCATGGAAAACCTTTTCCCTTTCTTGAAGTTCTTGTAGACCATCTTCTTGAAGCTTTTAACTAATAAAGCAGCCATTTGTTCAATGTCTTCATTGTTGTTATGATCATTATCAGTGTCTGATTCACTATCAGTGTTTGAATCATCATCTGAGTTTGATGACTCAGTAGCAGACTTTACAATCATAGCCTTTCCTTTGGAGTGACCTTTACTCCTAGCTTTCTCCTTTGGATTCTCTTCACCTTTGAGTGCAACTGGCCTTCACCTTGGTCCTTTTCTCTTGCTTCTTTGTTCCATCTCTAGTTCATATGTCTTCAATATGCCATAGATCTCATCTAGAGATATTTCTTCCAATTCATAGTAATCCCTGATTGATGTGACTTTTAAGTCCCACTTTTCTGGGAGTGCAAGAAGGAACTTCAAGTTAGAGTCTTCAAGATCATACTTTCTGTCAACCAGAGACATGTCATTGATCAACTTTTAAAACCTATCATAGATTTCAGTCAAAGACTCATCAGATCTTGAGTCAAAGTGTTCATACTCCTGAGTAAGTATTATTCTCCTATTTTTCTTGATAGCTGTTGTTCCTTGACACTTTACTTCTAAAGAATCCCAAATTTCCTTTCCTATCTTACATCCAATAACCCTATTGAACATAACACTATCAAGACTATTGTGAAGAAAATGTCTTAATTTTGTATCTTTCATGATAGATGAAAGATCTTCAAAAGTATAGTCCTTTTTATCTTTATCAACCATCTTTTCCTCTTGACCAGCTACTGCTACTTCCAACCTTATTGGCTTATGAGGACCATCTTAAATCCTGTTTAGATATTCAGGATCTGTAGCTTCCAAACACATGGCCATCTTAACCTTCCAGGATATATGACTGATATAACAATTCGTTACAACACATATAGTGTAAACCTAATCTGTGTTTATATAGGCACAGTTACACAATCAATAATGAATCCTATTATATTACAATAAAGAAATCTATTCCATATCCATATTTGATTGCTTCTGAAATAAAGTCCTTTACCGCCTTTAATTCTGCTATCCTTTTCCTTCTTGAATATGTACTGAAGTGACAAATCCTGATGACATAAACTGCTGATCATCAAGTACTAATATAAGCACTGATGAAGTCACTCTTCAGTAAATACTGATATTAAGTCTTGATAAGAACTCCTTATAGTTTCTATCCAAATATCATCAATTAAATATACCAGATCAAGTCAAAAAATGTAGTTCTGATTTCTGGGGCGAGGCCCCTTATATAGGCATGGTATGCCTTGAATTGGATTAGAGTTAGGAGACTTGGTGGGCAAGTATCAGATTTAGAATGGATTTTGGAGTCCTAAAATGCAGGAAATTTATTTCTTATCCCATGAGGTTTCTTGGAGATCAGCCTCCAAGGAATTATATCCTCTATTGAACTCTATTTGTCAGCTGTTTTTACCCATATTTATTAATTATGAAAATATTTAATATTCAGGGGTTTGGGCCTCTATAAATGGGCTTTTTACGACCCAAACAGTCATAATTAATTCCATATTAATTATGTAATCAGGAATTATTTTATCCTCTATCATTTCCCCCTAACTTCTGGAATCGTGCAGGATTTCGTAGAAGTTAAGTTTTTTATTTCTCTTGCATGGTCTCGTTTTTAGTGTAAAAGTGTTGAGTGACCTACACTTTTACAATGATTTGCCCTTCTGCGTCTTAAATACATATCCTTGATGAATTTTTCCCTATCACCATGTATTTTTCCTAATTTTTTAAGAATATTCTGGATTTTTCATCAATTTTCAGAAAATATTTTAATTTTTTGAAATTTTCCTCAATTTTTCAGAAAGTATTTTCCAGAAATCAAATTTTTCTGAAATTTTCCAATTTTTTTTAATATACGTTCAACCAGGAATCTCTTTTTCGACCAGGATCCTGGTTGAATTATGCTCATTTTTTCCTGCTCGTGAGATTTCCGGTCAGGATTAATTTCGACTAGGATCCTGACCGACTTAGTCATGTCTTCCTTTGTCTTGATTCCTCACCGAATTATTACCCATTTATTCCTGGTCGTGAGATTTTGATCAGGAGGATTTTATTTCGGTCAGGATCTTTCCTATGACTTAATTTCTGACCGAATTACGGTCTAATTATTCCTGGTCGTGGGTTTATTGACCAGGATGTTTTTCGAGCAGGATCTTTCCTTTGACTTAATTCCTGACCGAGTTATAGTCCGGTTATTCCTGGTCGTGGGTGTTTCGACAAGGATTTAGGTCAAGATCTTTCATTCAACTTAGTTCCTGACCGAATTATGGTCTAGTTATTCTTGATCGTGGGTTTTTCGACCAGGATATTTTTCGACCAGAATCCTAACCGGATTTTTGGTCAGGATCTACCTTTTGACTTAATTCTTGACCGAATTAAGCTCCAATTATTCTTGATCATGTATTTTTCGACCATGATGTTTTTCGACCCGGATTTAGGTCGAATTCGATCAGGATTCATTCGATTAGCACTGTAATTGAAATTCAAATGTCTTTTTTTTAACTAGGATTAACTAAAAGTTTTTTCTGACTCAATTGGGCTCTTTTGTGGGCCTATCAATTTTTGTTAATCTGGGTCTATAAAGTAGGCCTTCTAACTTGGCATGTATATTGTGCTTCTTCTTTTTAATTTTTGTTGACTTTTCCAAAATGTTCTGGAGTTTTCCAAATTCTAATTTTATTTTATTTTTATTTTTTGAATATATCCTGGAAACTTCTATCATTTGGCTTGTATATTGGCTAGGCTTTTAATCGGCTATAGCCGATTATAATTTCCTTTTTACCGGCCCATTGACCGGCTAGGGGTGCTAAACATGTTTGGGAGTGAAGTGAGATCTCCTCACCTCTTATTTCCACATTTTCAAATCTTTAGCTCAATTTCTCCTTTTCTCAACCTCCAAGTCTTTTCCGGTGGTCGGCCTCAGTCTTTCTACTCGCCATTTTATGGGTTTCTGCTCCTTGAGTCTTCATCTTCTTCTTTCAACATCCGGTTTCAATCATTCACCTCACCTCCATCCATGGCGGACAAAAGTCAAAGAGAGCTGCTAAGATTTCCTCATCTTCTAAAAGAGGTAACGAAATTCAAGTTCGTTCATCTTATATGCCTTTATTAGATATGATCAACAGTAGGGAGGATGCATACCCATCCGATGCTCACTTAGATACTTTCAATCACTGCAATAAATGGTAAAACGTAACCGATATTAATAATCTTGACACAACCTATAATATTCGTCCTTCTCTTAAGATAGTTCTCGTTGACGGTGGTGATCGTACATGCTTCTGGAAAAAGGATACCCTTTTATTTAAGTAGATGCCCTCATAGCGGGGCTTAGGTCTCCCTTTCACGAGTTTATTTACAGGTTATTAGTTGACTTACATGTTAACCCTTGTCAACTTCCACCCAATGCCTGGAGGAACGTCCTATGTTTTATGGTTCTATGTCTTAGGCAGGGTTTTCCCCTTTCTGTAGCCTTTTTTAGGAAAATCTTTCAGTACTATAATAGTGCCCAGACCTCTTGTGGTTGGGTTTACATCAGGAAGAGACCCAACTGTCCACAAATTTTCAACATTACCTCCATCCCTGATAACAACCAACATTGGAGGGACAAATTATGTTGGGTTGAGATGGGAGAACTGTGATTGGGCACACTTTCTAGATCTTCCTTCGGTAAAGTTAGTGATGGTGTCCCCAAAATCCTTCACCTATCAGTTGGGGAAAACCTCATATATAGGGAGCTTATAAAAGATGAGGGCAATACCGCAAGTTGGACTTTGTTGGAAGTGTTTTCCCTGATCCATGTGGGAATTTCTTCAGTCACATTGCATGGTATTTCTGTTCCTCTTTACTTTTGTTTTCCTTTTTCATATGTTATTAACGTAACTTATACTTTGTTTCTGTTTTCTTTTCAGCAGCTCAGGAGATAAACAACGCCACTGTGCCAGTTGTCGAAGAAACAACCATGATGAGGAAAGCCCAGCTTGTAGTGCTAGATACTCATGGTAAGGCTACTGAGCCCAGCTTCCTGAGGAAGCACAAAGAACCTATGGTGGAGGTCTCCTCAGCTGAAACTGAGGCTACAGCCATTCCTGTTCCACCCTCTACGGCTCATTCCACCCTTTTATGGGGATTTCATTGAGGGGATACCGTGGTTGGCTCCACGAGATATGCTTGGGGCTGGTCCTATATTTCTATTACCCCTAACGACTTTACACTTGTTGTGGATAGACAGGACCTGGAGCGGATGAAGCTCATGGGAGCCTAATCCATTGGTTTGGTATGCTTTTTCCCTATTTATTTTAACTCTCTTTTTTGAAGCATTATTCTTGCCCTGTCTCATATTTGTTATTATTTCAGAAAATGCTCATTTTCAGGCGGCCATTCGACATGCTGAATCTTGGAAGAAGGCATCGGAGAAATCCGACAGGGCCCTAAGGAAGAAAAAGGCCAAATACACTACTCTATTGATGAAAATGAAATACAAGGAGGAGGAACTCTCTGAAGCCAACACAGAGTTTGTGCAGTCTATGCGGGTCAGAGATGACATGTTATTTCTCGAGTTTTTCAGGACTGGCTGGGGCACAACCCTCGAGACCGTGAACAATGCATGTCCTAATATTAACCCGGTAGACTACCCTTGTCTAGATGACGAGACCCTACTCCAGAGGTTTCACAATCGCGTGGTTGTCTCCGAAGACTTCCCTCACACTAAGCTCCTTTCTCCTCCCGAGTCATCTTTCAGAGCTGCCATAGAGTAGTCCAGCTCTTCTTCTGGTGAGAGCGGCAGCTAGTAAAATTGAGGGAGAGGATGACATGGAGTATAGGGTTCTCCCTCTCATTTAGATTTTTATTAAGCCATGCATGGCTATTTATTTATGTTCATTCGTATTTAGAACTCGTGCTTTTTATGCATTGAACTATTATCTGTTTCACTTCGTTTATCTTCATTTTTACACTTTAGCAATTTCATGCTTCGCAGAAACTTAATGTAGCATATTGAAAACTTCGTAATTCTCTGGGTTCCAATCCTTACATAAACTTTATGAAAACTAAGTTCGAAATAGAAATCATAATTGGAATACAAATACTAAGGAGCCAGAGCTCACGATTCTTCTGAACCTTATTACTACCTTAATAAATACTAGTAGGTAAGAACTTCCTTTCTAGATAGTTATATATAATAATTCTTCAAGTTTTGAGCATGCCAAGTCCTCAATACTTATCCCCATCCATAGTTTCCAACTTGTAAGATCCTCTTTCTTGAACAATTTTAAACTTGTACGACCCTTCCCAATTTGGGGCGAGTTTTCCTTTCTGTCCTACTCCAGAGGCTTCCACCTTCCTAAAGATCAAATCACCTTGCTTGAAGAATCTTTCTTTCACCCTTAGATTGTAATACAAAGAAGCTTTCTTTTGATATTCCATAATCCTTGCATGTGCTTCATCCCGCACTTCATCTATTAAATCCAGGGCTAATCTTTGCCCTTCCTCATTTTCCTCAGGATTGTAGGCTTGGATTCTTGGAGACGAATGTGATATCTGAAGGGTTTCGAGCATATAAAAACAACAGAAATGATGTAAAATTAAATTAAAACTAGAATAAAATCGAAACCCTATGCAGGATCCATGCGAAATAGATATTTAATTTGTAGTAAGAATTTTTACTTAAAGAAGCTTTAAGAGTTTATTAATGCAGGATTAATGGAGTTCCAAACCTTGTTGAACCACCATATATCCCGCTCTCACGATCTATGCTCTACGGTATCCACCCGAATGTTTTTCTTGAAAGATCGATGTGTACTAGCACCCGAAAACTCCATCTCCACCTCTCTTTCTCCTTGAACGACTCGGAATTTGTAAACCATGTATCCTTATATATATATCAGCCCTCAAAGAGTTTATATATGGAGAAAAATGAGTTTTTTTATTTAAAAACTAATTATAATTAATACTAAAAAAATCCCAATTTGTTATTTAATTAAGTCACACTTAATTAATTAATAACTTATTTCAGAATTAGTTTAAGTAATTTCTCTATTTTATTTATTGAATTAATTAAGTGTTATGGATAAAAACTTAGGGTATATTAACTGCTGTATTTATTACTAAGGTTCGGGAGCTCAAGATCTTTAATGGCTGCTCTCGTGTTTTGTAGCTTAACTCTGCCTTTATGAGATGCCTACGTATCTCTATGAATTAGAGAATTAAGTCAAAAAATATAGTTCTGATTGATGGGGTAAGACCCTTTATATAGATGTTAGATGTCCTTGAGTTGGACTAGGGTTAGGAGAGTTGTTGAACAAGTTCTCAAACTTTAGATAGACTTTGAAGTCCTAGAATAAAGGAATCAGACTCCTTGTTGGTGTAAGTGCCCTTGAGGCTACCTTTTATAGAATTATATCAATGATATGACTTATTTGATGTCTAGTAATCCTCCCTATTTATTAATTATGAAATTAATAAATAATTAGGGCTTTGGCCTCAATAATTGGGCTTCGTTATTGGACCATATCAGATCTAATTAATTCAACATTAATTATATTTCTAGGCTAGTTTTAGGCCCATATCATTTGCCCCCCAACTTTTACAAAACCTTGCAAAGGTTTTACAAAAGTTGAAGTTTATACCTTTTTTAGTTATCATTTTTACCGTAAAGTGTGGAGCGACCTACACATTTACAACGATTTTTCCTGTGGGATCCATCCCTACGGGCTTCCCTAATTTTCTGGGATTTTCTGTGTACCTTCTGGTATTTTAATGAATTTTTTTCATAATTTTTAGGAGTATTCTGATACTCACAAGTATTTTCCTTTAATTTTTCAAAAATATTTTATCAAAAACAATTTTTGAAAATTATTTTTGTATTTTCCTGATTTTTTTGGTATTTTTTGCTTATTTTCCCCTATTTTTTGGGAATTTTTAGCAATTTTTCTGATTTTAGCCCATTTTCTGATTAATTAAATAATCCAGAAAATGAGCTTCTAAGGTGCCATGCATCCTAGGCGTGGGCCACCCCTGCCTTGGAGACCTGTTACCAACAACGCCCAAGAATGTTGTCTCCTAGGCGCTGTTGGATCCCCCCCATACTTCCTAGGCGTGGGTCACCCCCTCCTAGGATACAAATTATGTACCATGCCTAGGAATTGTGTCCCCTAGGCGTGGTTAGGTTCCATTCCTTCCATACATCCTAGGCATGGGTCACCCTCGCCTAGAAGACAAGTTTTGTACCACGCCTAGGAATTGTGTCCCTTTGGCGTGATTAGGTTCCATTCTTTCCATACTTCCTAGGCGTGGGTAACCCCCGCCTACGAGATAAGTTTTTTACCATGCCTAAGAACTATGTCTCCTAGGAATGTTTGGGTTCCATCCCTGTCAAAATCCTAGGTGTGGGTTACCCCCGCCTAGGAAGCATCCATTGTACCACGCCTAGGAATCATGTCTCCAAGGCATGATTGAGTTTCAACCCTTCCATTATCCTAGGCGTGGGTTACCCCCGCCTAGGAAGCATGCATTGTACCACGCCTAAGAATCGTATCTCCTAGACGTGGTTTGGCTTTCAAGACTCAATATATCCTCGGCGTGGGTCACCCCCACCTAGGAGACACCTTATGAACCACCCCTAAGAATCATGTCTCCCAGACGTGGTTTGGTACTTCAATTCATACCCTATGATTTTTTCATAAATCTAGGGTAAGTAAACTTATGTTTTTAATTTTTTAGTAAAGAATGTTCTAGAATTTGAATTTTCAAATTCAAAATGCCTGGGCTTCCCGCCCTTGGTGACTTGACAGGCCCATTTCTTTTAGGCCCATTTGTCGATTGAGTTCCCTCTACTCGGCTATAAAAGGAGTGGAGTGTGAGTTCATTTCCCACACTCCTCAAATTTCCCAAAAATTCTCTCCTTCTATAATATTTTCTCTCCCTCTTTGCCACCGCTAGGCGATTTCCGGCCTTTCTTTCAGCCGTAGTTCTCGCCATTTTCTGGGGTTTTCTTGAAGATTTTGTTTGAATCTTCATCTCCTTCCTCATCTTCAAGAGCTTTCTGGGTTTCGAGCTTTTATCATCCATGGCGGATTCTGACTCATCCCACTCCCAAATTCTCCGAGCTGCTCCCCGTCCTTCTAGGGCCAGCCGAGGTAAAAAAGCTCTAGTCTATTCGTCAGTTATTTCTCTTAGGGATCTTTTAACCGAATTTGGGAAAGCCTTCCCTAATATGTTACACATAGATGCATATAATTACCCTTCTAGATTTGATTCTAATAAAGTAGGGACTATAGCCCATTTATTTGGTATTTCTCACCCTTATAGGGTTGTGGCTCCAGGCCCAAATGAAAGGGCATGTTACCCAAAGCCTGGGGCCATTCGGGTCTATAAGGAAATCTTTTATGCTAGTTTTCGTCTTCCTCTACGGCCCTTTGTTTTCCGCCTTTTAGCTGAAGCCCGAGTCCGTCCAACCCAACTTACCCCTAACTTGTGGCATTTTATTCACTGCTATATGGCCCAATCCCGTAAACATGGCTTTGAGCCCAATGTATGCATTTTTCTCTATTTATTTAAATTTGTAAATTCTCCTGAGGACCAAGGATGGGTTAAAATAGTTCACAGATCCTTGGCCCGTTCTTGCTTCATTTCTGGTACCAATCCTGACTCATATCCAACTTGGAAAAATGAGTGGTTTTATGTATATCTAGATGCCGAGGAGAGTTGAGACCATTTTTTCCGGCCCAACTTCTCAAAAAGTATAGAAGGCTCTTTAAGAGATTTAAAACTGGGTGTAGATGAAGATGCGGCCATCAGGGCCATTACTGCTGATAATTTGCATCATTGTGCTCTCATTCTGCCAGAGGGCAACTTGCAAAGTTTAGGTCTTAGCGACCTGGGTCCCGAGGGTACTTCTTTCCCCTTTTTATTTCATTTTTCATCTCAATATCTTTGTTACTTTTCTAATGTTTGTATATTTCCCTGCAGCTAAGGCAGCTCTGGACTCTATCTTTAAAAAAAGGAGGCCCGCGCTATCAAATGCTCCGCTGTTGAGACTCACCGCGACAAGCGGGTAAGGATTGGAGACGGCCCTTCTGTCACGGTTAAGGAGTTCATCCCTACCTTCGTATCCGAGAGGCCCCTTAGCCTCGATGAGGATACTTCCCCTTTTACTGTGACTTGGGGCCTTCAGAGGAGGGACACGGTAGTGGGGAGCTCTAAGGCTGCTGTTATTTGGTCTGAGAGCGTGGTTACGCCTCGTGACAGGGCCGAGATAGTAGAGTCTTCTAATGACGTACAGATCGAGCGTCTGGGTGCTCAGGCTGTAGCTTCAGTAAGCCTCTTCCTTATCTTATTATTTTTAAGTTTTTAGGATCTTTTCTCCATTCTTTAAACACTACTTATTGTGTTTGAACATATTTGTGCAAATGAATACCTATCTTCAGGCCGCCCTTCACAAACTGAAGGATGTGAGGACTAGCCTGACCATTGCTGAAAGGGATAAGGACATGTATCTTAAGGCCTCAGAGGCTAACTTCACTAGCTTCTGTGAAGTGGAGAAGGAATTGGCTGAGGAGAAGGAGAAGGTTCGTAAGCTGGAACTGAATGCTTAGAGGGCTCGAGCTGAGGTGATAGCTGATTATAAAACATCTTAGGACTTTTAAGAAATCCTGAATGCCAAGTATGATGCTAACTTTCCCGAGACCTTTTCTAGTTGCTGGGAGCAGATAG
The DNA here is from genome assembly GCF_009905375.1 of Apium graveolens. NCBI lineage: Eukaryota > Viridiplantae > Streptophyta > Magnoliopsida > Apiales > Apiaceae > Apium > Apium graveolens. Next base: position 205,183,159 of record NC_133652.1, on the reverse strand, counting down.
TGGAGGATATTGGGAAGAAGATCCCGGAGGTGACCCTTGCAGCCTACCCAGTGCCTCATGTTCCCGCGCCAGGACCTCTTCTTGAGGATATTCCTCTTTCCCCTTCTCTGACTACTTCTGCTGAGGCCACAGCTTCTCCTTCTCAGGATGTTAATCTCATGGAAGACGAGCTTGTTTCCCTTTATACCGCTACTGACGGGGGAAACGATGATGATGATTTGTTTAATGATCTAGATTAGTTTCCTTTTCTTATTGGCCCATCATGGCTTTCTATGTATTAATTAATTTGTACTTTGGAACTTATTACCCTTCGGGGTTTATTTATGTTATTTCCTTTTTCATAACCTTCCCTTCAAGTTTTTTATCACTTTCTAAGTGTTATACTTTTAAGGAGGATGATTAATAACCCGAACTACTCAGTTCTAAGAGTCATGCACTGAGTATTCTTATAATGGAAGAATTATTGAAGTTTCCTTCCTTTAGTGATCAAAGCATGGATTTTTCTAAAATCAAATAAAGTACTATCACAACTTGGACATCCAAAGATTGAAATAATTCCAACTCAGTAATATATAGTCTGGTTTTCCAAAACCTTACATAACATGGGTTCAACCCTTAACAATCACGAACTAAAATACAAATCCTACTGAAACCGAGATATAAAATCCTATGCAAACAAAGCTTCCAGGTGCTTTTGAAACTTGTTACCAATATAGTAAGTATAATCTATAGGTAGTAAACTTTCAGGTTTTGAGCGTGCCAAGTCCGAGGTATTTCTTCTCCATCCATGATTTCCAGCTTGTAAGATCCCCTTCCCTGAATACTCTTAATCTTGTATGATCCTTCCCAATTTGGAGAAAGCTTTCCTTTCTGCCCTATACCAGAGGATTCCACCTTCCTTAGGACCAAATATCCTTGCTTGAAGAATCTCTCTTTTACCCTTAGGTTGTAATAAAAAAAGGCTTTCTTCTGACATTCCACTATCTTTCCGTGCGCCACATCTCATACTTCATCTATTAAATCCAAGGCTAATCTTTGCCCCTCCTCATTTTCCTCAGCATTGAAAGCTTGGATTTGGGGAGATGAGTGCGATATTTCTACAAGAACAACTACTTCTGCCCCATATGTTAACATGAAGGGAGTTGCTCCAGTAGTGACTCCACAAGTAGTCCTGTAAGCCCAAAGTATTGGAAGTATTTCATCCACCCAATTATTCCTGGATTTTTCAATCTTCTTCTTCAACCAATCTAAAATTATACGGTTTGCCACTTCCACTTTCCCATTGGCTTGTGGATGAGCTACGGAGGTGAACCATAACTCGATCTCATTCTCCTCGCAGTATTTCCTGAACTCTTCATTGTTGAATTGTGTTCCCTTATCGATGAGCAGGATGCACGGGATTCCATATCTGCACATGATGTTTTCCCACAGGAATTGTGTAACCTGCTTAGTTGTTGATGGAAGTCAGCATCTCGGGGGGTTGTCGAACAACCGGTGCATGTTTCTGATAATGATCACACTTTTTCACATATTCTTTGGCATCGACCATCATCTCTGGCCAATAAAAGCCTAAACAGGTTATCTTATGAGCCAATGCTTTGCCCCCAATTGTTTCCCACAAATACCTTCATGTACTTCTTCGAGGGCCAAGTGTGCCTTATCAGGCCAGAATCTTTAGTAAGGAACTACGTAAGATCTTTTGTACAGAATCCCATTGATCAAAGAATATCTTAGTGCTCGAACAGTCAATTTCCGTGTTTCAGTCATATCATTTGGCAGCCAACCAGTTTGAATATGGGCCTTAATGGGATCTATCCATGATGTCCCCAGCCCTATAGGGGCTACAAGCTTAATATCGATGCTTCATGTTTTCAAAACGCGGAAGTACACACTCCCCGAACTTTTCTCTATCCTTGACGAAGCAAACTTAGAAATGCATATGCCTTAGCATCTTCCTCTCTTAGAATGTGCTCAACATGGCATTCATCAAATTGAGTCATAACAGCCCTTACAAGGCGAACATACTAAGCCATTGTTTCATCTCTTGCCTCGAACTCTCCCTTGACCTGGGATACGATAAGCTTGGAATCCCCACAAACTTTCAAATTCTTGACCCTCAATGTTCCTGCTAGGCCAAGGCCAGCTATCAGAGCTTCATACTCAGCTTCATTATTTGTGGTTGGGAAGTCTAACTTCATGGCATATTCAATCAAGAATCCATCCGGGCTTTGTAAAACAAGCTCTGCTCCACTTGAATTTGTTTTTGATGCTCCATCAAAATAGAGATCCCAGTATTCATTCTCTTTAACACCCTCTTCTTTGTCTCCTTTATTACCTTTCGTGTCTTGGGGTATAGTATCTTCATGCCCCCAACTTCTTGGTTGGGTATGGTACACTCCACCAAGAATTCAGCTAATGCCTGGGCTTTTATTGCCGTTCGTGGCTTGTATTTGATGTCAAATTCTCCCAGCTCTATTCCCATTTAATCAGTCTCCCACTAGCTTTGGGACCGTGAATGATATTTCTCAATGGCTAATTGGTTAGCACTTCAATCTTGTGAGCTTGGAAGTAAGGATGCAACTTCCTTGAGGCCATCACCAGGGCTAGAACAAATTTTTAAATAGTCAAATAATTCAACTCATCTCCGTGCAAGATTTTACTGACATAATATATGGGTTTCTGGACTTTAAGTTCCTCCTTAACCAATACAGCGCTCAAAGCATTCTATGAGACAACGAAATATAGGTACAAAACCTCATTCAGAGCTGGCTTGGCCAACAACGGGGCTTGAGCCATATACTTCTTTAATCCCTCAAATGCTTCATGGCTTTCCTCAGTCCATACGAAATCTTTAACCTTCTTCAAGGATTTAAAGAATGACAAACACGTGTCTCCGGATATGGAGATGAATCATCCTAGAGTTGCAACTCTTCCAGTGAGTTTTTGAATGTCCTTTATGGAAAGTGATGGTTCCATATCCAGGTGAGCCTTTATATTATCAGGATTGGCCTTGATTCCTCTCTTGGAGACCACCAATCCCAAACACTTTCCAGACCCCACTTCGAAAGCACACTTTGCAGGATTTAGCAACATTTTGTGATATCTCAGGACCTCAAATGCTTCCCTCAAATGGGTTATATGGTCATTCTTCACTAGACTCTTGACTAACATGTCATCGACATAAACTTCCATTGTCTTTCTAATAAGATTCTTGAAAATATTATTTACCAACCTTTGATAGGTGGCTCCTGCATTCTTGAGATCAAACGCCATAACAAGATAACAAAAAAAATACCAAATTCAGTAATGAATGATATGATTGGGATTTCATCCTTATGCATCTTAATCTAATTGTATCCACTGAATCCATCCATGAAGCTCAGCATCTCATGACCAGCAGTAGCATCTATCAATGGGTCTATCCTTGGCAACGGGAAACAGTCGTTTGGGCATACATCTCGGTAAAATCCACGCACATTCTCCATTTTCCATTAGCCTTCTTTACCATCACAGGGTTTGCTAACCATTCTGAAAACTGTATCTCCTCAATGAAACCGGCCTCTAAGAGCTTCTCTACTTCTTGCTTAATAGCTTCTTGCCTTTCTAGAGCAAAACTTCTTTTCTTTTGTTTCATAGTCTTCCGATTTGGATCTACGTTCAGCTTGTGAGTGATCAGTTCCAGATCTATGCCAGGCATATCAGCTGCTGACCATGCAAATATATCACTATTCTCTTGTAAAAACTTCACCAACTTCCCTCTAAGGGGCTCCTCTAGTGATGCTCTAATGAAAGTTACTTTCTCGGGATCCTTGGGAGCCAAAGGAATCAGAACCAAATCTTCTGCTGGCTTCCCTCTTTTCTCATCGTTTTCACGAATATCTAGATCTTCGATAGGCAGAACCTGCCCCCCCCAACTCCATCTGCCCTAAGAGAGGCCACATAACAACTCCTTGCCATCTTTTGATCTCCTCTCTCTTCTCCAATCCCATTCTGGGTGGGAAACTTCGTCACTGAATGGTAAGAAGATGGGACTGCCTTGAAAGCATGTATTCCCATTTTTCCCATGATTGCATTGTAAGTTGATCCAGCCTTTACCACTACGAAGTCTAACATCTGTGTTGCTTGTCTTGGTTCCTGACCTATGGTCATAGGAAACTTGATTATCCCTTCCACGGGGCATTCCACTCCAGCAAATCCATAAATCGGCATATTAGTTGGGGTTAATTGAGAATCATTATAACCCATCCTTATGAAGGTATCATGAAGCAAAATGTCCACCGAGGCACCATTATCTACAAGGACCCTCTTCACTGGGATGTTCCCTATTACTGGTGTTATGACCAGAGGATCGTCATGTGGAAATTTAACACCTTCCAAATCAGAATCATCGAACGTCATTGTGACTCATGTCCTAGCCCTCTTTGGGGCTTCCCTGATAATATGCATAACTTCTCTAGTATCGGATTTTCTCGAGTTTCTGGATGAGCGCGCAGCAGTTGGTCCTCCAAAAATCATATTAATCACCGGCCCTCGGGGTCGTGGTCCTCCAAAGATTGCATTTATCACCGGTCCCCTGGGCTGGGGATTTCGCCCCTGATCATCTTGATCCCTCCTACGATCATTGAGATTCTTTCTTCTATTATTATTCATATCTCCTCCATCTCCAGTATACTTGCTCAACCTTCCTTTTCTAATGAGGAACTCTATTTCATCTTTCAATTTCCTACACTCATCGGTGTCATGACCAGCATCCTTGTGAAACCTGTAATATTTACTTTTATCCAACATGGTAGGATCAGCCTTCAGGGGCCTCGACCAACGAATATCTCTATCTTTCTCGATTTCCATTAAGATCTGACTTCTAGGAGCGTTCAACTTAGCATATTCAGTGAACTTTTGTCCAGGTCCTCCCTTCTTCGGGGTTGAATCATTGCTTTGCTCAGTTCTAGGATACGTGTCCTTAGCAATATATTCCAGATCAGTCTTTCGCTTCTTGCCACCAGCAGGCTCGTTATTCACTACCGTCTTCCTCATGCCTTTCTCCACTTTGATGTACTTCCCAGCTCTGTCTTGGAGCTGTAACATGCTTTCAGGGGGTGCGTGGCTAATGACATCTTGAAGAACTCATCCTTAGTTCCCTGTTGCAGTGCTATCATAGCTACCTTATCATCAAGGTCTGGGACTTTCAAAGCCTCTTTAGTGAAATGATTCGGATAGTCTCTCAAGGACTCTTTTGCTCCTTGCACAATGCTCATGAGGGGATGCTGAGCCTTTCTCATGCACTCTCCCACTAATGAATTGCTTAATAAAAGCTTGACTTAGCTCTGTAAAGGACCCAATAGGATTCGGAGGCAAACGGCAACGTCATTCACGGGCTGCAACAACAGTGCATTAGAGAATGTCCTGACATGATTAGCGGGATCTCTACTGCCCTCATAAGCTTTGATTATAGGCATCTTAAACTTCCTTGAGATATGGGCATTCATTATCTCTTCAGTAAACGGTGGAGTGGGATCATCAGGATCTCCTAGGGGCAGAAGATCACTTGGATCAGCCTTTGGGACGACAGTCCTTCTTTGCACCGGACCATCCAGGTCTATGATAGGAGGATTTCTCCTCCTTGGAGGTAGTGGGGGTGTTGGGGTCAAGTGCGCCTCCAGGTTATGCTTCAGCCTTTTGATCTCAGCCTCATGAGCCCTGATTCTTTCCTGCACTTCTTAGGGATTCGTCCCTCGGGTGCTTCTAGGATGCTGATTAGCATCAGGCATCGGCTCTTTACCAGCACACCTCCTCCTTGGAGCCATATCATCATACGAAGATTCGGAGTCTCTCTCAGTATAAGGTCCAGAGAATTCTTGATCCTCTGGAATAGGAGCCAAACCACGTATATATGGGGGCGTCCGCCCTTGTGTTTCGCTCCGATTTTCATGTCCACTTCCTCCAACCTCGGGGTATAGGGGCATCCCATAAGGGGGTTAGTGGTCACAACAGTGGAATATTCATACCCAACGGGTCAAGGATTCATAGGAGCATGGAGCTGCTGAAATTGGGAATTCGCCCCTTGAGAAGCCGGGGGATTCATCCCTTGTAGAGCCGGGGGATTCGTCCCTTATGGCTGAGGCTCGGTTTCCCCTATCGGGGTTCATCCTTAGGTAGAGGTATAGGACGAGTGTGGGGGCATCTCCACCATTGACGAAATTGTTTGAGTTGTCTCAGCTGGTATTCCTTCAGGGGCGCTATTTCCACTCCGTGTTCTCGCCATGGTTGTTGTTATGCTTTCCCACAGAAGGCACCAAATGTTATGGATAAAAGCTTAGGGTATATTAACTGCTGTATTTATTACTAAGGTTTGGGAGCTCAAGGCCTTTAATGGCTGCTCTCGTGATTCGTAGCTTAACTCTACCTTTACGAGATGCCTATGTATCTCTATGAATTAGAGAATCAAGCCAAAAAATATAGTTCTAATTGATGGGGTAAGACCCTTTATATAGATGTTCGATGTCCTAGAGTTGGACTAGGGTTAGGAGACTTGTTGAACAAGTTCTCAGACTTTGGATAGACTTTGAAGTCCTAGAATAAAGGAATCAGACTCTTTGTTGGTGTAGGTGCCCTTGAGGCTATCTTTTATAGAATTATATCAATGATAGGACTCATTTGATGAGCTAGTAATCCTCCCTATTTACTAATTACGAAATTAATAAATAATCAGGGCTTTGGGCCTCATTAATTGGGCTTCGTTATTGGACCATATCAGGTCTAATTAATTCAACATTAATTATATTTCTAGGATAGTTTTAGGCCCATATCATTAAGTCATACTTAATATCATAAATAAAACAAATTACGTATTTAATTTATTTTCATAATATAAATATTTTCTCCTTCAAGCGTTCTTTGTGTGTGACCCTGTAGGTTATTATTATGTTGGCAATAATTTTAATATCTCATGTTAAAATTATAAACAATGAGCAGCATCTAGTAATACATCATTACTATCCAATTAATAATAATTAAATCGGTGATTCGATTAAACCTTTCGTCATAATGTATAATGTAATATAATCCTTTTAACCAAATATTATAGATTAAACTAGAGGCATGTAATGTGTCATCGTCATCTTAGTTTAATCAAAGTTTCCTTGATCAATGAGTAGACTATCATATCAAATCACGTGACCATGCATTTCATAGTCTAGCTCACACAAGAGTCCTATAATATCACTCCTAGTGGGAATTTTAGATGAAAAAGAACAAGTGATTCGGAACAAGGTTATCGAGCTAGTAAGAGTTTTGTAGAAGAACCACAATGTGGAAGAACCAACTTGAGAGTTAGAAAGCGCAATGCTAAAAAGGTATCCCTAATTATTTTCTACCCGATTCCGGGACGGAATCCTTTTAAGAAGGGGACACTGTAATAACCCCAATTTTTAGAAATTTTTGAAACCCTGATGAATAGTAACTTTTGTTGGTTTTTGCTGATTGTGGAACATCATCAGACCACCCTATATAGGAGTTCTGTTTTAAAAATTATGGGTTCATATTAGTGTTCCGTAATATAAATGAGTGTATGTGAAAGTCTTCAGAATTCGAATTCTGACATTTTGATTTTCCCGAAAATCCACCAGAAACTGAAGGAATTAAGTATAAGGTAACATGATTAAAATAAATTTATTTCAAGATTTAATTATAACAGAGGATCATTAAAGGAATATAAGATATTAAAACAGGCTTAGGGAAATCCAAGTAATAAGATCCCGGATATGATCCCTCAAACGATCAACGAGAATGAGAGTTAAGCGAACTGTAAGCTTGTACACGAAGCAAGAGAGATTAAGCAAATGTATTAGAGCAAGTGACATCATTACACCATGAAGTTTGGACATGTGGCCTGTAGATGATGTAATCAAAGTGATGCAATCACTTTAATCAAGATATTAACCAAGATTAAACTACAACCAAGCATTTCATTCACATTTCCCAAAGCAAACCAAGCAAGCTTCTCTTTCTCTCCCTTATTTCATCTTGCATTTGGCCTTTTGAAGAATATGGTGAATTAGAAATTCAAAACTCAAGTTATACTCAATGGAAAATTACAAGGTTTATTTTTATAGCACCCAAATTTCCTAACTTAGAAGAGCCATGAGTTTAAGCTCTAGAATCCATAGCTTTCATAGTCATTTAATTCATCAAAGTAGTGTTTACAAGAACTAACTTTATGTTTTCTTATGTTTCTTTTAAGACCCAACCTTAGTAAAGATAGTTAGAGGTTCTTGAGGCCCCAAGTGATTCTCCGCTCTCCAAGGAAGGTATAAACTTTTGAACCCTTAGTTTTAGTTTTATTTTCTTTAGATGATAATGGTTTTTAGATGAATGGGTTTTGTTTTATGTTAATGGATGTTGGATTGTTATTGAATTGGTGTTGATTTGGTGTAGTTTAAAATTCGGGAATCGTTAATGTATAACCGTCGTAATGCCCGTTTTATTAGAGACTATTTTTGTACATAACCTTTAGACCCAAAGACCCACTTATAAGTACTAACCACTGCCATTCTTAGATATTTTAAGTTTTAAGCTTCTTTTTGATATGTGGATCGCTTTAATCCAATTTACGGTTTAGGAGAAATGACCGTTTTAAGTTACGGCATTTTGGAAGCAAACTTCTATCCCTCGAATAACTTTGAGACCATGTTTAAGGGCTCCTAAAAGACTAATCAGAACATGAAACAATTATGTAAAGTGGCTTGGACAGTTAGTAAGATTCTTGCGAAGGATTCTCCTTAAAATGTTTTACGACCAATTTTATAAAAATGGTGGAGTCGAGGGTGTGCAAATGACCAATGTATACCTTTAAGTGTGAAAGCAAGCGTTAGGGTATGCATGAGTAAAGTCTAGTTTCTTAAGTGATCGAGGATTAATTCCGGCTTATGTTGTTGTTTATAGGTTACCGGACCCACCACAAGCTCATTAACACCCCCGGACACTCATGCAAGTTTTCTACCCGTATTACTATTGTTGTGGTGATATATATGGGTTATCTTGATATAATTGCATGAGTATTCTTAGCAAATTCTTGAGATATATATATATATACATGTATGTTTCGGGAAGCATGTTGGTATGATATATATGCATGCATGTTTTGAAATCATGATATTTTCTTGTCAAATATGATTGCTTTAAAGTAGATCTTGCATAATACTTATGCTAGTATTTAATAATATTTTGCGTATCCCCTCAGAGTAGGGCATACCAGTTGAACATTTTACCTAAACCAGGAGGCGATGTTCCCGAGTATATTATATATAGTTTTCAAAATTATTAATCGAATAATACTTATTCGATAGTTTTAAATTACAAGTGAATTTTATTTTATGAATATTTATTTAATATTTTTATTATGACCAAAGATTATTTTGTTATTTGAATAGAGATTCTACGTATAAGACTTATTTTATTTTATGAAATGAATATTAGTTTTGAATATTCATTCGAGGACTTATGCCTTCGCTTATTTTACTAAATAATATTCTTTATTTCCTTATAGAATAATGTTTTGATATTCGTCTAATAATTTTAAAAATGATTGATATTATTTAAATCATCTTTACCTTAAACATTTTCGAAAGTATTTTCAAATCTTCAAAATGATTTTAAAAGTTGGAGCGGATCCCAAAACTCGTTTTCAAATTTAAATCTTACCTTATGAAGGAGATTTAAATACTCGCCTAAAAACCTTGGGGATCCTGCTCAGTGTTGTATTTTTATATATTTGCAATGAAGTTGCTGAATAAACAAAGAGAATTTTATTACTTACCTAACATTCGGGAAGTAAGTCTTGAAACCAGTTTAATTACAGGAAGATTCCCGATTATGAGTTTTGGGTGTGGCTTCAAGCCAACCCACATTCCTAAATACTTCCCAAATATCTGGAAGTGATTTTATAAAAGTATTGTACCTATCAACGAGCTAATATACGCTCGGGGAATGACGATTAACTTCATATTCCAATTATAAAGACAAGATTCTTCAAGAAATTGGAAGTGCCCAACACCTAGCGCGTCGGGATAAGTGTAAGAGGCTGTGGGATAGTCCATCAACGCGTAGGAGGCTGTGGGACAGTCCAGCATAATACCCTAATGTAGCTAGGGTGATGACCAAATGGAAATTCGTCCTTCTACTAGTAGTAAAGTTAAATGAATGATACATTTCCTGATCAGCAATGTATCATTGTTTATTTAAAAGGTTCCTTTCTTTCTTCAAAATTTAATTTGAATACAACTCTGTATTGGAAAGCCCATTGGCTATGTTATCAAAAGTGTTGTTAGTGATTGAGAACTCACACTTAAATTGTCCTTTAAACATTTCCACTTGTTTAACACCTTTATTTTATATGTTCAAATTATGAAAAGGTTGTATCTTGAATCACCTTGTAACTTCATCTATGAGATGAATTTTTGAAAACTAATTATATTTTGAACTGTAGTTTTCAAGTGAGTTTTATGAGAAAAATATATAAGTATTTTGAAGTATCTTGTAACTTCATCATTTAAACTTATATCTAGTAAATGATTATCTTATGCATAAAAAGATTTTCATAAAGTTATCGATAAAGATACTTTGCACTACTAAACAAACTATATATATTTTAAAAGTATATATATATTGATTATTTTGCGACTTCAAAGTCTCATTATGATATCAAACATGGTTCATATTTTCTTGACCAAGGCTTTCATAAATACTATAAAAATGTACGTATATTATTAATCAGTTATACGTTAAATTGGTGGGTTGTGTTTCTCACCCTTACTTTATTCATTCATCACACAACAACAGTTATACAAGATGAACAGGACCAAGCTCCCAATTCGCGAATGGATAGGAAACATTCTGCAGTATCTTGTAGGCATCAATGCCGCTATGGCCGAGGTAGGAACTACCAATAGGCTAGGATTTCAACTTTTGATGTACCAGATTTATAAATATCTATGAATTGTTATAATGGAAAGGAACATGTAAATTAATCAGGTATCCTTTTGAGGTGTAATAACTTATAATTTGTAGATCATCTAACTTATACTAATTCAGTTTCATCTCTAAGACTATAATATGTGGTGTGTGTCTATGTGTATATTATGGGGTCAGTACGCAATAGTTAGTTGTTGATTTAAGATTGAGTGTTGATTAATGGAAATGGAACTCGTGACAATCCGGATCCCCGACCCCGGATTTGGGGGTGTTACAATTGAACCCTCGATGAAAGCATGCCAAATATTTAAATGCATCCGTACGTATAAATGAATTAATCAAAGTATATATATGTACAACTGTGTTAAAACGACTATCATTATCCAAATAATTCCACCACGTAGGAGAGGAACAAGGGCTCAGCCCGCAGAATCAGTTAATCAGAGGCAGGACGAACCTGAGCATGTTGTTAATGAGGAAAGTGAGGAAGACTGTGATTTTAATGAATTTGATGAAGAGGAATATATGGAAGAAGAGGATGAGGATACCCATCCAAGGGAAACCCCATGAATGAGTTTATGGATCTCGTAAGGGCATATCTGAACCAAAAACCTCTTCCACCGCCGCTATATACTGCCCCGCAAAGTGCTGCTACCGCCATAAGGGAATTGAAGCCCCTCAAACCCCCGGTGACATGAATAGAAAATACATCCTAAATACACATTAAATGTTTCATTAATTATACTTGGGTTTCTTGTCTGAAGTCCGGTACAAACCTCTATGTTCCGAGCTCGTAGAAGATTCAAGATGGCCCATGTAGACAAGGCCCACCAGCAAATGTCGTCAAGGTCCACGAACACAAGTTGTTCATGGACTAAGCCCAATACGGATGGAATAGCAGAGACATGTGTCCTAAATAGACTCAAAGTCCTACACAAAAGGTTCTAGAGTTCCTTCCCTTATAGGACTCATAATCACCATCTAAGTTGGAGACTTGTCCACCAAATCTCCCAACACAAGTCTAACCCTAGACTTACCTCTATATAAAGGGCTCTACCCCTCAACCTAGAACTACATTTTTTGGCTTGATTCTCTAACACACAGAGATACGTAGGTATCTTACAAGGACCGATACTCCCGAACGCGAGAGTAACCATTAAAGTTCGAAGCTCATAAACCCTAGCATTAATTACTAACACTATCTAGTTTTTATTCTACAATATTTTGCACCATCTGTGGGAAGACTACACCAACCATGGTAAACACACGGAGCAGAAACAATAGTGGAACAGACAGTCCTGTCCCATCCTGAACAATCGCATCAGTGGTGGAAGTACCACCGCAATTAACCTATGCCTTCACCCAAGGAGGAACCCTGGTAGGGGCAAGTGAGGCTTAGCCACAAGGGACGAATCCCCAATTTCAGCAGCTACATGCCCTAGTGAGCTCTCAACCCATTGGGTATGAGCACTCGATGATCTTGACCACTAACCCCCCTTACGGGATGCCTCTATGCCCCGAGGCTGGAGGAAGTGGACACTCTAATCGGGGTGAAGCACAAGGGCGGATGCCCCAATATATATTTGGCTTGGCTCCTATTCCGGAGGATCAAGAATTCTCTGGACCTTATTCTGATAGAGACTCTGAATCATCAGATGACGATGTTGCTCCGAGAAGGAGGCGTGCTAGTAAAAAGCCGATACCTAGCACCAACCAGCGCTCCAGGAGCACTTAAGGGACGAATCTCCACGATGTCCAGGAGAGGATCAGGGCTCATGAAGCTGAGATCCAAAGGCTGAAGTGCAACATGGAGACGCACCTGACCCCAAGACCTCCACTTGCTCTGAGACGGAGAGATATTCCTCCAATCATAGACCTGGATGGTCCAATACCAAGAAGGACTGTTGCCCCAAGGGCTGACCCAAGTGATCTTATGCCCCTAGAAGATCCTTATGATCCAAACCCACCATTCATTGATGAGATAATGAAAGCCCGCATCTCAAAGAAGTTGTGAGTATTTGAACAAGCCGTGAGTGCAGTCCACGTGAAGGAAGAATAGAAACTCCAGAAGCCTGTATACTATATAAGCAAGGTGCTCCATGGAGTAGGGTTGAATTAATCAACCATATAGAAGTTCGTGCTTGCTCTCATTACAGCCTCGAGGAAGCTGAGACCATACTTCCAGGCTTACAAGATTGAAGTCCTGATGGACCAACCCTTCAGAAATATTCTTCATAGCCCGAAGGCCAGTGGAAGGCTCATTAAGTGGGAAATTGAGTTAGAAGAATTTATCATTAAGTACAAGCCTCGAACGGGCATCAAGGCCCAGGACTTAGCAGACTTCATGGTCGAATGCACCATTAACGATCAAGAAGTCAGGGGGCAAGAGATAGTAATCCCAAAGGAGGAAAGAAGGAGAAGGACAAAGAAACGACCCTGAAAGAGTATTGGGTTCTCCATTTTGACAGAGAGTCCAAAACAAAATCTAGTGGTGTAGATCTAGTCTTGCAAAGCCCTATGGGTTTATGATTGAGTATGATTTAAAGTTGGATTTCCCAACTACGAAGAACGAAGCAGAATATGAAGCGTTGATAGCCGGCTTAGGCTTGGCTAGAGCTGTGAGGGCCAAAAACCTGAAGGTCTATGGAGACTCAAGACTTGTAGTTGCTCAAGTTAATGGAGAGTTTGAGGCCAAAGATGATATTATGCCAAATACCTGAGAGTCGTAAAGGGAATACTGACTCAATTTGATGAATGGTATGCAAAATATATTTCGAGAGAGGAGAACACTATGGCGGATGCCTTATCCCAGTTCGCCTCGTCTGAAATAGAGAACTATATGAGAAGTATCTACTTCCAGGTCTTAAAGACCCCTACTATTTATGTCAGAAATATGATAACACCGGTTGGTATGACAAGCTGTTGGATATACCCGATAAAAACCCACTTAGAGACTGGGTGGCTTCCCGATGATGCCCAGGAGGCACGCAAGTTGTCAGTTAGAGTATTAAGATATTCATTGATTGAAGGCCTTCTCTACAAAAGGTCCTTTGTTATTATATACCTGAAATGCTTGAGACCTCTTGAAGTAGAGGAGGCACTTAAAGAATCCCATGAAGGGATTTGTTGACAACACTTGGGGAGAGGGCCCTCGCTCACAAGATAACTCGGTTGGGATTCTACTGGCAAACTATGCTAGCTGATGCAAAGGATTATGTAAATAAATGTGACAGGTGCCAGAGGCACGCTCCAATAGTACGACAGCCCCCAGAGAGACTTACATCTATCAACACAACCATCCCTTTTGCAATATGGGGAATGGATATACTTGGACCATTTCCAATAGCATCGGGACAAAGAATGTTCATTTTGGTAGCCATAGACTACTTCACGAAGTGGATTGGGGCTAAGGCACTAGCCAAGATAACCACCAAGAAAATTGCCCATTTTTTCTAGGAGAATGTGATATGCCGATTTGGGATCCCACACATCCTTGTCTTGGATAATGGGCGACAATTTGATAATGCGAAATTTAGAAAGTACTGCGATGGTAACTGCATATAGCTTCGCTTCACCTCGGTTGCTCACCCGCAAACAAACGGGCAGACGGAAGTTGCTAACTGAATCATCCTTGATGGACTTAAGAAAAGGGTTGAACGTTTAAGGAACACTTGGGCAGATGAGTTGCTGCAAGTAATATGGGCATATCATACCACCTGCAAAGTGACTACCGAAGCTACCCCATTTATGCTGGCCTACGGAGCCGAGGTCGTGGTGCCTCTCGAGATCACTCATGGATCCCCTAGGATCGAAGCTTACGAGCCAGAGACAAATGAAGAAGGAATGAGGCTCACTCTCGATCTCATTGACGAGGTCAGAGATGAGGCCATCACACGTAATGTAGAGCATCAACAAAGAGCCTCCCTATATTACAATAGAAGGGTTAAAGAAAGGTTCTTTCAGCAGGGAGATTTGGTTCTAAGGAAGATTGAGGCATTGGGAGTCGGGGAGAGAGGAAAGCTAGCCCCTAACTGGGAAGGACCTTATAAGGTCAAAAAGACATTAGGACGAGGATACTACAAGTTGGAGACCCTGAATGGTGATGAAGTGCTCCACACTTGGCGCACTTCAAACCTGAAGGTTTATTATGTTTAGAAAATTGGTGATGTGTTTCTAGTACTTAGTATTAAGTTTATAAATAAGGTCGATGAAACCATCTTATGTAAGGATTGAACCCATTTCTCAGAGATATTATCTATGTATGCAAGTTTATTTGTATCATCTTGTCTACCAATTTATTTAAGTACGGGCATCTCAAGAATGCAAGTCCCGAAGGAACAAATGCCGAAAATAAAAGACAAGTATGAAATGAAATCAAACGAAGTGCATAAATAAAGATCCCGAAGGATCACGAGTTAAGTCCCGAAGTATGAAATGAAATCAAACGAGTTACAAATAAATACAATTTGAATAAACAAGTTCTAAAAAACAAGGCCACATGTGGCAATCAAAGCCATGCAAGGCCATATCAGTCACTCATTAGAAGAGCCCTCCTCTTCCTCAACATTCCCCGGTCCTTGGCCATCTTTCCCCTCCCCCTCCTCTTCCTCGTCCAAACTAGCCTCGGAGGACGAGTTCCTGCTCCTTGCAACAGGATCCCTGATATTCCCATAAAGGGCTATTGGGGCCTTACCTTTAGAACCGGAAACCCCACGACTGGAACTAGACCGGGACCGCATACGAGGGGTCTCAGGCACAGACCCGGAGGCCTTCCTGGAAGGGTCCATAATAGGTAGTGACCAAGGGAAAGATAAGAGACTCAGGTCCACGATGTCTGGATACATGCCATAAGCATCATTTAATCCCCTCTTCCATCCTATGGCTAGGTTAATGGGGCGCATCTAATCATCATGCTCATCCATTATCTTAGTGAATGATGAGGATCTGTGGTATAATTCCACGAGGTCTCTCCATTCCTTCTTCCTCTTCTCCTCCACCTTAGCGCACTTCCTCTCTAAGAATGTAATCTTACTCTTTGCTTCATGAGCTTTGAACTCCCACTCCTCCGAGGAAATCTTCATTGTGTTCATTGAGGTCTGCAGCGCTGCATAGTCAGTCCATTTATTATGATTTGGGTGGAGGACACAGTGAACTAAGCATTGGCCTGACAAGGAGAACATTAAAAGGAGTTATAAAAAGTTAGAAGGGATGAGTCCCCAAATACAAGGCCTAGGCCGACCAGTCATGGCTGACCAACATAAAACAAGGCCTTTTGGCCGAGCAGAGCCCCCCTGTAAGATTGGTTCTCGTGAAATTTCTACAAGTTCCCAAAGAAGTGCACTCGAACGAAAAGTTTATACAAGTTGAAGTATACCTGATATAAGGCATGAGCCCCCGACATCTTGGCCTCAAGAAGTT
The DNA here is from genome assembly GCF_009905375.1 of Apium graveolens. NCBI lineage: Eukaryota > Viridiplantae > Streptophyta > Magnoliopsida > Apiales > Apiaceae > Apium > Apium graveolens. Next base: position 205,166,773 of record NC_133652.1, on the reverse strand, counting down.
TCTCTTCAGAAGAGACATGAAGAAGGTCAAGAGGAGTAACACAGTTCCTCGACCACTCGAGGGCTAATTCCGGATTGCCGAACACTGAGTCATTGTTGGAATTTCCCCACTTAGGTTCCCGGGGGGCCTTGCACTCCCATCAAAGTCTTTGGTCCTCTTCTACCCGGATCCATACGCTTCATGGAAAACAGGAATTATAGGGACTCAGTTAGCTTGCTTGGCTGTGTCCTAAGCCATCCTTCATGTAGTCGTATCGCTCTTGTTGACCTTAGCAAGAGCCTCGGCAGCTGAAAGAAGATAAAAGAAGACAAATATAAGAAAAAACTTGTACAAAGTTAAAGTAGAATGAAAATAAATACCCTCTATAGAGAGGCCGCTAATGCCAACCTCAACGAGCTTGGTTTCTGTTACAAACTCCCAACAAGGGGTTCTCCCGTCATCATTAATAAGAAGATCGTGAGCATGAAGTTCAGCATCAGAAAGGTTGAGAATGTAGTGAGAACTATCAACCGGGCTACTGAAGTCACGTCTGAAGTACGCTCCCCATTCACCACCCTTCCATTCTAAGACCAAAAACTTTTGATTCCATTTGTGGATTGAGTCATGGAGAGAGCACTTGTTCACTATATGAGGAACTTGAGGTCTATATTGTATCACAACCCAGCCAAGTATGTTCAGGGGAGAAGCTTTCATCATGAATATACTTCGGAACATTGTTACATTCAGCGGGATGCCCAAGTCACCAAGTCATGACACCTCACTATGAAGAGAGTGATAAAAGCCCACCCATTGGGGTATAGTTGGCAGAGATGAATTTTGAGCTCCACCAGAATTCTTGGAATGAAGGAGTGCGGGGGAAACCGTAGCCCTGATTCCAAGGCCGCCTTTTGCACGAATAGCCTTTCGGGGTTGAAATTACAGACCCTCTCACTAGGCTTAGCCTTTCGAATCTCTAAGCAGTAAGGCCAAGAGTAACTCGACCGAATCTCTTCGACATCCTTCTCACGGAGCATACTCCTGTGGTGGAAAGCATAAAAATGAACAGTGCATGGGTAATCGTTCGCCCTCTTATCCAATATGCTCTTCAGACTGTTAGAACAATGGTTATAGAGAAAGGAGAATCGAGAGCTATACCTTGCAGAGAGCGAAGAGTAGCCCTCTTGTGCATAGCTTCCTTCGTAATGAAAGAGGACTTGCTAGGACCTTGGCCTTGAGACATCTTTGAAAATCTTGAAAATGATGGAGAGCTTGTGAAGAGTCTGAGAATTTGAGAAGTTGAGAAGTGAAAGTGTGAATGAAAATGAACACTTCTCATTTTCTTTTATAGGGAAAGAGCTACCTGCTGCAATAGGTCATAACTCTGCCTAGTTCGCGTTAGCAAGTACCTCTCGAAAAAACAACGGAAATGGTGGAGAAAATATATCGAAAGATGGGAAATGATGATATAATAAATGATGTTAACGATGCAGGACACATCTTATCATATCAGTCTTCCGAAAATAGCCTGGCTGAGGCTAAACATAAGTCATTAGTCTTAGCTAAGGGCTGATTATGTTAATCACCTTGATTAGCAAAACTTATAAAGGTTAAAAAAAGATTAGCTTTTTAGCTAAATAAGTTCCGTGAAGGCCAGAGTGCTCAGGAGTACAAGAACAGAACCTTTTCCTCATGACGGATCAGACTACCCTGCAGGAGACCCCCAAGGTCTGTTAAGACCAGCCCTGGCCGACCAGGCTACAAAAAAGGCCATGTGGCCGACCAAGAGCCTCTATATGATAGCCTGAAGTGCCTCAAAGTCCATTAAGACAAGCCCTGGCCGATCATGAACCTCTGTAGGATAGCCCGGAGGGCCTCAAAGTCCATTAAGACCAGCCCTCGTCGACCAGGCTATAAAAGGAGGCCATATGGCCGACCAGGAGCCTCTGAAGGGCTTCCCAAAGGGCCTCAAAGTCTATTAAGACCAGCCCTGGCCGACCAGGCTCCAAAAAGAGGCCATATGGTCGACCAGGAGCCTCTACAGGATAGATTTGAGGCCTTCCAAAGTGGTTCCGGTGGCTCTCCTGAGAAATTTTGTGCCAATTCGTAAGAAGGAGTTGACTTCCAAAGGTAACAAGTTTTGTGAATACTAGAACGTCCACGAGAATGAATTTTATAAAGATCAGAACGTCGGCAAGAACAATATCCATGAAGACCATAGGGTTCACCGAAGCAAGTTTCGTAAATAGTAAAGCATTCACCATACCAAGTTCGTAGAACTCTTCCTCCCGGCCAATCAAACCACCCTAAGAGTGGCCCCAAGGCCTTTTAAGATCATCCCTGGCCGACCAGGCTACAATTGGAGCCTTTAGGCCGACCAGGAACTCCTGTAAGAGAGCCCTGAGGCCTTCTCAAGTTGTTCCGGCGACCCTCCTGAGAAGTCTCTTGGAAATTTCTTGAAAAGGATAACTCTTAGCAGAACTAAGTTTCGTAAAGACTAGAACGTCTACAAGAACGAGTCTATTGGAGTGTTGAACATCCTATAGAGCAAGTTCGGACAAGTTTAGTGAAGTACAAGACTTCCTATAGAACAAGTTCAATAGAGCATAGAAAATTCAGTAAAGAACGAGTACATTACGTTCGATAGAATGAGAACAGAACGTTCACTGAAACAAGCGTAGCAGTTACCTGAGGAACTCTAGGGCAACCATGAGATTAATTCTATGGATAACTAAGAGTAATAATAGCTTAGAAAATAGCACAAAGGGCTTGAGTCTGCGTAGAAGGTTCTACAAAAAGAAAAAAAATCGAGCAACCACCCATCGTCAGCAAGGAGCAGGCGGACCTGCCCCTGGCCGACCAGGAGGTGGTCGACCACATGTGGCCGACTAGGCCACAAATGAGGGCATGTGGTCGTGCAGGACGTCCTATAGCAGCAGGTCCTGCTCGGCCCCGGCGACCACCGTGCAAATTTTTTAAAATTTTTGAAAAAATGAAGAAAAATAGAAAAAATTTGATTTTTTTTAAATTATCAGGATTTTAAGATTAAGCCCCGGTTAGGGCTGATTAGTGAAATTTAGCCCAGATTAGGGTCGATTAGTGTATATTAAGCATAATTAACCTGAATCAGGGGGAATTAGTGACCCATGCGATGAAATTAGCCCAGATTAGGGCTGTTTAACCTATTCACTCTCGTGATTAGGGTGAATTAGGCATAATTAGTGTCTTATGCATGCTGATTAGTCCTGATTAGACCCGTTAAGGGCAGATTAGCTTCGATTAAGGCCAATTAGTGCATTCTAGCTTAAAATTAGGCTCTTTTAAGCCTAGTTAGTAGCTTATACATGGAAATTAGCCCCGATTAGGGCCGATTAGCCCTATAATTAGCCTTGTTGAAGGTTAAGGGGTGATAAATGCTCGTTTTTAGTCCCGATGAGGACCGTTTAGTGTTGAATACTATCCAAATAGCCTGTGCAAAGGCCTTAAGTGTGTATAATCACACTAATAAGTTGTTGTAAACGTGGAGGTCGCTAAACACTTTAAGATAATACGGTGATACCCATGAAGGGCCGATACCCGAGAAGGGCTAAAAGTAACCTGAGTCATAAAAAGACCATTATAACTTCCACGAAAACTCAGTATTCCCGGAAGTTGGGGGAAAATGATATGGATAGAAAATACATCCTAAAGACATATTAAATGTTCCATTAATTACACTTGGGCTTCTTGTCTGAAGTCCGTACAGACCTGTCTATTTTGAGCTCGTAGCAGATTCAAGACGACCCATGTAGACAAGGCCCACTAGCAGAGGTCGTCAAGGTCCACACACATAAGATGTTCACGGACTAGGACCAATACGGTTGGAAGAGCGGAGACATGTGTCCTAAATGGACTCAAAGTCCTACACTGAAGGTTTTGGAGTTCCTTCCATTATAGGACTCCTAATTACCATCTAAGTTGGAGACTTATCCACCAAGTCTCCCACCACAAGTCTAACCCTAGACTTACCTCTATATAAAGGGCTCTACCCCTCAACCTAGAACTACATTTTTTGGCTTGATTCTCCACCACACAGAGATACGTAGGCATCTTGCAAGGACTGATAGTCCCGAACGCGAGAGCATCCATTAAAGCTCGAAGCTCACAAACCCTAGCATTAGTTACTAACGCACTCTAGTTTTTATTCCACAACACCCGAAATTTCTAGGACCTACCGACCCTGTTAAGGCACGATCTTGGTTAAAGGAGATAGGTAAATCTTTTGAGATACTAGGTGTCGAAGAGTGACACAAGACCATCTTCGCCCCCTAAATGCTAAAGGGAGAAGCTAACTATTTGTGCGAGTCTAAGCGTAACCTTGAGACTGGCGATGTGATCCCATGGGATAGATTCACGCGGTTGTTTCTAGATAATTACTTCCTTCGGTTTATGGAGACTCAGATAGAGATAAAGTTCCTGGAGCTGAAGCAAGACATGACAGTGGTAGAGTACGAGGCCAAGTTTACTGAGTTATCACGGTTTGTACCGGAGTTCGCTAATACAGAAAAGAAGAAGGCAAGAAGGTTTCAGGTGGGTCTGAAATAATGGATTCAGAACCTAGTGGCAATATTAGAATTGACAGATTATGCCACCCTGGTGTAAAAGGCCTCGATAGTTGAAGCAGGCAGTGAATAAAGCTTGAAAGAGAAAGAAAGTAGGAAGATCAAGGTAGGAAGTCAAGGAGGAGGAGGAACTGGGAATAGGAGCTGTAATATTCAGGATATAGCATATATTTATTTGTGTCGATAAATAATTTTTATGTGATTATTATGTGATTTTTTGGTGAATTATGTGTTAATTGGTATAACTGTTTGATGCCTATATGTGATAAAATTTGAGAATTTTAATTTTTATATGCCTAAAATAAAGTATAGATAATTTTGATATTTTTCTATTAATTTATATGTTTTTATACGATTTTATAAAGAATTTATAGATTTAATAAATTATTTCTTTTTCGAATAATTATAAATTATTTTGTATAAACGGGAATTGTCCAACTTCAACCGTTTTTACGTATTTATAACCCGGAAGTCTCGGGAAAAATCCACCATCACAAGTGAACATTTCTTTCTTGAAATAGATAAGACATTAACTGGTCCAAACAAATCCATGTGAATAAGTTGCAGTGGTGCACTTCTGGAATTCACAGTTTTGCTTTTGTGAATGGACCTTTTCATTTTTCCTTTTTGACAAGTCTCACAAATTTCATCTTAAGCAAATTCCAGATTTTGCATGTCTCTCATTAATTCCTTTTTGACCAAGGTATTAATTGCTTTGTAATTCAGGTGAGAGAGTTTCTTGTGCCACACCTTGCTTTGCTCAATAAATGCCTTAGTGTAGAAGCAACATATACCGTCCTTATTTACTGAGTATAAATCTGCAACAAACAAGCTTCCTTTCCTTGCTCCTTTCAAAGCAACTTCACCGGTTTTTTTTCTTATAATTGAGCAGTATCCTTTGTCAAATAAAACCTTGAATCCTTTATCTGTGAATTGACTGACACTTAGGAGATTTACCTCAAGACCATCTACCAGTGCTACATCTTCAATGACAACATTTCTAGAAATTCACTTATCATATCCCATTGTGAATCCTTTGTTATTGCTTTTAAAAGTCACCAATGGGCCAACCATCTCTTCAAATTGTGATTGTTAGGTCCCAATGTATTTGTAGAAGGGGGGTTGAATACAAACTATACAGTTTAATCGAATTTAGTGCGGAATAAAAATTGAAATAAAATTCAAGTTAAATAAAAATATTATTAAACTTCAAAGGTGTTACAACAACGGTATCGATTACAAGGGATTAATCTTAAATAATTTATTACAAATCTAGAATAAATTCGACATGCACTTTTTCTATTTTTGCAATAAAAAGATCAAATGCTAAAAGCAATTTGAGATTAAGTTCTAGGGATTTTGATCTGCTAAATAGTTACACAAAAACAAGAGAATGATTTCTAGTGGTTTAGATTTAACTTGAATAACTAGAAATTAATGGTCTTGAATTTGTAGCAGTGAGAGATTAAATGTTTTGGGCGGCTGCTTCTATTCTGTTCTTTAGTTGATGATGTTTGTTGAAGAAGTGTATTTGATGTATGCTGCTTGTCTTTAAATATAATCAACAGAATTGAAATGAACTCGCAAGACAATCTGTAAATTGGCATGACAATCGGTATGACTATCTCCTGAACTAGCATGACAATCGGTATGACTATCTCCTGAACTAGCATGACTATCAACCTGAACTGGCAAGACAATTCTTCTCCTGCTAGAACTTTCGGTGAGACAATTAGAATTGACCTGGCATGACAATCGGTATGACAATCCAGATTGTCATGCCAGTTCAAGTTTAATTGTCTTATTGAATTAAAATTGATTTTAATTCAATTACACTTCTGAAAATCAATAATATTAATTCAAAATTAATTAATCAATTAATTCAATTAATCAATAAATTAATCTTTGCATATATAATTTATTTTCTTAATTAAATTAAATGACTTAATAAATTAATAGAGAATTAATACTACTATTGATTGCAACCATTCTTCTAAAAATATTCTTGAAATCACTGACAATTATGAATCAATTCCACCACTTCAATGTTGACACTCGATGTACTGTCTGGTTCATGAGTGACTAACTTCCGTGACGTTTCTTCATGTCTTGACTTTGATAATCTTGATTTTCTTCAGATTAAATCCCTGTAATTATCTGATACCCTGGCATGATCTCTGTCACTTGATTAAATCCACAATCTTGATTTATATCACTGAGGCTTGATCAATTTCTTGAACTTCTTCCAGTGAAGTAATTCCTCAAGTTTGTAGATGAACATTGTTTCTGAATCCTTTGACAAATGTTACTTTGAGAGATCTCTTTGACGGTAGATCCACTATTTACTTTTTACATTCTTATTTGAGTTGAGTTAAATCCTCGAATAAACAAATAGGCTATTACATATGCCTTTCAGTGATAACAGGGCCTTTTCACTTGTCATATTCCTGGAGCATTCACTGTCTATGATCCATATGACTTTATTCACTTTGCCCTGCACACAATGAGGATTAAGTGTGTTTAATTACCCAAGCAGTGTTGGCTACATACTTCATTTTAACAAAAGTTGCAGAAGTAAAATTTGATAATTCAGAAAGAACAGTGTTCAAAGATTGATATGCATTTTCCTTTTTAGCTGTAGACTCAAGTTTAACTTCTTTGAGATCTACTCTCAGTCTATGACAACTTGTCATTACTTTTATATTACAAGGAATGCAATCAAATTTGTCATAGAAGGAATAGGGATCTTCAGCCTTTGCTTCATTGTATTTGCATGCTCCCACTTTTGGCTCACTAACAGCCTTTTTACAAAGGTGTATTAGGTGATTGGTTGAGCCACACTTCAAACATTATTTCCTGGGGGCATCTACAACAAATGCAAAGTTATTTCTGTTGTTCACTCCAATTTTACATTCCTATTCTTCTTCTTCTTTCTTGAATTCTCAGTCTTGATTGGTGTCTTAGAAACTTGATTGACCATGGGCTACTTTTTAATTTCAAAAGTAGGAGTGGTTTCTTCATTTTTCTTTTCATTGTCTCATCTGTAAGTTCTTTCTTGATGACCAACTCAACTTCATTGAAATTAACTTCACATGCCTTGAACAAAGGTGCATAAACTTTTCTCAGTATAACTGGGATATCTTGATCTGCAATTTCTTTGCCTTTGACACCTTCATTTTTCAAATTGTTGTTCAAGGAATCATAGTCCAAACCAGTAGCTATATTAGCACATGGTTTGTTCTTCTCATGGTATTGTCCAACCCACCGAGATGCATTTCTGAAAGACTTCAATTTCACCTCACTCTTCTCCAATTTTTCCCTCAACACATCTTTTATTTCACTTGCACACTTATGCTTGTTTTTCAAATATTCAATTTCTTGCTTAAAAGTTTCAAGCTGAACAAGCTGTAGTTCTAATTCTTGCTTCTCAATCTCAAGCTTCTCATTTGTCTTTGACACCCTACTAACTTTCTCAGTAGCTGTCACCATGCTTGTGTGGATATGAAACATCTCTACAGTCATCTTTTCAACAATTTATTTATATTGGCTTGTATTTAAATCAATGGTAGTTAGAGTTAGTACCTCTGATTTTGATGAGGATCATTCTTGCTCAAGAGCCATAAGTGCATAATTTCCAAACTCTTCATTCTAATCATCTTCATCAGTGTCATCCCAACTCTTTCCTTTAGCTATGTAATCATTTCCCTGTTATTTCTTCAAGAGAGCTTCATAATTTGCTTCTAATTCCAGATAGGCTTTATCCTTTTTCACTTTCTTTGGCTTCCTGCACTCAATTTCAAAGTTGCCCAACTCATCACAGTTAAAGCACCTTATTTTTTATCTGTCAACAGATCCAGTTCTGTAGCCATTTTTGCTAGCTGAGTTAAATTGAGTTTTTGGTTTCCAGTTGTTTCTATTTGAGGGTTGTCCCTTGTTCTTGAAAACCCTTGGCTCTTTGACCCTAATGTTAGAGAATTTTCTAGCCAGGTAAGCCATCGATTGATCCATCTCATCTAACTCATCAAGGGTGTAGTATTCATCTTCCTCTAGTTCCAAAACAACATGAATATGAGGTCCTTTGTTCTTTTGCTCCATAACATAAATGACCGGAACTTGAGCATCTTGTTCATCTTCATTTGCTTCACTCTCATTGACCATTAGAGAACTGGATCCATCAACCACATGTCCTTGGTTTTCCTTCAATGACTTTCTTTGCGATATTTCAAGCTTATATGGTTTCAATATCCCATCCAAAATTTCCAGTGTTACTCTGCTCAAGTCTATTCCTTCTCTGATATTATCTGTTCAAGATGGTCAGGAAGAGATAACAAGAAGTTTACGTTAACCTCCTCAACTTCATAATATTTATCATGAAGTTGCAAGTCATTTATCAATTTGTTAAATCTTTCAATAACTTCAGTAATTCCTTCTTTAGGCTTTTCCATGAAATTCTCATACTGACACACCAGTATTCTCCTTTGATTAGATCTTACTTCCTCTGTACCCTCACACATAATTTCAATCTTTTCCCAAATTTTTTTGGTTGTGTCACAGTTGAAAATATTATTGTACATAATATTTCCAAGTGACTGTATCAGTATTGGTTGCAAGCCACTGTCTAGATAAACTTTTTCCTTTTCAGGATCTGTGTATTTTGAGGTGTCTTTAGGAGCATAATGAGCTGGAATGACCTTGTCTCCATCAGTAGATTCATCAACTCTTTCCATGGGAATGAAAGGTCCATTCTTGAGAATCGGGATGTACATAGGGTTTGCCATCCTTATGAACATCATCATCTTTTTCTTCCAAAGTGTATAGTTGATTTTATCAAAGGCTGGTATCTTGATACTGCTTATCTTTTGTGCACTCATTCTTCCAAGATCTTCATCTATTTTATTTCATAGTTTTCTCTAATACCACTTATCAGATATTGAATGCAACACATGGGGTGAATGTGTTTCTTAGATTTTTAGCCTTTTTAAAACTTGTTTGGATATTAGGTGAACAAACAGTTTAGATTTTGTAGAGATATTGTGTTTACAGAAATAAATCAACAACCACAATATTTCAAAACTCGATTTATTTTTATTAATTAAATTTTTCTTGCTACAAATTTTGTGTTCTTAACAATATAAAAACTCAGCTTCTATCTTGAGCGAATACAAGAAATTTTGATTTATTTTGTTATACCTAAACTAAGGACCAGTGCATGCTTTATAAACTAGCAGCACGGGTTTACAAGACTTGAACTAAAATATACTAAACTACTTTGAAAAGCAACCTTTTTTTATTTCCATTTCTAGATTAGCAAATCTGTACAGAATCTTGCAGGTCTGTGACCACCCTTTTTCCAGTTAATCTTAGCACTTGATCTTGTACTCTTCCCGCTACTTTGTAGACTTTTCAATCTAGTGAATAAATTGTTGACTGATAATCTTGAATCTTTAACTTGTCTGCATTCTGTATTTTAGAAGTATGTCGAGATCTCCAGTTTGTTCTATAGAGAAGTGACATCTCGATAAGTATAATGACTTATCGAGATCAGTGAGTTTTTTATAGGTATACCTGACTTGTCGAAGTCTCTAGATTCTTTCTTATGAAATGACTTGTCGATATGTCTGAGATCTCTACATGTAGAAATGACTTGTCGATATCCCTGAGATCTCTATATACACATTTTGACTTGTCGATATCTCTGAGACCTCTATATGAGAAATTGACTTGTCGATATCTCTAATTCTTCACATCTTTATTTGACTTGTCGATATCTCTGAGTTCTTTATATCTATAAATGACTTTTCGATATCTTCAGTTCTCTACATCTTCATTTGACTTGTCAATATCTCTGAGACTTCCCTATAAGCCATTTTGGATTTCTCGATAGGTCATCCTGGACTTCTCGATCGACTTCTCGATATAGCTGGATCTGTGACTTATAGAATTCTTGACTTAGAACATTTTTCCTAGAATAGCTTTATTCAATTCCAAGCTCCTACACTCTTCTCTGAGGCATGATCATGGCTTGATCTTCTTCCAGAGTATATTTCTTAGCTTCAATCTTTTCAGAGAAAAATCCTCCAATTTAATCTTCTAACCTTTTTACAGACTCAAGAAATATAATACAAAATACAAAATTGATTATCTAACAACTAAATCTTAGGGTTGTCAATGTGACTTAGTCTTGTTATTATACAAGCATGTCTTGCACAACAATATCTATCGAGAACCATCAATTCTTAGATTACCAGGTATTATACCACGTAAAAATGATATCACTGTACAAATACATACACACCAAATACCAAACATTGAAACATAATTCTCTGACATATAATAACACATACATCCTACAATATAGTGTAACTTCAAAGAACCAAACTCTATATAACCTTTAAACCATTCTCATCTTATATCCGATTCCTCTATAAACATCCAATTTTAAAACATTTTGAGAGAGGAGTCGAATCAATCGACATCCTTAACAATTCAATTCCCCCAGTTCTAATGATCAGGAATAATCTCCATATTAAATCATTTTTCTCAAAGTCTAAAATATTTATAAATCCATCATTTGGATATGTAACACATTTAACTATTCTAAACATAGAATAGCAGACGAGTACTTGCATAATCATAACTAAGCAGTTTGATATGTGTAACATTGAACTATTTTTGAATTAGAATAGTGTAGGAAAACTTGCCTTTGGAAAACATCTTTGTTTTCCATCTCAAGCCATCACCGTCTTGTATTCCACTAATTCTCTGATTCGTTGCTCATCTCATTGATACAAGCCGGGTATACATTACTTATTCAACTTCACTCCTGCTCCTAACGTCTGGACTTGATAGTCTTGAACAACTCGTATCTATAAATAAAAGAGATATTTTTAATCGTCTACATTATAATTATCTGACAAACTGCTCATCTAAACCAAATTGTGTACCCAAATAATAACCCACATATAAACAAACAATTACACACGCGAATCACAAATCACGTAGGCACATAATTCACATAGCACGTAAGCACGTCATTCACGTAGCACAAATGTCAAATCAACATACAGTTCAGTTCGATATGTTTAAAACTGAAATTGGGTCAAAATACGATTTTTGATGATTATCCAACTTAGAATGACTCGCAAAATAAGCAACCTTTCAACACAATAAGATTTATGTCTTAAAAGTATTTTTAATTGAAGCGCAATATTCCTCTGAGTCTAGACGCGTTCTTTTCGTATTAAAGGGACAATCGGTCTAATTATTACGAATAAAATACCTTTATAATAATATTAATTGATAATAATATTAATGGAATAAATAAGAATAATGTATTTAATAATAATATTAATTGATTATTCAATACCTTTATATGTTTTTAAAAGCTCAAAATAATTTTAAATCTTATTTAACTTAATTATCAATATTTTCATTTTATTTAACTATTTATAAATAAAATTAATCGATTAATTGGATTAATCGATCTATTAAATGAATAATTAATTAATAAAATAAATTATAAATAATTAAATCAAATAAGAATTTTAGAAAAATAATAAAGAAAATAATTTTATGGTACTGAATTATTCAGTTAAATATTTAAAATAATTAACAAAATTAAATTTTGAATTATAAATCAATTTTTTGGAATTGTAATGATTTTTGAATTATTTAAAAAAATCAGGAGAAACAGATTTTCAGGTTCAGTTTTGGGGAATGGGGATCAAACCCGAGTTTTAGAACCGGGTCGTCAAGAACCTGTCTGGGTCCTCAATAACACCGTACGAAATTTGGGTTTTAGCCTAGAATCTGGTTACCCTTAACGGACTTCGGCGAGCTCCGACGAGAGCGAAACATCAATGTTTCGTTCCGTTTTCAGCCCCAAAACTATCAACACCCATGCTGCTATTCAAAACACGCCAAAAACACTCACTGCAGATGCCAGAATCGAAGTTTCCGATCGAAAACTCTATTAACGCCGGCAAAGACTCGAAAAAATCCTGCGAAATCATTTTTAACAACTCCTCAACAAAAATCGGAGTTCTATACACGAAAATAAGCTTGAGGAACATATAATCTACTCATATGATCCAAATTGGCAACCACTTCATGAATAATCCAAAAAATCCAAAAATGAAAATAACAAAACTTGTAAACTGGAATTTTACATTCGAGCAATAGAACGAACAAGAAATTAGCATGAGTCTATTATAAATGATCATATAATCTATTTATGGCATCAATAAATTCCAAAAATATCTAATCAAAAAAATCCAATTTTTGAATATAATCCTAAAAATCGAATAAATGATTAACCCATTTATAAGATCATTTGATACATGAAAATGATAGAGCTAATCAAGAGCTTCGATTTGATTACAAACACGACTATCAGGATGCTTCTGAATTTTCAAAATCATTGATTGATTATCAGGATGCTTTAGGAACTCAAGAACATTTACCTAGAGATTTTTCTGATTTTTTCTGGAAAAAAAAAATAAAAATCTGAATTTTCTGAATTTTTTAATAAATCTAAAAATTATTTATATTTAAAAAAATATACCCCTAAAATTATTTAAGGCCTAATTATATCATTTAATAAAATTAATTACCCAAACTTAATAATTAACGAGGCATAATTTTAGACAAATAAATATAAAAATTATGCCAAAATTCCCTGAAAATTACGATATTTCAACAAAGCATAATATAAATATTTGAAAGTTCCATGATTTTATAAAAATGAAAATATAAATTTTGTGGGCTTTGATGTACTCCTTGGGGCCTGGTCCGATAACTGTTTGGAAAACGAAACATTTTTTAAATTAATAATAAATCACGAAAACACATATAATGTTTGCAAATGTATGCAAATCGAAACAAAACAAGTACTACGTAATAAACACATTTTGACACGTGTCCAAATTACGTATAATCTCATATAAATGCATTTTAAACACGTAACAATTAACCAAAAAATATACTGGTCCTTACGGGACCACATACAATTCTATCGCATATTATATCATGGCCAATAATATTTTAAATAATAATAAGCATATAATAATTCAATTAACACATAACAAAATAGCTGTTAATTACTACTAACATGATAAAATACCAAATATACTTTTAGACGTGGATAAAATTATTCACTTGATCCCCATTTATAAAATGAACTCAATTTACCGATGTCAATAAGACGATTGGCTTTTAAATCAAATTTGTGAAAATAGTAAATATAATTAAATACTTTCACAATAATGATAGGGATAGATACATCAATTTAAAGATTTAATTATTTTTTGAAGGAGCTGAATGTTAAGGTGAAGGGTGAAGAGATATTTCTTGTAGTTCTTAAAAAGGCGGATTGGAATATTAAGAGCAAAAAAATATGGAAGAAACTAATCTCTCATCTGCTCAGTCTAAAGGAGCTACTTTCAGAGTAACATATTTTTCACAAAAGTATTTCCTTGTACACTTTATTTATCAACAGCTTAATATAATATAATTATTCACTTTTAATGCTTAAAAATCAGAAGGTATTTTGTTATCATCAAGGATTTAATTTATGGTTGTTATTCTATCAGTCATAAAATGGTGGAGATTTTTAGGAATCAAACCTGAATCCTGATGATAAGCAAATTACATGGCATAATTATGTTAAGTCGAATTGTAGCCTTCAATGATTACCCATCCTAAGGAATAGTCGTTTAAAGAGTAGCCCATCAACTGATGAGGTTTTTGTAATATTTTCTATGAGCTTCTTGTTTAAAATAGTTATGGTATTATTCATTCAAAAGTCATGTTGACTCAATCGATAATCTAGAATAGAGTGGCTAATTGTAAATACTCGATGTCATGTAATTTTGATTAAGTGAAGTGAGTTATCAACTGCTAAGTGAGTCTATAACATCAACAGCTAACTACATCAACCCACCAACGGTTAATCCAATTATTGTCAACGACTAAGGAAACTCAAATAGCTGGTGATAGTGACTTGATATGGATCAAATCCTGAGTCTGACACAACGCATGGGTTGATGGGAATCTCAGTAAAGAAAATAAAAGCCAAGACAAACTTTGCATATGATCTTGGATTCTGAAAAAAAAGAAACATTCTATTTTCATGCGGAAAATTGGAGGGATATTCAAAATAATATATCAAGATAAATTCTAGCCATATTGGTCAAGCCTCACGCGAAATAATGCAGAAGCAATCTTGCTGGACCTAAAAGACTATGTCATGTATTGTCTAGAAAGTATTGGAACTTGGTGATAAATAAACCAAGTAGCAGCAAAAGTATCATTTAAGAAATAGATTTGTAATCTCATGAGCGAAAGAGAGATATCCCTTCTTGAGTGAAACACCATAAATTACGGCTCTGAGATTACTTTGTAATCGTTACATTTTCTTCAATATAAATCTCAGGTGGTAAGTCAAAAAACAAACCACTTGAAAATTTTGAATATTTGTGTTCAGTTTTTAATTCCTAAATACAAATTTCTGTGAAAATTTTAATTTGTATTCAACCCCCTACAAATTAACCTAAGTTAATTGTTTTTAATTAACACATACCTATTCTTGGCTATTGACATTACATTTGGTGGACCAAAAATATCAATATGTAATAAGTGAAATGGTTCAAGAATTGAGAATTTGGTCTTACTCTTAAATGATGATTTTTTTGGGTTTAACCTTTTAGCATTAGTCACATAGGCCATCAAGATTATAGACTATATTGGGCAATATTCTTACTAGATCTTTCTTCACAAGTTAATTGATATTGTTGAAATTTAAGTGAGAAAGTCTTATACGCAAATTCCAGCTATCTTCCACAGTTGCTCTACTCAGCAAGTAGATTGTAGAGACATCAGTAGTTGTGGATAGCTTAGCTTCATATAAGTTACCATGTTTATAACCAATAATTGCAACATTTTCACTTGTTTTACTGACAATTTCACAATGCTCATCATAAAAATCCACATGATAACCTATGTCACAGATTTGACTCACAGTCATCAGATTATGCATGAGTACTGCAACTAGAGCTACATCTTCAATGATGACATTCCCAAGTTTGATATTGACATTTCCCATCATAAAAATCCACATGATAACCTACTCATCATGAAAAATCCACATGATAACCGATGTCACATATTTGACTCACATTCATCAGATTATACTTAAGTCCTACAACTAGATCTATATCTTCAATGATGGCATTCCCAAGTTTGATATTGCCATATCCCATAATTTTCCCTATGTTGCCATCTCCATAAGAAATACTTGGTCCAAATTTCTCCTTAAACTCTGATAGCAGGACTTTATTTCCACTCATATGTCCTGAGCATCCATTGTCCAAGACTAAAGTGTTTTTCCAATTACCCTGCAATCAGATAAGCCGTTAGTTAGAATTTTTAAGGACCTAGACTTGCTTGAATCCTTTGGCTTTATTAAGTTTATTAACATCTGCAGCAGAAATCTTCAGATCATAGTTTATGTTAATATTTTTAATATTAGAAGATACACATACATAAATAGCTTTATCTTATCTAAAGAGAGTCTCAGTTCATAATAGTCATAATACAAACTGTGATACTCTTTACATGTGTAAATAGAATGTCAAGTACTACCATAATGAAAATAAGGTTGTTGTGGTCTATATCTAATTGTTCTATTCCTAAACTCTGATTTAGAAGGAACAATATTTATCTCTTTTCCCTCCTGCAAGCAACAACAAGATGATTAGTACTACCACGGTTTAAACAAGCCTTAAATGGTGCATTAAGAATTGGTTTATAATTATTTTCTTTATTAACACCTACCTTTCCATTTCTGTTCTTCCTAAACTATTTTTCCTTATTTTTCATTCTGATCTCTTTCAGCTTTTGCTTAAGCTGTTTCTGATATATTAAACCAATGTTGACTGCCTTAGTTTTAATTTGTTCAGAATTATCAGTTTTTAATATTGACTTAACTCCTGATGATGAGCCATTCTCATTTATCGATACAAGTCCATCAACATTAAGATCATACTTAACATGTGTTAACTTAGAGTTTATCTTCTTAATCTATTGATCAGTAGTTACTGGTTTAACATTTTCAATTTCAGTTATTTTCTCAATTAAAGTACTAAGTTTGTCTTCTTAACCTAAGCCTGAAGCCCAACAACCACTTTAATTAAACCTTGAGTTGCTTTTCCTGAATTAGTTCAAAGTTTGATTGTCTCCTTTTCTTTAGATAATTCTTTTTCTAGATAAGCATGATTTTCTAATAATTTTTACTTGACATACACAGCATCATCTCTCTCTCTCTTTCTGAATTTTTAGCATAAAATTAACTCAGTTTCTAGGTGACCATTCCTTTTTTTAAGTTAAAATTTTCAATTTTGATTCTAACATTTTAAAGAGTTTGGTCCCCATAGCTAACATGCAAAGTTTTTAAAAATAATCTCAACTGACAGATAATCTAAGTATCAAAAGCAAGAGTTATTTGGGATACCTTAATCTCAAGAGTCTTAGAATCTTTATCAGCATTTACCATGAGTGCATAGTTAACATGTTCATCAGAATATGAAGTGGCAACCCAGTCCTTCTTCTTTGTGATCAAGACTTGTTTCTTTTCAGCTTTTGGTTTTCTGTAATCATCCGCATAATGTCGAATACCATCACAGTTGTAGCACTAGATCTTGGACTTGTCCACTCTACTTGATTTGTACTCCTTTCAATCAGATTTCTTGTAGTTCTTCTTGTCATAGTTTGAAGAATTGGAACCTTTTCCAGAGAATCTCTTTCATTTTTATAGATCATCTTCTTGAAGCTTTTTACAAGTAATGCAGCCATTTGCATCAGCTTCTCATCATCACTGTTAGAGTTTGTGGAGATATCAGTATTTGAGTCATCATCAGTGTTTGATAACTCGGTATCAGACTTAACAATCATGACCCTTCCTTTTGAATGACCCTTTCTTATATATCTCTCATTTGTCTACTCATTGGCCCGAAGGGTTTCGATGTATGAAACACAACGAAAATTGTAAATAAAACTTAAAAACCCATAATTTTTGAAACCCACCGTAGGATCCATGCAAAAAATAGATATTTAATTCATAGATCAGATTATTTACCTTAAGAAGTTTTCCAAATTGGTTGACTAATGGAAATCCAAAACTTGTTCAATCACCATGCATCTTGTTCTCGCAATCTACGCTCTATCGGTATCCACACGTGTAACGCCCCCGAATCCGGGGTCAGAGGATTTGGTCGTCACTATAAAACCTCAATCGAAATTAACCTATTAAATTAATAATTAAATTCCAGCGGAAGATATTTAACATCTATGACCCCAAACTAATCCAAGATCTTTTAAGGTTACACTTCTAGAAATAAGAATCCCAAATTCCAAAATAATTTTTCACTTTCTCTTTAAAACTCTTTTCAACAATTTCCAAACTCAAAGCTAAACCCCCTAGTATAACTTCGAAAAGAAGTATACTAAGCCCAAAAATAACACAATTATAATATAATATAATATAAACAACTTTACAGAATAAAACTTACACTAGCCCGCAAACCCTGGACCAACCACCTTCCAAGAGCTTTTTCTTTGCTTCCTCGAATTTCGCAGCTAAGTAGCGCAAGCTAATCCTCACTGGAGGTTAAATTTAAAAACAGGCAAGTATGAGCAGAAGAAATTCTCAGGAAGATCATTATAGTGAATATAGGGTCATTTTGATATAAAACCAACATCCAGAGCAGAACATTTTAAATCAAAATTGCTGAATCATAAAATTTTAGTGGAGGAACCCCAGAATTGGTTCCTTAATTATTTTTAAAACCCCTTTTTTTATATTTTCAAGCGAAATGCTTCAGCAATACTTTGAATCTTGACGAGAATCAAACTCGTAAAACAGTGTTTACGGAAATATTGTAAACCACAATAACATGAAACAATGATTATGGATTGAATCATAAACTTTACTCAAAACCGAACTCTTGAAATTAATACTTATTTTGCTATCATATCAAATTAGATATCAATAAGAACTTTGATGCTCATAACATTCCAAAATGAAGTCAACATCAATCATCTATACTAATACCACCTTTGATATTTAACAACAACGTAAGTATCAGCATAAATCAGAATCTGAATCAAAACTGCATTTTACCATTATCCAAAATAGAAACAGTTGATAAATTATGTATTCTATGAATATTAAAAAAATATGATAATTTAGATTGGGATCATTCTCCGACGGACGTACTATCACATGCTGATCAGCCCGTGTGATAGCACAAGGTCATGATTCGTAGAAACATGTCCCCAAAACACGAGTACTCAAACAAAAAGGCAATACACCTACCTGTGGCAAAAATTGTGTCATAATATTCCATATGACACTTAGAAATAGCCTTCCACTGGACCGTCCGTCCCGGTCACTTACGCAATTATGATCCAATCTTAAAACCTTTTATTGAAATGGGGTCATAATACTCGACACCCGAAATAATTTTATTCCCCCAATTCTTAGGTAGGAATATTCGCAACCAAATCACTTTTCTCAAAATCCAAAACATTTATAAATCTGATAATTGAATAAGTAAAATCACTTGACTATTCTAAACATAGAATAGCAGACGAGTACTTGCATAAACAGAATTATTTAATTCAGCGATATGAAAAACATTTATCTACTTTGAGCTGAGAATAGGGAAATCAATACTTGCATAATAGGATTTAAGATAAATATTACTTGAACAATAAGTGATTATATAAATACTTGCCTTTGGGTTTTTAGCAGTTAGTCACACTCGCAAAGACGCATCAATTCTAACATTCTGTCTTAAAACATCACTGTCCTTCTTTTCAACACTTGACTGATATGTTGCTCATGCGATTGCTAGAAGCCAGTTATCCAATTCCATTCCATCTTACTCTTTATCCAACATCTTGTCCTGATCAACTCGAAGGATCCGCATCTATAATTAAAATATATAACTTTAATCGTCCAATCGAGAATCACTCAACGAACTGCGCATCAATACCTTATCGTCTACCTATACGATAGCCCACACATAAATATAACAGACAAACACAGGACTCTTGATCCACATATGCACATAATTCACATAACACGTAAACACATAACTCACGTATCACATATTCATATAACACACGCCTCGGTTCGTCAAAACGTTCGACTCGGTACGTTTAAAACTGAAATCGGGTCAAAAACATGATTTATCGATCAATAATCGACTCAGAATAACTTGTAAGATAAGCGACCTTTTGAAACAAAAAGGATTTGGGCCTCAAAAGTATTTTTAATGAAAGCGAAATATTTTTCTGAGTCTAGAGGCGTTCGTTTCGTATTAAACGGACGAACAATTTATTTATTACTAATTTTTGAACATTTTTCGAAATAAAAATTAGATTCCGAATAATTTAATAATTAAATAATAGGGCTCGAACACCCGAAAATAATTTTATAATAATTATCGAGCTTGGAAAATAATTTAAAATAATATTTTAAAGCTCGAAACTATTTTTCGGAATTTTTAAATCAAGAATAAATAATTAAATCTAAATAAATAATCAATTAAAATTAATTAATAACTAATTAAATTAATTAATCAATTAATATTTAAATTAATTGACTAATTAAATAATTAATTATCAACTAAAATTAATTAACTAAATAATTTTGATTTATAAAAATAATTTTCAGAATAATAATAATAATTTTTAGAGTTAAAATGAATTTTCAGAAATTAAAACATAATTTTTTTGAATTAATAAAATAAAGGAATTTTCAGAAACAGGTTTCAGAACAGAAATCTAGAATTTAGAGGATCAAACCCGGGTTGGAATTAAACCAACCGGGTCGGTTCACCGGAGCTCATGTTCAGGCCACCGGAAATCTGGGTTTTCCATATTCCGGCCGGCGAGCCTGAACTCCGGTCGGATTTCCGGCTGCCTGAATCCCCCCCTTTAAACACTCATTTTCTACGTTTCTTAATTCGAATCCACTCAAAACGAGCCCAGCATCTCAGATATCACCACTGCAAAAACAACCCCTCGATGCTTCATCGATTCCAGCTAAAAACCCATGGAAGCCAGCGGGTTTTCTCGAGTTTTCCGGAAAAAACTCGAATTCATTCAATTCTTAACCAAATACGATGATTTCAGTGTCAAAATAAAGCCAAGAACGATTACAAACTACTCATATCATCACAAACAATCAAAAATCACTAAATCATAAACCCCCAAAATTCGTATATAAACCCTAAATATCAATTTTAGAATTTACCAACTGCTGAAACGATTTGATGACATATATAAATAGAGAAGATTGAGGGCTTCAAAACGGCTACTTGAACATTGAAATTGGAGTTCTGCATCACCCTCAAATTTAGGTTTGATTCTTAAAACTCTTCAAGAACACCAAGAACACATTTTCAAATAATTTTCAGAAAATCAAACCTTAATTTCTATATGATATTGAACTCCATTTTTGAAGTATAATATATGAAATTGACCAAAAAAACATGCTCTACAACATGGAATCATCAAAACACTCAAATAATCACGTCTGCAAAAATTCATATTTTATTCACTGAATAATTCGAATTAAAATAATTAAATAAGAAAATCACCTTGATTTCTGGGCAAAAACTGATGATTGATTCAGAAAGAAGATTTCGAGAGCTTCGTTTTGATATGCTGCACGCCCGAATCGGAGTTCGATAACTTCTTCGTTCGTACGTTTGATTTTCAGGAACGTATCGGTTTCTAGGGTTTTCTCTGTATTTACTGTATTTTTACTGGTTGCAAAATGAATAAACGAAATAAATGAAATAAGAAATAGGCTATTTATATTTACGGAATATTGGTTCATTCTGGATCATTTTGGATCGTTAAATTAGTTGCTTAGCCGCTAAGTAACTACAAAATGATCCAAAAATAGATTACTTAGTCGCTAAGTAAATATAAAAACGATACAATTTAATACCAGAATTGGATAATTATCAAAACCGAGCTTTTTATAAAATACCATATACGAAAATAATGTAAAATATCCCGTCTCTCGAGAATACGGGCTTTGTTGATTTATCGAAATAACTATCGTATCGAAAATTGTACGTTGGGACGTGTACGGGTCAAACCGTAATCCATATTGAAAAAGTTAAAATACGAAAAATGTCCGGAATTACCAGATTAGGTTAGGAGTTTTCGGAAGAGTTTCGGGTTGTAAAAACGCAAAAACAGTTGAAGTTGGACGATTCCCTTCTTTATAAAATAATTTTGTAATTAAACAGAAAATAATTAATAAATCTATAAATCATTATAAAATCATCTAACAGTCCAAAAATTACTAGAAAAATATCACAATTATCTATATTTTATTCTGAGCACATAAAAATTAAAATACTCAAATAATATCACATATAAACACCCAAACACCAATTCCAATTATTAGATAATTCACCAAAATCCACATAAAAATCACATAAACAACTCCAAATAATTATAATAATAATATCTGAAAATATGGGATATTACAACACGAATGCATGAACTCAAGGATAGAATGTGTATTAGCATAATTCGTTTCTTCTTGCTCTCTCCATCTTCTCTCTTGGTGGCTAGGGTTTTTAATTAAAGTCTTGCTTACAAAATCAGCCATAAGAGATATAATATAGAGAGTAGAAAAACGAATTATAACTCTTAACTAATTTTGAGTTATTATTAATTCAAAATTCCTATTTGTGTAATATTAAGTCACACTTAAATATTTAACAACTGAATTTCATAATTAATATTAGTAAATTTGAATATAATTATTTATCTAATTAATTAACTCATACTTAATTAATATTACAAATATTTTAAATTACTTTAATTTAATTTAAATCCAATTTAAATAAAATAGTCCTGCTAACATTCTTTGTGTGTGACCCTATAGGTTATTATTACATTGCCAATGAATTTCAAATCTCATTTAAAATCATAAACAATGAGCGGGATCTAGTAATACATCATTGCTACCCAAGTAATAATAATTGAATCGGTGATCCATTAAACCTTTCGTGAATAATGTATAATGTAATATAATATCTTTAACCATATATTATAGATTAAAATATAGGCATGTAATGTGTCATCCTCATAATAGTTTTATCCAGGTTTTCTTGATCAATTAGTAGACTATCATATAAGAGGCCAATAATATAACTCCTAAAATTAGGAGGGTTAAATCCTTTCTAGATCATTCATGTTTCTCATACGATTCATAATATACCTGAAATATACTTTTATCATTGCCTTGTCAAATGTAACTTTAATGTAATCAAAGTACATTAATTCTCGTATTAAAATATAATGATTTCAAGTCTGATGACCATTATATCAGTATCACAGTGAGAGTTATTTATGACACAACAGACATGTAGAATCTAATATTGGATCTGTTCAGCACCATGTACATTTACATCTGCATGTGTTTTTGACTTTTGTATCACTATACCTATGATCAATGAGATGTGATCATTAGTCAACAAATGCATCAGTCTTAATGCATTATTATTGTCCCTTAATAATAATTCTCGACTAGGGACTTTTAGAAATATTGATACTATTTTTCATAATCTCATTTCTAAGTCATGTACTTAGAGATATAGAATTCATATCATATTCCAAGGACATTTATTAATCTAACATTTATATCGTAGTAAATTAAGACATAATAAATTACCAAGGGAATAATCGATAGCACATAAACATTAATAATCCAAATGTCTTAAACTAAAACAATACAATCTTGTCTCTAGGCCGCAAACACTAACAATCTCCCACTTTCACTAGAGCCAATCACCCATATATCTAATACTCATGGAATTAGTATGACCATCGTGCTTTTGAGCGACAAACCCTTAGTCAGTGGGTCTGTAACATTAGCATTACTATGCACTTAAAATATATATCTCCTTGATCATTAATCACATTAATAAGGTGATATCGCTTAAGCACATGCTCAAACAGTCTCCTTGGCTGTTTTGAAAGCGTCAATATATTCAGCTTCCATTATAGAATCATTAATGTTCTTTCTATGAACTATTTCAGCTAATATCACTTATATTTAGATAAAACAGAAATCAGACATAGACAAATAATTATCATTGTATGTCCAAAAAATAGGTTCAGAAACTAGCATCAATGTAACCTTTTAAAACCAGTTCCCTATCTTTTCCATACACCAAAAATAAATCTTTAGTCCTCTTTAAGTACTTAAGAATATTCTTGACAACTATCCAGTGACCATCACCTGGATTAGACTGGTATCTGCTCGTCATGCTTAAAGCATACAAAATATCAGGACAAGTACATATCATTTCACATATTATAGATCCAATTGTTGAAGTGCATTATTTCAACATTTTGATGTACATCCTGATCTTATTCCAACTCGGGTTCAATTTTATCATATGGTGATCGATCTTCATAGAGATGTATTGTGCTCCCGTTGTGTAATATCCGGGAAATTCGCGAGCAGTAGTATGTGAATAAAATATGAGTTATTTGGGTTTTGGGCTATTTATGTGAATTATTGAGTAATAATTTAAATATAATCTATTCCAGTTGACGAGTCAAAACGTGACTTGAGAAATGGTAAATACATAGTATCGAATCGGGCCGTCAATTGAGATGTAACCCGTAAATATTGGAAAGTGGATTCTGTATTATTAAAATAAAGGGGATATAAAGGAATATGTCAATGTGAAAGACTGAAAAGTTCTATGTGCTTCTGTGATTATCTTAGTTAGAGTATTCAAAGTCGGGTCGTTAGTTGAATTATTGTGTGATCAGTAATTGTAAAAAGGAAGTTATAAATAAAATATAAAATAAAAAGTTGGTGCATGTGAGATAAAGACAGTATTACCAACACAATATGTTTATGTGGATAAAATGAGCCTTGTTACTTGTAGTTATTTATAGGTTGCCCATGAGGGGCGTAATATATGAGAACCATGAAGTCTAATTATATTTACACATTTGAGGTTAATGAGTTACCTGGAGTAGTTGGATTTATTCATTTTTTATAAGGATTCAAATACCCTATGTACAACGAATTTACTAGAGATAGTGTCAAATATACCATTGAGGATTTTATTCCCTTTAATAAAGTTTTAAATTTAATATAAGAACATTATCGTAAGACAGGCATATTATGTGATTATAACGCTCCCAAATCCAGGGTAAGGAATCTAAGTCGTCACACAATCATCTGAAACCTATATTAACTCGATAATTCAATAAACCACATCATAGACGCCAACTCTCTCTCACACACAAGTTATAGCCTTAGAAATGATATACACTATGTAACATCTCTAATTATAAACCAAATCTACATTTCAGGACCTTACACAACTACTCACAACATCTACATCAAATTGTAGTAATTTTTAGTAATAACTGAAACCAATCTAAATGCTTTGGCCAACCTGAGACAAAGCTACGAGGAGTTTACAGAAAGCCTATGTGGTTTCCACGTGTTGTAGTCTATTAACTTCCTCACCGGCATTACTGGTCACCTATTGAGTTGTGACATTTAAAAGATAGCAAGAGTGAGCAATAACGCTCAGCAATAATATAAAATAGTTGAAAGTGACTATTAATGTAAAATAATACATCCATACTTTATCGTATAATAGGTTGATTGAGATCTCGGTGGTTTACACATTTTTCTTTATAAATCAATTCAGATATTTATGTATATCAAAATATCTTTCCAAAACTCTCGATAGTATTATATACTCAGGAGAATAGCTTTCTTGGTGATGTACACCTTCTCATTTTATTTCATATCAAAATTTATTTATATCAAAATATATTGCTAATACTCTCGGTAACTAAACGCCTTAGCTTTAGTTAAAGTATTGCATAACAATTACAATTGGAAGAATAGGACAGTCACTAGAGCCACCAGTATACGATGATTAGTCGTATATGACAACACTTTTTCAATCCCGGTTATTAACCTTGCCGCATTCGGGCTATGTGTCCCATTCTGGGTATACACACTTCACAGGTCCTTGAGTATATATGGTATATTCTCCCACGGCACTGGCAGTCTCCATAGTACCCGTAGTACTATAGTTGACCCCTTCCAGTCCTTTTAAAGATTCATATTATATACTTGGAACTTATATTTGTTCCTCAAGCATAACACTTGTTGATAGGTACATACCGATATATATGTACATACGTCCGAAATTTTCTACAGGAAATTTTGTAATAATATGAGTTGACTGTTGTCAATAGACAAATATTAAAGCAGGAGTTCCTTTTGATACTATAGTCAAAATAATTGAAATAAGTTAAAATAATACTTTCTGAATATTCAAAAGTATTTGAATGCTTTTCTAAAAGTCAGAAATATATTTAAAACAGAATTTATGACTTTTAAATCATATAAAACCTTGAGTAAATATTAATTAATTAATAATAATTATTAAGTAGTAAACACTGAATAAATTCCTTATAAATAAATATTCAAAATAATATTTAATATTAAGTAATATTTATTACATAAAATAATATTTTTGGAAAGCGTTTGATAAATTGTACTATCTTTATTACATTATAAAGGAACATCGTGTCCATGGAAATAGTTTTATCATTATTTAAAATAAATAATAACAAAGATAATAATCTCTCAAATACTTCGAAGTCTTTATCAACTTTTATCGGCCGTCTCTCGATCTACATTATATTTTTGTACGCTACTCACTAGTGTTATCATTTTATACTAATATAATACTTATACCAAATCATCAACACTCGAGTAATTTTTTTTTATCTAAACTCGTAAATCAGTATTGATATGGATAGAAAATACATCCTAAAGACACATTAAATGTTTCATTAATTACACTCGGGCTTTTTGTCTAAAGTCCAGTACAAACCTATCTAGTCTGAGCTCGTAACAGACTCCAGACGGCCCATGTAGACAAGGCCCACCAGCTGAGGTTGTCAAGGTCCATGAACACAAGCTGTTCATGGACTAGGCCCAATATGGCTAGAAGAGCAAAGACATGTGTCCTAAACGGACTCAAAGTCCTACACAGAAGGTTCTGGAGTTCCTTCCCTTATAGGACTCCCAATCACCATCTAAGTTGGAGACTTGTCCATCAAGTCTCCCAACACAAGTCTAACCCTAGACTGACCTCTATATAAAGGGCTCTATCCCTCAATCTAGAACTACGTTTTTGACTTCATTCTCTACTACACAGAGATACGTAGGCATCTTGCAAGGACCGATAGTCCCGAATGTAAACACCCTCCAAACCCGGGTCAGATGTTTGGGGCTCACAACACACCGCCATATAAACCTGTATATAAAATATAATATGCATTAACCCTTCTTTACACAACCACAGATCACAACAAGTTAAAGTATGAAAATAAGCCACAACCTTAACTTTCATTACATTGTACCAAATCCCAACTAGTTCAACTTACAACTGATAATAATATCGTTCTTACAACCTTGCATAACTCATCTACAATATAAAGCTCCTGCTAGCTCAATCCGACTTAACCTGGAATCCTAGCTCGCACACTGGACTGGGAATCCTCGTTACCAACAATTTCCTTTGCTAGAGTGAGCTAACTAGCTCAGCAAGTTATAATAGCAATAATGGAGGTTAAACAATAACCAATTGAATTGATTCAGAAGAATCAAGTTTCTGAATAAGCAATGATTAGAATTGAATATTCTTTTTCCATTTTAAAAACCAGGGTTAGGCTGGTGATCAGTCACGCACTAACCCCGAGCAAGGCTCCCAGCTTTGCTCTATATACGGGATCCAAGGCACACATTAGCCTATTATGATCACGAATCTGGTCCGACCACGAATCTGGTCCACATTTATAAAACCATCCAATTCTAAAACAATTCAATATGATAACCAATGTAATTCTATAAGCTGAATCATAAACAACATTTATCTTGAAGCATAAGGTGATTCGCAATACCATGAATGTATAACAAGGAATTCAAAACAAAATTGGCTTTCAATCAAGGAAAGAATCAAAAAGTAGAAGTCCAAGGGTTCAAGGATTGGTCTTCTGTTAAACAAGGAATAAGGGATGGTATGTCAAGCAATTCAATATCAGAAATCAGTATGTGGTAGATATGTATTTGTGGAGTAGTATCTTATATATTTGGCTCATATCCGAGAATTCAACAATCGATGGTTTATGAAGAATAAGGCTTATCGCTCAAGATCAATAAGAATCAGGGTTCAAGGTTGAATAGTTTAAAATGCTTGCAATAGAAAACATGATTTATTTTGAATACTAGCAACATGTTATGAGAAAGTTTGAAAATATTTGCAATATATCTTGAAGACGGTTTAGAAGTACTTGCCTTGTCACAGATGATTTCCAGCTTTACTTGTACTCTTCCAACAGTTTTACTTTTCAATCACATTCCTTTTTTTATGCCTTACTTCTATTCATCGATCACTTGCTTTCTTTTTCTACACTTCAGTTCTATTTACTGATCACTGGCTTTCTTTTCTATGCATTGCTTACTCTGTTATGCATCATAAGTATCTATCAATACTCAATCTCATATCATTCTAATCGTCACACAGACATCATAAGCTTTTATCTACCCTTCGTTTCACCCAAATTCGATTCACCGATTGAAAGTTATGACTAAAATAGTCAAACAGTAACCACATAGGCATATAACACATCAATCAGATAACACGTAGCACATAGCATGCAAGATATTCGATCAAAATAATTTTTCAAAGAAGATTCAATGTCAAAATAATTTTTCAGATATTTAATACGAATTTTTGAACATTTTTCGGAATTTAAACGGGATTCCAAATCATTTTTTAATTAAAGAGCAGGGTTCGAACACCCGAATCTGACTTTATAATAGTTATCGAGTCTTGAAAATAATTTAAAATAATATTTTAAAGCTCCAAACTATTTTTCGGAATTTTTAAATCAATTTTAAATAATTAAATCTAATTATTAAGTCAATTATAATTAATTAAATTAATTAATCAATTAATATTAAATTAATCGATTAATTAAAATAAATTAAAATAAATCAGATTTATTTTTAAATACGTAAAAACAATTTTTCTGAATTTAAAATAATTAAATAAATATTTTCTGAATTTAAAATAAATAAATATACATTTTCTGATTTTTAAAATTACCAGAATATTATTTTTGAAAACAAGCAAAACAGAAATCCGATTTTTGAAAGATTTTAAAACCACAGTACTAGTTTTGCAAATTTCGAAAAGTAAGGGGGCTAAACGGCAATTAGCCGTCTTCTCCAGCGAGGTTCGCCATTCAGCCACTGCCAGCCGCCATTAATGGCGACTGAGCTCCTCGACGATCCCTCGAACGAGCCCAGCTTAGCTTCAAATTGTGCAGATATGTAGATAGCGGTACCAGGAACACGATTATGTGTTTAAATCAGTCAAATAATGGCTGAATCGCTGGGAAATCACGTCGAGGAGTTTGACGCCGACGCCTTGCACCATTTCCCGACGAAGCCCTTCCGGCTATCGTCCGATCACTACCCATACATCAATCAATCATTTTTCAACGATCTACAAGATGGTAACTTCAATTTTAAACAATAACCCTTAATCCAGAAATACCCAATTTCGATTTAGAACATTCAAAGTATTAAAACCCTAATTTATGAATCCGAGAATCAAACCACAATTTGGACATGTTATTGAACTCGGTTTTTGATATATAATATACCAAAATGATCTGGAAGAAAAGATCTACAAGATTATGCCCTCAAATCATATCAAAAACACCAAGAACAAAAATTCCTAATTTAATCCATAAATAATTCGAATTAAAATAATTAAATAAGAAAAATACCTTGATTTCTGCATAAAAATAGATGGTGGATTCAGAAAGAGTTTTTCGAGACGTCGTTTTGATATATTGCATGCCCGAATCGGAGTTCGATAACGCCTTCGTTTGTGTGTTTGATTATGAAGAACACAACATTTTTAGGGTTTTCTCTGTATTTTATATATTTTTACTGATCGATTATGATTATACGAATAAAATGAAATAATAAAAGGGCTATATATATTTATGGAATATTGGTTCGTTTTGGATCGTTTTGGATCGATAAATTAGTTACTTAGCGGCTAGGTAAACGCAAAAAAGATCTGATTTGATACCCGTATTGGATAATTATCCAAACCGGCCTTTTTATAAAACACTTTATACGAAAATAATGTAATAATATCCCGTCTTTTGAGAATACGGATTTTGATGATTCACCGAAATGATTATCGTATCGAAAATCTTGCGTCGGGCCGCGCACGGGTCAAACCGTAATCCAGATTGAAAAAGTCAAAACACGGAAGATGTCCGGAATTACCAGATCAGGTTAGGAAGGAGTTTTTGGAAGAGTTTCGGGTTGTAAAAATGTAAAAACAATTGAAGTTGGACAATTCCCGACTTTATAAAATAATTTTATAATTATTCAGAAAATAATTAATAAGTTCGTAAATCAATATAAAATCATGTAACAGTCCAAAAATTACCAGAAAAATATCATAATTATCTATATTTTATTCTGGTCATAATAAAATTAACATACTTATACTTTACCACATATCAACATCCAAATAACACCACCAATCGTGAAATAATTCACCAAAAATCACATAATAATAACATATTAATCATTTATCGATAAAAGAATTACACGCAATATCCCGGATATTACATCCTTCCCCCCTTAATAGGATTTTGTCCTCAGAATCACTTTCATTTTCTCGGGTTGGTCCCTCACCCTTACAACTTTTCATAAACTTTTACTCACAGCATTACTCATTACTTAACAGCCTCTTGCTAACATCATATTCTATCTGTTGCTTATATAACCCAATTCAAGTCTCCATTTTATATATAATGGAGCTAAATTATTCTTCATGAATATACACGTAGAAACACCTTATGAATCTGCTAAACGTGTGGCGATGAAGCCAACTTACTTACACTTATATCGCCTATTTACCACTTCAAAAGGATCAGCATAATGCCTTATTAATTATCTTTTCTTTCTAATTCTCATAATCCGTGCTCATGGACGTTTGCAATAGTTACTGGTTGTTGAACCTCATTCCCACATGTTTCTTTGTTCAGTTAACCTAGTTTGTATTCGCTTCCAATCGCATTCGAGGCTTTTTAATCGTTCTCTTAATCTTCCTGTTCATTTGCGAATGATATACTGAAACCATGGTGTATTCGATTTCTGCCAATCTCAAAATTACCTTAGAATTAAAAAAAATCAACGAGAAAGTCTTGACTGGATATGATTGCCGCACAAACTTATCACCATATCTAATTTTCCTTGAATCACAGTCGAGAATATTTGTCGAGCGAACATCTCTTACTACTTTGAAGAAAGTACACTAGCCTAGAGGCATCATCGGCATAATCTAACCAATATTATCAATTATTTTGGTTTTTATGAAGTTCTCATACGAAACTAACTGCAATGTTTTCCTTGATGTCTAGTCATATGTAACGCTTATTCTTTCTTTGTGCCATACCATCAGAACATTTTCTTTGACATCTAAGTCTCGTATCATATTCTCGGAGTAGTTTGAATCCCTTGGGTTATTGTAGCCAGATTCTTATCTTTTAGTTTTGCCTTATTTAATGCCCATTCATCCAGGAGTGATATATACTATTCTGGTTCGACATAATTCATCGTATTTTGAATATTCCTGTCAAATCTCACATCAAACAATATTGATCATTTACAATAACTTTCTGGATCTGATGACGTACCATCATTCTTTAAGCAGCAACTAACCCACTTATTGGACAAATTGTTTATTAATAACATAAAATGATTAGGTTTGGATAACCTATCAATAATGATGCAATTAATTCTTTCCTCACCTTGGGTTCTCAGGTGACATCACTATGACATTTTTTAGCGAAATATATCCATCCATTCTTTGATGTCCCGCCTTAACTCCTTGACACGTGTAACATTTGCTAATCTATTTCATAATTTTTCTCTCTTCATATCTGGCCACCAATAATTTTCCTTTAAATCCCTATTCATATTGGTACTCCATGGATGGATTGAATATCTTGAATTGAGAGCTTCTTATAAAATTTCATTCTTCAATTCTGTCACTGGTGGAACCCTAAATTCTGGAATAATATCTGGGAATACCCTGATCATCCTTTTTAGTATATATATATATATATTTTTCCTTCTAACGATTAATATCTTGATCCATTATTTTCCCTTGACATTTCTTTACCTTTTCTAGCAATTCTGGCTGAAAAGTCATACTATACATCTTTGCATTGTTAAGCTTTCAAACTCTGACTTCCAATTCTGACTTTTGAAATTCCTTTTATAATTCTTCTGATACTATTAACACGTTCAGTCATTCCTTTCTGCTTAATGCATCTACTACTACGTTTGCTTTTCCTGAGCGATAGTTAATCGTGCAGTCATAGTCCTTGCTCAACTCCAGCCATCTTTGCTGTCTTTCATATTACCCATATCTTACCTATATCCTGGCATCTTATAAAGTTTCTTTATCACCCTTTTGATTTCACTTCCTTTCCTATCTCTATTCTTCATTCTCATAGCTCCTTCGAAACCGAACTCTGGACATTAATACTCATTTTGCTGTCTATCAAATTAGATATTAATACGAACTTTGATGCTCACAACATCCCATTCTGAAGTAAACATCAATCATATATATTAATACCACTTTTGATATTTAACAATAACCTAAGTATCAACATCAATCGGAAACTGAATTAAAACTGTATCTTACACTTTGTCCAAAACAGAAATACTTAACAAATCATTTGTTGTATGATTATCAAAATAATTTAGAAACAAAACGTCCTTTGATAAAATTTTGTTGTAGATGATAAAATCTCCTTGACTGTCTAATAAAATCCATATTGGTGTGGTTATTAATCTCTTCTTTATTCCACCTCCCTTCTTCCTTTCCTTCATTCTTTTTGCTCTATCCTCAATCTTTAGTTCTTGAAAACATTTTTTCTCACTTGTTCATAAAAATAACTTTTTATTTATTTTGTCTATTACAAAGGCATATTCATCCAAGTAAAGCCTCATGCACTTGCAGCAACTTCTAAGTTCTACTTGTGTCCATACCTTCTCCAAATTCCTCATTGCTTTGATTTCGGATTTGAAAATCACATCAAAATTTGACTTAATCTAATTGGAATCGATTTCCATCTAACTGACCATTAATTGGTAAAATTAACCAATCAACTTACTTAATTGATCAATTGCACCAAGTGATGACTAGCTAAACGAAATCAAACACCAATTATATATAACCGGATTGGCTGTAACAATCTCTTTCAAGAACCGAGATCACAATTGTTCGGAGTATCATCATTAATATCAATAACACACGGGAGTATACTTTCCAAAAAAAATTTGGGCAGCATCTCCTTTATATTATTGACTACCAGTCGGGCTCAAGCCGACACCAACAATCAATCAAATAACCAACAATCAACCTCAAATATACCAATCCACTTCCACTTTCTAAACTCACCATTATACCAACTCTTGTAATATTAATCAGTACAACCCATGTCTCTAGTTCAACTTAAGATTATAGCGAACAATTCTTATTATACCATATCTTTTTCTCATATTTTCTGATTATAACCGAATATCACCACTTAGTACAATTATAAATTATTCTAGAGTTCTTCTAGTTCTTGTTTCAAATTAAGCTCTCTAACTAATAATTTATCCATCCTTAAAAACATACACTTATTCTCATTAGTCAACTTGTTCAATTTCTGATAACCAGCACGTGGTCTTAACTAACACTCATATAATCTTGTGAAAGAATTCCTTTGGTTTTAAAGCATCACTTCTTAAAAATTATTGTAGTCAAACCATCATACTTTCATCTGCCCTTATGTCTTTCCATACTGAACCTTCTTTGCTGACCCAGTTATAAGCATCAAATTTACCATAATTCACTTACTTGAGTGGGAAAGCCCAACCATCCCTTGATGAACACACTCAAAGTTTATTCGTAACTAGCATTTCTTCGATCCTGAATCTTCATGACAAATATCTCCCACATGATTGAGGTATGCTTCATCTTCACAATGTATTATTCGAGTATCTGGTTATTATTAAGAATTTCTTCATTCGTTTCCGTTGTCCAATCAATCATTTTCCTTATCCGATATACGCAGCTTTACTTCCTTATTCCTCTAGTTAATTTACCTCATACGACTTGCTAACTACTACAATTTATGCCAAGATCTCAGACTCGAAACGTATCATGCATATAGATTTCCTCCTCTGATTTGATGTCCTCGTACAACCATGTCATTGGCATAATGATTGTTCTCTATACGTATATGTCCGTCTTTTATTGGCTTGCAATTGTCCACATAAGTCCTTCTGCTATATGGGTTCATTTCAATTCCTCTTAAGATATTCAAAGAATAGATCTTACACAAGAAGGAATTTGTGTATATGATTCTGGTTGGAAACCTTTTGTAAGGAATAAGAGTACAAGGAAACAATCGAAAAGATCCATGAATCAAGAAATCATAATTGAAGAGGAAAGAATGAACAATAATTTAGATAGGAATGAGACAACCATAGTTTCACTCAAGATGGCCAATCTTTCATACTATATGGCACACAGCACATGGTTAGGTGGCGTCCCACCAGACTCTTTGTCATTTCGGCAAAGTGTCACACCATAACACTGCTTGTCTCAACCAGAAAGCAATATTTTGAAGGAGGATGTGAAAAAGATTCAACAATTGTCTTGGCACTTTATAGATGTAATAACCCCAATTCTTTTTTGAAATTTTTGAAACCCTGATGAATAGTAACTTTTGCTGATGATGCGGATTAAGGAAAATTATCAGACCACGATATATAGGAGTACTGTTATGGAAATTCTATGATCATATTAGTATTCCATAAAGTAAATGAGTGTATGTAAAGGTCGTCAGAATTCGAATTCGAACACTTTGATTTTTCCCGAAAATCCACCAGATACCGAAAGAATTGAGTATAAGGTAACATGATTAAAAGGATTTAAATTCAAGGATTATAAGAGAGGATCATAAAAGGAATATAAAATATTGAGAAAGGGTAGGGGAACCCAAGTAATAAGATCCCGAATATTATCCCTCAAACGGATAACGAGAACGAAAGTTAAGCGAACCGTAAAACAGATACGCGACCAAGAGACAAGCTTGTACAAGCATCCAAGGTATTATGACATCATCAAACCACAAGAAAAAGGCATGTGGCAAATGGATGACATAAGGAAGATGACATAAGCATGACAAGTCGGTAGGTTTTGTTGGTTGATTAATAGCCAAACATTATTAACCATGGTAAAAAGGTTAAAATCAATTCCTAAGTCAAAAGAAGAAGCAAACAAGCAAACACATTCATTTCTCCCCCCCCCCATCTCCTTGCTCACGGTTTTTTTTGAAGAAAAGCAAGGAATAAAAATTCCAAAACCCAAGCTCCACTTAATCATAATTCAAGAGGTTTGTTTCTTTAGCTTCCATAATTCATAACTTAGATGAGCCATAAGTTTAAGATCAAGATTTCAAGTTTAACATAGCTAATCAATTCATCAAAGTTCTTGGTGAATAGTATTTTCAAGAAACTAACTTTGTGTTTTCTTATGTTTTCTTGAAGATCCAAGCTTAGTAGAGATAGTTAGTGGTTATTTAAGGCTTCCTAAGTGATTCTCCACTCTCCAAGGAAGGTATAACTTCTCAAACCCTTAGTCTTAAGTTTTGTTGGTTTGGATTTCATAATGTTTAGATTATGGGTTAGTGTAATGGGTGTGTACTCATGTTTAGAGCTTTGTTTAGTAAGTGGTTTTGTTGATTTTGGAGTTAGGAGTGATACTTGTTGGATTTGATGTTCTTGGTCACATTTGGACTTAGTTTAGATGAATAAGTTGAGATCTTGAGTTATAGTTAAATGATCTTGTATTGTGGTTGAATGATGGTGGAATGGTGTTGATTGGTGGTGGTTTGATATTGAACTGATTGGGTAAAAATTTGGGAATTGCTAAGTTATAGCCGTCGTAATGCCCAATTTTCCTTAGACTGTTTTGTGCTTAACTTTTGCACCCGAACACTCACTTACATGAACTGACCTTTACCATGTTTAGATAGTACATGTTACGAGCTTCGTTTTGATATGTGATTCGCTTGAATCCGATGTACGGTTTAGGAGAAACGACCGTTTTAAGTAACGGCGTTTCGCAAACGAACTATTACCCCTTGCCTTACTTTGAAACCTTGGTTAAGGCCCTTAGATGACTAATTGGAGTATAAAACAATTATTTAAAGTGGATTAGGCAGTTGGTAGAGTACCCGCGAAAGAATCGCCTTAAAATTCTTAATGGTTAATTTATTAAAAATGGTGGAGCCGAGGGTACTCGAACGACTTATGTGATTCGTTAAGCGTAGAAGTGACCATAAGCAAACGTCAGGGTTCAATTGGTTAAAGTCTAGTTTCTTAAGCGACCGGGGTTTAATTCTGACTTATGTTGTTGTTTATAGGTTATCGGACCCACTCTAAGCTTAAGTCTATCCGGGAACACTCAGTCAAGTTTTCTACCCGTTATACTGTTGTTGTGATGTAAATATATGTATATGCATTATCTTGTGATAAGTGCATGATTGTTATTAGCAAATTTTGTGATATATTGGAGCATGCTGATATGGTATATATGCATGTCTGTTTCGTAATCTTGATATCTCATTGTTGATTCAAATTCCTATAAGTTGCATAATACATATGCTAGAGATATGCAGTAGTTGCATATACCTTTAGTATAGGGGACCCAAAGGTGAACATTTTCTAAACCGGGAGTCGATGTTCCCGAGTATAATATATATATATTTATATATATATATATATATTGATATAGTTTTCAAAACTATTAATCGAATAAGGTTTATTCGATAACTTTATTTTATTTAATGAATATTATTTTGAATATTCATTCGAGGACTTACGACTCTGCTTGCTTTATTTAATGAATATTATTTTGAATATTCATTCGAGGACTTATGACTCCGCTTCTTTTATTAAATAATATTCTTTATTTTATTAAAGAATAATGTTTCGATAATCAAACTTATTTTCGATTATTCAAATAAAGATCGTACTTTCGTATAGTATATCTTTGGTTATTTATTATTCATTTCAAGTATGAGTTGTAAAACTTCTACTTCAATTATTTTTATAAAGATTATCCTTTATGGGAATATTATTTAAGTAATAATATTCAGATATTTTCTCCAACATATCGGGACTAATTTATTTTATTAAATCAGCGTTACTCTAAACATTCTTTAAAATGTTTTCGAGTCTTGAAAATGATTTTTAAAAGTTAGAGCAGATCCCAAAACTCATTTTTAGATTTAAGATCTTCCTTTCGAAGGGGATTTAAATACTCGCTCAAAACCTGAGGGATCCGGCTCTGTGGTATATTTTATATTCGCAACGAGGTTGCTATTTTGAGAAAATATTTTGATTACTTGCCCAACGTTCGGGAAGTAAGTCCATCTATTTGAGTCGGCATAAGCAACATGGGCTCAGTGCGCATCCATGAAAGTGTAAGTGGCTCAGTGGGAGTCCATCAATGCGTAAGTGGCTGAGTGGCAGTCCAACATAGGTCCTAATGCGGCCAGGGTGATGACTAGTGCGGAATTCGTCCATCTAGTAGTAGAAAAGGTTACTTATTGGTATCTTTGCCTGATCAGCAAGATATCAGGTTTATGCCAAGGTTTTCTTCTTTCCAAATTCATTGGATATTATAACTCTGTTTATACTTTTCATAAAAGAGGTTTCTAAGGAAAGTATGAGATATATATATAGGTGTATATATATATATATCAGGACTTAATGAAGTATCTCTTAACTTCATTTCTTTTGAATGATATTTCAAAGATTGAATCTATTCAAATCTTTTCTTGTAGTCTCATCTATATGAAGAACTTTTGAAACTGATTATACCTTGAACGGTGGTAGTTCAAGTAGTATTCGGAAAAGATATAAGTATATTGGAGTATCTCGTAACTTCACCTTTTCAACTTATATCTGGTTAATGATTATCTTATGCATGACAAAGATTTTCAGAAAAACGTTGAGACAAGGTTAGATATATGAGATCACCTTGCAACGATATTTTTTATACACTTATAAACTGGAACTCTGTGTATGTTATACATGGCAGAGGATTTCAAGATTTTGAAAAGTATATATACATATATACTAAATATTTTGTGACTTGGTCGCATTAAGAGATGAAACTTGGTTCATTTCTCTTTGACCAAGACTTTCATGAGTACTATGAGAATGCTCATATTTTGTAAATTATTATGCATATTATTTCGGTGGGCTTGCTGCTCACCCTTGCTTTCTTCTTTCATCACACAACAACAGATAGACAAGATGAACAGGACCAAGCTCTCAATTTGTGAGCGGATAGGAAATGTTCCGCAGTTTCTTGTAGGCGTTGATGCCGTGTAGCTGAGGTAGGATCTACCAATAGGCTAGGATTTCAACTTTTGATGTACCAGACTTATGTATATTTATGAATTGTAATAATGGAAAATAATATGTAAATTTATTCAGAAACCCTTTTAAGATGTAATGGTTTATAATTGTGGAATAAAATGACTTGTGTTATTTTTGGATATTCATCTCTAAGACTATAACTTGTGGTGTGTGTGTATAGTGGGGTCACAGTATGCAGTAGTTGGTTGATTATTAAGACTAAGTATTATTAAGGGAAATGGAACTTGTGACAACCCGGATTCCCGACCCCGGATTTGGGGGTGTTGCAATAGAGCTGATCATGAAAGAAGTTCATACTTTACTCGAGATTCATAAGAATATATAGGATTATAGGAACGAATGATACAATTGATCGCCATCCACATTCCATCTGTTTACAGCGTCAATGCTTGTCCGATCAATAGATCCCATTCCGAGTCATATATTAAATTTAGAAAATTCTCTAAAATGCTCTCTGAAATCGATCATTAGAATAAATTCCCCTATACTGGGTCTTGTATCTTTCTCTTCGCGCTTTCCTGTTCAATTATTTTTATGAGTCGACTCTATTTGTACTTTTTACGAGATTTACAATCATCACTTCCAATTTTTCTTACGCTATCATTCAACATATCAACTCCTTTGTTAATGACATTTTTCCTTTAGAAAAATCTGGAGATTTTCACGATCTTCTTTGCTCATATTCGGCTTCTTGTGAATCGACGTATTCTTTGATCTATAATCGTCTCAGAAATTAGATGAACAGTTTCTCTATACATTGGTTTTGTTATTAAATTTATCAAACAAAATTTGCACTCTTCTGTTAGGAAAAAACAAATCTTCTCCGTAATAGCGGGTCCACTTGGCCTTCTAAACGAACCATACTAATTCTGGAACAAGTATTCTTCTAAATAATCCAAATCTTAAAACAATCGAGAAATTGAAGGAGTAATTGAACAACCAAGTTTTTAAAACTTGTTTTATTTAAAGGACATTTTAGAAAAAAATGTTAAGAAAATCTCTTTCAAAAACTGGTTTAAAATTTTGAAAATCATACACCTGGTCGTCATTACTATATGAGTTGGTTTTCGTCCTTCTCAACTATCACAAGGAATCCAATTAGGAAAATAATCAGATAAGAGCCCATTCATTTCCATATATCTTCTACCCCTGATTGGGTCCATTTTACCTTTATTGGTCGACAAAAATTCCAATTACCGTTTCGTATTATTTTATTCGTAACTTCACTTCTAGTCTTTCATACCATTAACGCTCCCATCATCATCTCTTACGATTACTAGGTATAACAAGTCTATCTAGTAATCATTAAATCCATTTTATAAAACAAGGTCGACTAATATCACATCACATTACTACTATATGTATCATGATTGATCATAACATCATCACCAATTCCAAGAACACTCTTGATATCCAACCTTCTTAAATTCCCTTAAAATCCATCTAGCTCACTTCACAAGATAATCATGGGTGGCATACTTACTAGTAGTTCTATATAACCTGGTAGCGGCTATCTTCCGGAACACACGTATCCTCACTCTAGGTTCTTTCTCACATTTCTTAATATCTCGTATACTCACCATATGTTGTAGTTTTCGAATCCATCCTCATAGGTGCTGTTACTTCATAAGATGAGTTTTAAACGGATGTTATAGAACAGGGTGTAGATTAAACAGAAAAGATGCACCCACAGTTGAATATCCGGTAGAACCAGAATCAGCATGTGGGGGATTCTCGAATAGGTAGTCTCCCATCAGGGGATGACATAATAATGTGAAAAGGTACAACCTCCGCAACAAGATGTGGCATGGCTAACACCGCTGGACGAGCAGGGCGTGAATCAGATGATGGTCCTCCGACTGAAGGCTCCGAATGATTAGACGATCCCGGAATAAAAGAATCTTTCATCGCCGCCATTTGGAAATCGCGTCTCTAGATAAGGATCTTGAATCTCATCACGGATCGCACTAAAACCTACTATTTGGTTGCACTCAACCTCTCGACGTCCTATCTTTCAATTTCCTAATCCAATTCCTAACGCTTTATCCATTCCCGACAATCTAGGCTTATTTCAGCGACTTATAACTTGTGGCTCTGATGCCAAACTGTAATGCCCTCCAAACCCGGGTCAGAATTTTGGAGCTCACAACACACCACCATATAAACCTGTATATAAAATATAATATGCATTAACCCTTCTTTACACAACCACGAATCGCAACAGGTTAAAGTATAAAAACAAGCCACAACCTTAACTTTCATTACATCGTACCAAATCCCATCTAGTTTAACTTACAACTAATAATAATATCGTACTTACAACCTTGCATAACTCATCTACAATATAAAGCTCCTGCTAGCTCGATCCGACTTAACCTGGAATCCTAGCTCGCACACTGGACTGAGAATCCTCGTTACCAATAATTTCCTTTTCGACTGTTGAAAACATAAAAAGATTTGCTAGAGTGAGCTAACTAGCTCAGCAAGTTATAATAGCAATAACGGAGGTTAAACAATAACCAATTGAAATGATTCAGAAGAATC
The DNA here is from genome assembly GCF_009905375.1 of Apium graveolens. Lineage (NCBI taxonomy): Eukaryota > Viridiplantae > Streptophyta > Magnoliopsida > Apiales > Apiaceae > Apium > Apium graveolens. Next base: position 205,125,949 of record NC_133652.1, on the reverse strand, counting down.
AAGTTTCTGAATAAGCAATGATTAGAATTGGATATTCATTTTCCATTTTAAAAACCAAGGTTAGGCTACTGATCAGTCACGCACCAACCCCGAGCAAGGCTCCCAGCTTTGCATTATATACTGGATCCAAGGCACACATTGGCGTATTATGACCACGAATCTGGTCCGGCCATGAATCTGGTCCATATTTATAAAACCATCCAATTCTAAAACAATTCAATATGATAACCAATGTAATTCAATAAGCTGAATTATAAACAATATTTATCTTAAAGCATAAGGTGATTCGCAATACCATGAAGGTATAACAAGGAATTCAAAATAAAATTGGCTTTCAATCAAGGAAAGAATCATAAAGTAGAAGTCCAAGGGTTCAAGGGTTCCAAGGATTGGTCTTCTGTTAAACAAGGAATAAGGGTTGGTATGTCAAGCAATTCAATATCAAAAATCAGTATGTGGTAGATATGTATTTGTAGAGTAGTATCAAATGTGTTTGGCTCGTATCTGAGAATTCAACAATCAATGGTTTATGAAGAATAAGGCTTATGACTCAAGATCAATAAGAATCAGGGTTCAGGGTTGAATAGTTTAAAACACTTGCAATATAAAACATGATTTATTTTGAATACTAGCAACAAATTATGAGAAAGTTTGAAAATATTTGCAATATATCTTGAAGAAGGTTCAAAAGTACTTGCCTTGTCACAGATGATTTCCAACTTTACTTGTACTCTTCTAACAGTTTTACTTTTCAATCACTTTCCTTCTTTTTCTATGCCTTGCTTCCATTCATCGATCACTTGCTTTCTTTTTCTACACTTTAGTTCTATTTACTGATCACTGGCTTTCTTTTCTATGCATTGCTTACTCTTCTAGGTATCACAAGTATCTATCAATACTCAATATCATATCATTCTAATCGTTACACAAACATCATAAGCTTTTATCTACCCTTCGTTTCACCCAAATCCGATTTACGGATTGAAAGTTATGACTAAAACAGTCAAACAGTAACCACATAAGCATATAACACATCAATCAAATAGCACGTAGCACATCGCACGCAAGACATTCGATCAAAATAATTTTTCAAAGAAGATTCTGGGTCAATATGATTTTTCAGATATTTAACACGAATTTTTGAACATTTTTCGGAATTTAAACAGGACTCCGAATCATTTTATAATTAAAAAACAGGGTTCTTACACCCGAATCTGACTTTACAGTAATTATCGAGCCTTGAAAATAATTTAAAATAATAATTTAAAGCTCGAAACTATTTTTCGGAATTTTTAAATCAATTTTAAATAATTAAATCTAATTATTAAATCAATTAAAATTAATTAGTAATAAATTAAATTATTTAATCGATTAATTAAAATAATTAAAAATTAATTAATATTAATTAAAGTAAATCAGATTTATTTTTAAATACTTAAAAATAATTTTTATGAATTTAAAATAATTAAATAAATATTTTCTGAATTTAAAATAAATAAATATATACTTTTTGATTTTTAAAATTATCAGAATATTATTTTTGAAAACACGCAAAACAGAAATCCGGTTTTTGAAAGATTTTAAAACCACAGTACTAGTTTTGCAAATTTCGAATAGTAAGGGGGCTAAACGGCAATTAGCCGTCTTCTCCAGCGAGGTTCGCCATTCGGCCACTACAAGCCACCATTAACGGCGACTGAGCTCCCCGACGATCCCTCGAACGAGCCCATCTTAGCTTCAAATTGTGCAGATATGTAGATAGGGGTACCAGGAACACGATTATGTGTTTAAATCAATCAAATAATGGCTTAATCGCTGGGAAATCACATCGAAGAGTTCGACGCCGTCGCCTTGCACCGTTTTCTGATGAAGCCCTTCTGGCTATCGTCCGATCACTACCCATACATTAATCAAATCATTTTTCAACGATCTACAAGATGGTAACATCAATTTTAAACAATAACCCTTAATCCAGAATTACCCAATTTCGATTTAGAACATTCAAAGTATTAAAATCCTAATTTATGAATCCGAGAATCAAACCACAATTTGGACATGTTATTGAACTCGGTTTTTGACATATAATATACCAAAATGTTCAGGAAGAAAAGATATACATGATTATGCCCTCAAATCATATCAAATACACCAAGAACAAAAATTCCTAATTTAATCCATAAATAATTTGAATTAAAATAATTAAATCATAAAAATACCTTGATTTCTGCAAAAAAATAGATGGTGGATTCAGAAAGATTTTTTCGAGAGCTTCATTTTGATATATTGCACACCCGAAACGGAGTTCGATAACGCCTTCGTTTGTGCGTTTGATTATGAAGAACGCAACATTTTTAGGGTTTTTCTCTGTATTTTCTATATTTTTACTGATCGATTATGATTATACGAATAAAATGAAATAATAAAAGGGCTATATATATTTATGGAATATTAGTTCGTGTGTGATTATTTTTTATCGATAAATTAGTTACTTAGCCGCTAAGTAACCGCAAAAACGATCTGATTTAATACCCGTATTGGATAATTATCCAAACCGGGCTTTTTATAAAACACTTTATACGAAAATAATGTAATAATATCCCGTCTTTTGAGAATACGGGTTTTGATGATTCACCAAAATGATTATCATATCAAAAATCTTGCGCCGGGCCGCGCACGGGTCAAACTGTAATCCGGATTGAAAAAGTCAAAACACGGAAAATGTCCAGAATTACCAGATTAGGTTAGGTTGGAGTTTTCGGAAGAGTTTAGGGTTGTAAAAACAATTGAAGTTTGACAACTCGCGGCTTTATAAAATAATTTTGTAATTATTCAGAAAATAATTAATAAATTCATAAATCAATATAAAATCATATAAAAGTCCAAAAATTACCAGAAAAATACCGTAATTATCTATATTTTATTCTGGTCATAATAAAATTAACATACTTATACTTTACCACATATCAACATCCACATAACACCACCAATCGTGAAATAATTCACCAAAAATCACATAATAATCACATATTAATCATTTATCGATAAAATAATTACACGCAATATCCCGGATATTACACCGAACACAAGAGCAACCATTAAAGCTCGAAGCTCACAAACCCTAGCGTTAAATACTAACGCACTCTAGTTTTTATTCCACAATATTTGGCGCCGTCTGTGGGAAGACTATAACAACCATGGCAAATACACGGAGCAGAAATAACAGTGGAACGGACACTCCTGTTCCATCACGAACAATCACATTAGTGGTGGAAGTACCACCACACTCAACTTATGCCTCCACCCAAGGAGGAACCCTAGTAGGGGAAACTGAGGCTCAACTACAAGGGATGAATCCCCCGGCTCTTCAAGGGACGAATCCCTAATTTCAGCAGCTACATGCACCTGTGAACTCTCAACCCGTTAGGTATGAGTACTCGACGATCGTGACCACTAACCCCCCTTACGGGATGCCTCTATACCCCGAAGCTGGAGGAAGTAGACACTTTAATTGGAGTGAAGCACAAGGGTGGAGGCCCCAATACATACGTGGCTTGGCTCCTATTCTAGAGGATTAAGAATTCTCTGGACCTTATATTGATAGAGACTCCGAATCATCGGATTATGATGTTTATCCGAGAAGGAGGCGTGATGCAAAAAGCCGATGTCTAGTACTGACCACCGCCTTAGGAGCACTCAAGGGATGAATCCCCAAGATGTTCAGGAGAGGATCAAAGCTCATGAAGCTGAGATCCAAAGGCTGAAGCACGATCTGAGATGTATCTGACTCCAAGACACCCACTTGCTCCAAGGCGGAGAGATCCTCCTCCAATCATAGACCTGGATGGTTCAATACCAAGAAGTGTTGTTGCCCCAAGGGCTGATCCAAGTGATCTTATGCCCCTAGGAGGTCCTGATGATCGAAACCCACCATTTACTGACGAGATTATGAATGCCCGCATCTCAAGGAAGATCAAGATGCCCACCATCAAAGCATATGATGGTACTGGTGACCCTGCTAATCATGTTAGGACGTTCTCTAACGCCCTGTTACTACAGCCCATGAACGACGCTATTAGGTGTTAGGCCTTTCCTCAAACCCTATCGGGTATGGCTCAAAGGTGGTACAACTGTCTGCCTCTAAACTCTATTGGATCCTTTAAGGATTTGAGCCTAGCTTTTATCAAGCAATACATAAGTGGCAAATTACACAAGAAGAGTTCAGCCTCTCTCATGGGCATAGTCCAAGGAGAAAATGAGTCCCTGAGAGAATATCTGAATCTATTTACGAAGGAGGCTTTGAAGGTCCCTGATCTTGATGATAAGGAAGGTATGATATCCCTACAGCAAGGGACTAGAGACGAGTTCTTTAAGATGTCCCTGGCTAAGAGCCCCCCCGAAAGCATGTTGCAGCTCCAGGATAGGGTCGGAAAGTATATCAAGGTGGATGAGAGTATGAAGAAGACGACTGTGAATATAGAACCTACTGGAGACAAGAAGCGGAAGACGGAATAGAAGTACGATGCAAAGGACAAGAATCCAAGAATTGGCAAAAAATCTGACTCCTCCTCTTCTAAGAATTAGCAACAAAGGTTCACTGAATATGAGAGGTTGAACGCTACAAGGAGCCAAATCCTTATGATAATCTTGAAGGACAAGGAGTTCAAATGGCCGAAGCCACTAAGGGGAGACCCCAAGAATAGAGACAAGAGTCGATATTGCAGGTTTTACAAAGATGTTTGTCATGATACTGATGATTATAGACAACTCAAAAATGAGATTGAGTATTTGATCCGAAGGGGAAAATTCGGACGTTTCACCAAGGGTGAAGAAGCTGGAGGCCAAAAAAGAGATAATGATCGAAGAGATGACGATCGAAGGGGTAACGACAGAGATCGCAACCCACATCCCCGAGGGCCAGGAATTAATATAATATCAAGAGGTCCTACAGCAGCTAGTACTATAAGAAACTCCCGAAAAGCTTATGCGAGCGAAGTAATAAGCATAGTTAGAGAGCCATCTAAGCGTTATAAGTCAGAGATGACGCTTGAATTTGGTGACCCGGACCTTAAAGGTTTGAAATTTCCTCTAGATGATCCTCTGGTTATCACTCCGATAATTGGAAATTGTCCAGTTATGAGGGTCCTAGTGGAAAATTGAGCTTCCGTGGACATTCTGTTCCATGATATATTCATAAGGATGGACTACAATGATTCACAACTAACTCCATCCGACGCACCCATCTATGGGTTTAACCATGTGAAATGCAAAGTCGAACGAATAATACAACTTCTCGTAACTATTAGGGAAGAGCCCAGGGAGGCCACGCAGATGTTAAACTTTTAGCTTGTTAAGGCAGCCTCTACTTGCAATGCTATAATGGGTAGAACATGGATCCATGCTTTTAAGGCTGTGCCCTCAACCTACCATATTAAATTGAAATTCCCAACTAGGAATGGTGTTGGACAAGTGAAAGGAGATCAGAAAATGGCCTGCAGTTGCTATATTGCAACACTTAAGCCTGATGGAACCGGGGGCAGGTCCTCCCTATAGAAGACATGGATGTCCGAGAGAATGATGAACTGCGAGGGAAGCCATCTGGGGACTTGGTCCCAATTCCCTTAGACCCCTTAGACCAGGAGAAGGTCACGTATATTGAGGCATCTCTTGACAACCCTTGAAGGGCCAAATGACAACTTTCCTACAAGAGAACAGTGATGTATTTTCCTGGACAACAACTGATATGCCAGGGATTGATCCGAACCTTATAACTCATAGGTTGAATGTTGACTTAACATGAAAGGTTGTGAAGCAGAAGAAGAGAACTTACGCCCCTAATAGGCTGGAAGCCATTAAGCAGGAGGTCAAGAAGCTTTTAGAAGCTGGATTCATTGAAGAAGTGCAATTACCTGAATGGTTGGCCAACCCCGTAATATTAAAGAATGCCAATGGGAAGTAGAGGATGTGCATTGACTTCACTGACTTGAATGATGCTTGTCCTAAGGACTGTTACCCCTACCGAGGATTGATACCCTGATCGATGCCACTGCTGGACACTAGATGCTAAGCTTTATGGATGGCTTCAATGGTTACAATCAGATTAGAATGCATAGGGATGACACCCCCAAGGTATCTTTCATAACTGACTTTGGTGTATTTTGTTATCTTGTTATGGCTTTTGGACTTAAGAATGTAGGAGCTACATACCAAATATTGGTAAACAAGATATTTTCCCATCTAATTGGGAAAACTGTGGAGGTCTATGTTGATGATATGTTAGTCAAAAGCCTAAGCAAAGACGATCATATTAGTCACCTCAGAGAGGCATTTGAAGTGCTGAGGCACCACAAGATGATGTTAAACCTAGCCAAGTGTGCTTTTGGCATTGGGTCTGGAAATTTTTGGGTCACATGGTCTCTAAAAGGGGAATAGAGGCCAACCCCGACAAGATCAAAGCCATCCTAGACATGGAGCCTCCACGCTCCATCAAGGATGTTTAGAAGCTAACAGGAAGAATCACAGCTTTAGGGAGGTTCATCTCCAAATCTGGAGATAAATGCCTGCCCTTTTTCAAAACCCTTAAGAAGGTGAAGAATTTTGAATGGACAGCTTAGCAAGTACATGACTGAAGCCCCTTTATTGGCCAAACCAATTCCGGAGGACACCCTTTATTTGTACCTCGCGGTATCTGAAGAAGTCGTGAGTGCAGTCCACATGAAGGAAGAACAGAAGCTCCAGAAGCCTGTATACTATGTAAGCATGGTGCTCCATGGAGCAGAGTTGAATTACTCCACCATGGAGAAATTCGCGCTTGCTCTCATCATTGCCTCGAGGAAGTTGAGACCATACTTCTAGGCTCACAAGATCGAAGTCCTGACGACCCTTGAGGAACATTCTTCATAGCCCGAAGGCCAGTGGAAGGCTCATCAAGTGGTAATTGAGTTAGGAGAATTTGATATCAAGTACAAGCCTCGAATGACCATCAAGGCTCAGGCCTTAGCAGATTCGTGGTCGAATGCACCATTAACGACCAAGAAGTCGGGGGCAAGAGATAGTAACCCCAGAAGGAGGAGAGAAAGAAAACGATAAAGAAACAAACCTAGAGGAGTATTGAGTTCTCCATTTTGACGGGGCGTCAAAAACAAACTCTAGTGGTGTAGGCCTAGTCTTGCAAAGCTCTAATGGGTTTATGATTGAGTATGCTTTAAAGTTGTCCCAATTACAAACAACGAAGAAAAATACGAAGCACTAATAGCCGGCTTAGGCTTAGCTAGAGCCATGAGGGACAAAAACCTGAAGCACTGTGAAGACTCAAGACTTGTAGTTGCTCAAATTAATGGAGAGTTTGAGGCCAAAGATGATACTATGACCAAGTACCTGAGAGTCGTAAAGGGAATACTAACTCAGTTTGATGAATGGTACATAGATAATGTTCTGAGAGAGGAGAACACTACGGCGGATTCCTTGTCCTAGTTCGCCTCGTCTGAAATCGAAAACTATCCGAGAAGTATCTACTTCCAGGTCTTGAAGACCGGTGTGATAAGTTGTTGGATAGATGATAAGAGGATTTTATATCTACTTGGAACGCTTCATTTCAGGCTTAAGTTGGTATTTTGGACTCAAGTTGTTGGTATTTTTGATGTGTTTTTGTGTTTGTGCATTTCAAGCATCAGTTAATTGAAGAAATGAGCTTTTCAAGAAAATATGCTGAAAAGAGATCAGAATTGTAAGCCAGGTTCATTCTCAAGTTGTAGAGCATCTCGTTAGCTTCACATGGGCAGTTGGATCACTTAATTCTGACGAGCAGAACTCAAGATATGGCCAAAAGAAAAAATGTCAGAATTTTTCCAACGGTCGGCGCGGCCATGACGGAACCAGCGCGCCCGCGCCACTGAAATCACTATTCCAGCGCGGCCGTGCCCGAAAACAGCGTTCCCGCGCCCTTTTTCTGCCCCAGAATCCTGATTTTAGTCGAAATTGAAGATTTTGAGAGTCTTGGTCATCCTGAAGCCTATATATACCAATAAAAAGATGTTTTTAACAACAAGGAGACCTGGGAGAGCAATAAGAAGACCTAGAGAGCACGAGACGACTACGGAGAAGAAAAATTTTGTTTTCTTTGATTTAGGCGATACTTGGATGCTTGTTTTCGATTTGTATTTGAACCCTAGTACTCTTATATTGTTTATTATCATGCTTTCATTGGAACTCGTGGTGATGATGAGTTCGATTATGAACTAATCGTTATCGTGGCGTTCTAACGGATTTACTTATGGATTTATATAGTTAATTTGTTTTAATATCTTGGTGTGTGGTGATTGATTGATATCCTAGTATTGGTTGTGCTTATTCGTCTTATGTATGTAGCTAACATATAAGATAGCGTGTTAATCTCTATTGAAGCGATAATGAATATAGAGATTTAGAACTTGCCATGCTAGCATAGGTTCATGTATAATTGTTATGCATGATTCGTAGGTAATTTTAACCATCTTAATTATTACCTTCAATGAGGACATTGAAAATTTTAAGTTTGGGGGTGATAATGTAAGGATTAGTTTGTGTGTGTCCATATAGTTCATAGAGATTCATGTTCCATTCATGTTCCATATAGTTGTATTTCATTCATAGTGTTGCATGATTGTTCATATAGAACATATTTGTTTATTTTTTTATGTGATTTCATATAGTTGCATTTGTATGCATATTTAGCATGATCCCTTATGATTAATTATGCTATTTGATAAGTTGTTGATTTAAGTGTGGTGATGACGAATCATGGGATGTTTAAGTCTTAAAAAAATTGATTTGCATGCTAGAAGAAAAAATTTCACAAAGTTTTATAGGATTGCTTTTGATCTAGATCATTATTATGCTTGTTTATTAGTTGAGATTTAATCACTGGTTTATATTGAAAATTTTTGCTATTCTCGTAATGATAGAAGAACACTGAATTTTTAAACTAGAGAAAAGCTTGGATTTCATTGTTAGTTATTGTAAGGCTAGGCGTCAAATGGCTAGTAGCCGACTTATATTTATATGAGTAGTCTAGGGTTGAGTGAGATGGAGCGAAACACATTAATTCAGAAATCGTTGAAAAAAAAAGAAAAGAAAAAAGTATGTGTTTATGCATAATTGATCAAGAGTGAGCTCTTTAATACTCAAGTTATTAAGTTCTTAGGGGACTTTGTGCCTAGTGACCTAAGGCTTTTCATAGTCTGGGATCTGGTAACCTAACGCTCGCTACATGAGTATTATTGCATAAGTCATTTGTGGACCTCACTCATTACACGGTCAAATAAGCATTTTTGTTATGTGTCCAAAAATAGCATGAATCCTTGTATAACTCTAGTAGAAATGAGGTGTGGTGAGTCATCATGCATTTATCGTCTATTCTATTTATAAACTTGTGATTGTTTTGATGAAAGATAAGTTATGGTTATTGATCTAGTTTCGAGAGTATATTTGTTAAGCATCCACACACGCACGTTCTGGTTTGTGAGTTGAATTGTGAGATTTATTTGAACTCTGTATTGAGTTATTGCATTCTTAGAGGCATTGGCTTATTCAATTGGTTATGGTTATTCTGAGGGGATCGATTGTATTATCATTTAGTTGCATTTACGTAGTTGCATTCATACATTAGGTTTGTTTTATAGTTTTGACTCTATTTATGCTTGAGGACAAGCATCAATTCAAGTTTGGGGGTGTGATAAGTGGATTTTATATCTATTTGGAATGCTTCATTTCAGGATTAAATTGGTGTTTTGGACTCAAGTTTTTGGTATTTTTGATGTATTTTTGTGTTTGTGCATTCCAGGCATCAATTAATTGAAGAAAGGAGCTTTTTAAGGAAATATGCTGAAAATAGATCATAATTGTAATCCTAGGCCATTCTCAAGTTGTAGAGAATCTTTTTAGCTTCACGTGGGCAGTTGAATCGTCTAATTCCGACGAGTAGAACTCAAGATAAGGCCAAAAGAAGAAATGTCAGAATTTTTCCAAAAGGTCGGCGCGGCCGCGCCAGAACCAGCGCGTCCGCGCCGCGCTAGAACCAGCACGCCCGCGCTACTGAAATTACTATTCCAGCGCGGTCGCGCTCAAAAATAGCGCGCCCGCGCCCTGTTTCTGCCCCAGAATCCTGATTTTAGTCGAAATTGAAGATTTTGAAAGTTCTGGTTATCCTGGAGCCTATATAAACCAATAAAAGACGTTTTTAACAACAAGGAGACTTGGGAGAGCAATAAGAAGACCTAGAGAGCACGAGAAGGCTACAGAGAATAAGACTTTTATTTTCTTTGATTTAGGCGATACTTGGATGCTTGTTTTCGATTTGTCTTCGAACCCTAGTACTCTTATATTGTTTATTATCATGCTTTCATTGGAACCCATGGAGATGATGAGTTCAATAATGAACTAATCGCTATCGTGGGGTTCTAACGGATTTACTTATGGATTTCTATAGTTAATTTGTTTCAATATCTTGGTGTGTGGTGATTGATTGATATCCTAGTATTGGTTGTGCTTATTTGTCTTATGTGTGTAGCTAACATATAAGATAGTGTGTTAATCTCTATTGAAGCGATAGTGAATATAGAGATTTAGAACTTGAACTGCTAGCATAGGTTCATGTATAATTGTTATGCATGATTCGTAGGTAATTTTAACCATCTTAATTGCCCTATATAATCATGATAGATAACTTGTTCATTAGACCTTTATGTTGTCAAATTGTATAGACATATATGGTCTCAACATAATTGGTGTATATTCAGCTTCTATCTCTTTTGTGGATGTCTGGTAGTAGGGTATTCGTACAAAGAAAGTTGGTGTTTACTAGTTTCGTATTATCTGATTAGTTTTCATCACCATCACATGCTAATGTTAAGAAAAATGACTTTGAATGAAGTAGTAATGAAGTTAGAATCCAATGTTTGTCTCATAAAAGTAATTCAACCTCAATTCTCTTAATTAATGTTATTTAGTATAATCTCTTAGTTTAATAAAAACCCAATTTGTTATTTGTTTTCGCATTGAGCGATAACCATAAATTGTTGCATAGGTGCATAAATTGAACTTAACCTAAACCAGTCTCTGTGGGAACGAATCTGTTTTATATCTTATACTACTTGTGAATGCGTATACTTTCCTGAATTTTAGCACGTGTTTTTGCCCTAAAAATAGACCCTATCAAGGCCCACTTAGAGACTGGGTGGCTCCCCGATGATGCCCAAGAGGCATGCAAGCGGTCGATTAGAGCATTAAGATATTCATTGATTGAATTCCTTTTATACAAAAGGTCCTTTGTTTTTCCGTACCTGAAGTGCTCGTGACCTCTTGAAGCAGAGGAGGCACTTAAAGAAGCCCATGAAGGGATTTGTGGATAACCCTTTGGGGGGTAGGGCCCTCGCTCACAATATAGCTCGGTTGGGATTCTACCGGCCAACTATGCTAGCCGATGCAAAGGCTTATGTGAAGAAATATGACAGGTGCCAGAGGCATGCTCCAATAGTACGATAGCCCTTAGAGAGGCTTACATCTGTCAACGCACCCATCCCTTTTGCAATGTGAGGAATGGACATACTTGGACCATTTCCTGTAGCATCGGGACAGAGAAAGTTAATCATGGTAGCCATAGACTACTTTACGAAGTGGATTGAGGCATAAGCACTAGCCAAGATAACCACCAAGCAAATTGCCCAATTCTTCTGGGAGAATGTGATATGCCGTTTTGGAATCCCATGCATCCTTGTCACGGATAATGGGAGACAATTTGATAATACAGAATTCAAAGAGTATTGCAACGATAACTGTTAGTGTTTGTGCCCTAGAGACAACACTATGATGTATTAGTTTAAGACATTAGGATTATTAATGTTTATGTTCTTTCGATTATTCCCTTTATAGTTTATTAATTCTTAATTTACTGTGATATAAATGTTAGATTAATTAATGTCCTTGGAATATGATATGCAATTCTATATCTCTAAGTACGTGACTTAGAAATGAGATTATGAGAGTAGTATCAATATTGCTAAAGATTCCTAGTCGAGTATTATTATTAAGGGACAATAATAATGCATTAATACTTGTGTGTTTGTTGACTGATAATCACATCTCATTGATCATAGGTATAGTGATACCAAAGTCAAAAACATACGCAAATGTATATGTACATGGTGCTGGATAGACCCAATGTGAGATTCTACATGTCTGTTGTGTCATAAGTAATTCTCCCAGTGATAATGTTGTAATGGTCCTTGGACCTGGAGTCATTATATTTCTATACGAGAATTAATATACATTGATTCCATTAAAAGTTATCCTTGACCGGGTAATGATAAAAGTGGACATTGAGTATATTATGAATTGTATGAGAAATATGAATGATCTAGATCGGATTTAACCCTCCTATTTTAGGAGTGATATTATTGGCCTCTTGTGTGAGCTAGACTATGAAATGCATGGCCACGCTCAAATGTTGATTTCATATGATAGTCTACTCACTGATTAAGGAAACTTGGATTAAACTATGATTAGGATGACCCATTACATGCCTCTAGTTTAATCTATAACATTTGGTTCAAGGGATTATATTACATTGTACATTATTCACGAAAGGTTTAATCGATCACCGATTTAATTATTATTACTTGGGTAACAATGATGTATTACTAGATGCCACTCATTGTTTATAATTTAAATATAAGATATTTAAATTATTTCCAACGTAATAATAACCTAGAGGGTCGCATAACGAAACATGGAGGAATATTTAATTCAAATTCAGATTTGAATTAAAAAAAGAAATTTGAATTATTTATTATTAATTAAGTTGGACTTAATTAATGAGATAAATGAATTTCAAATTTGTATATTATTAAATCCGAAATTCAAATGTTATTTAGTAATTGAGTTAAACTTAATTATTAAATAAATAGAATTTCAGATTTTAATAAACTCTAACTTGGATTAGGGTTAGGACTCTTTTTGGCCTCTCTATATAAAAATCCTTAAGGCAAAAATTAGGATTACGTTTTTATTAGATAAAAACATAAAACCCTACCAGCTAAAGGTGAGAGAGTGAGAGAGGGGAAAACAAGTCCGTTCTTGGTGCTAGTACACGCCTCCTCCGTACTAGCTTTTGTGTGGATACCTCTACGGCGTAGATTGTTAAGGCGGGATATGTGGTGTTCGGTTAAAGTTAGGATGTCCTTTTGACAACAATAATCGTAAAGCTTCTTAAGCTAAACAATCTGATCTACGAATTAACTATCTGTTTTTCGCATGGATCCTGCGGTGGGTTTAGAAAACTCTGATTTTTCACGTTTCAATTACTATTTCCGTTGTGTTTATGTGCTCGAAACCCAACAATGGTATCAGAGCTACTTGCGAAAAATGTTTAATTCATTTATGTGTTTACTGGTTTTATGATGATAACATGTATACAATATGCCATGACTGATAAGTATACGATTTATATGTTATATTTGATGTATGGTTTATATTACGTGATATAAACTGTTGGCCAGATGATGTATTGACATGATCTGTTAAACGGGGAATGATTAGTATGTATATGATACATGCTTATGAAATTATATATGATATAGTAGTGGCAGAAACTGGGTCAGATATGATCTGTAGTCCTAAAATTGAGATTTCTGTACAAGACTGGTCTTCCGTTGATGCACCGAACTGATTATCCGTTGATGGATTTATCAGTTGATGGATTTATCCGTTGATGGATTTATCCGTTGAAATATGATTAATCCGTTGAAGGATTTATCCATTGAAGTATGATTTATCCATTGATGGATTTATCCGTTGAAGTATAATGTGCATTATCCGTTGAAACATATATGCGTAAGTATGTATATATTTTGAATATATGATATTCATAAGAGTTGTATAATCATATGATGATTATATAATCTGTATATATACTGATATATACTGATATATACATGTTTTGTTTTTGTTCTTATTATATGAATCGTATTTGATACGATTCTGAATCAGATGTTGCAGATTTGCTGAAATCTGGGTCTGGTGTCCGATTTTGAAGAACGAATACGCTATTTAATATGGAATCGAGCGTCTGAACGAAATAGATAGAAAAAGCTATCAACTACTGATCTGTAAGGCGTTTGACGTCGTTAAGACCCTGTAATCAGCGATTTAATGTTTTCAGAATTTGATTTTGATTTTTCTGATTATTTCTATATTTTGTTTTTATGATTAGATAATGGTAAGTATGATATGTTAAGATCAGATTATGTATTTTAACATGTTCTTATGTGTTAATTGAGCATGGTGGATGGTTAGGGCTTATAACCTTAGGTTAATGGTTTTGGTTCGATCTTGTAATTATTAAATCTCGAATGTAACTCGAGTTCTTATTGTAAGTACATTAGATTAGTTTTTATTTTTCCATTCATGTAATGTACATGAAGACGTGAAGATTTGAAGATCAAGGAAGGGTAATCTCAGATGGAGGCTATCCAAGGAAGTAATACATGAAAGAAGATTTTTAATAGTTAGCTTATATTTATTTTTCACCTTAGATTGACCTATATCTTTGTCATTAGTTTGATGAAGATCACGTAGGATAAAGTCATAACCAACCACGTTTATTTATTGCACTTTACATATATATACGCATATAATGAATGTATGTGTATAGTAGTTTATAAAGATGCATGCTTAATTAGATTAAGGATGTATGTATTAGATATGACACCCATGCCATTCTTGCTAAAAAGGATAAAATATGTAATGATTCAAGATTTTAAAATGAACAAATGATTATGAGATTCTCCTATTTATGAAACACAGAATAAAATACAAATTTTCTTTGTTTCTGATATGGGGCGATTTTGTCAAAAGCAAGTTCATTGAACTTGTAAGGATGTGGGTTTTAAGCTAGACCGTTGTGACTCCCTCACTACCTGGAAATCAAACCATTGACGAATATTGATTTGAAGTATTTTATTCAAGGAAAAATTGGGAATCTCTTTATGATGGGATCATGATCGTTTTAAAATTAACGAAACCCTAAAGTTAATATTAAGTTGATCAGATGCCTTCCAATGAGTCCAATGCGTTAACCCCTAGATCGACCAGGAGTGGGTTCGCCAAAGTGAAGTACACTATCTATCGTGGGAGATGTGTTGAAGTATATCAAATACTTTTTGACTATTGAGTTTGACTTAACTAAGTTATCACAATAGGATTGTAAACTTAGAGGCATAGAGTTTGGCGAGATTTATTAAATAAATATGAACAAATGTTGTTCCACCAAGCTATCCAAGAGTTATATAGTTGATATAATTGACAAATGTTGTCTACCTAAATAATCATGTTTTAGGAGAAAAGCCAAAGCTGACCTAACACATGGTGAAATATGGATCTTGGCTCACTAGAAAGGATTTAGAAGAAATTTTTCCGAATTAATAGTTAGGGCTATTGATTTGATAAAAATAATGGAAGATATATATATTGAATATATATATGAATAATCAATTGAACATAATTTAATGATCATCTGTAGACTAAGTCATTTTATGCATTTTAATATTGTAGATATCAAATTACAAATAACACAAATAACTTCTATATGTAATAGTCCTTGAGAAGGACAAGCTGACATGAAATAATTTCCTCGATTGACATGGGAACTTGAGGATTGTCCTCGGGTTCAAGGATGTCACAAAAATTCCTCCCTTATTTCTTCTAGTTGAGAATGAAACATGTGCAGAATAAAATGCTTACCAGGAGCAAATTAATTATGCAACTGATGTTTCATGTCTCATGCTTGTAATTATGAGTGCTGAGCTTTAGAAGCAACAAGAGCATAATGATGCTTATGATATGATTGAGCACCTTCAAAAGATGTTTGAAGGATAGGCTCGTCAGAAAGATTTGACAATAATAAGGCACCATACTTTTGCATTAATGGGAGAATCATATCTGGTTGGACCACATGTTCTAAAGGTGATAGGCATATGTACCTTGATTTTTTGGGTTTCAAGAATGGTCTAGAAACTCAGCTTGATTTGATCAAATGATCTTTGAACAACTTTTATTCTCAGTTTGTTAAGAAAAAAATGAATGAGATAGACAGAACACTCACTGAGTTGTTAAGCATGTTTAGAACTGCTGAAAATAACATGGTAGAGGCATGAATTATGTCCATATTTATGATGTACACATGGAATGCAAATGGGAAAGGAAAGTGGACAGGTAGGGTGAAGATTTGATCTTATTCGGTGCCAAACCAAAGTCCAATCCCAAAGGGCTTTTGAAGCCTAATAGTGGTGTTGCTAAAGGAGATGATGGTCATTTCTGTGGAAATAACTGGATGAATGGAAGTTAAATTGTCAAGCTTATTTGGAAGATCTAAAGAAGAAGACTAGCAATGGTCAAGCTTCAGGTATAGGGTTAAAATTGGAGCAAAAGTTATTGCTCTAGTTGAAGGAACTCGATACCTAATTTTGTCTATAAGGCGAGATTGAGAACTTGATAAATTTTTATTACGTGCCTGCCTTTAGCGGATACATTAAGTCAATTTCTTGTCAGGACAAGAAAGGTTTTCATTTTAATTAAATAAACAATAGTTATTTATTCTATTTCAATGACAAGACTTATAATGTTGCACAATTAGTTAACAATTTATATGTTCTAAGTTGACTCAAATCAAACATTACCTCTAGCATTGTCGTTAAGCCATATTAATGAGAAACGCATCTCTGAGTTACATATAGATGAATACTTAGATAAGTTTGATTTTGAATCATATGGAAGATGCGAACTTTGTCTCATTGGCAAAATGACTAAATCTTCTTTTACTTGATCAGGTGAAAGGGCCACTCAACGATTATGACTTATATATAATGATGTATGTGGTCGAATGCGTATGATGGCAATGGGGGCTTATACTACTTCATAACATTTACTGATGATTTCAGTAGATATGGATATGTGGTTCTTATGAAGAAAAAATCTGAATTTTTTGAAATATTCAAAGAATATAAGGCCGATGTAGAAAAGAAAATAAGGGAAAAGTATAAAAGTTTGGCGATCAGATCGTGGAGGAGAATACTTAAACCTCAATTTCAAGAGTTTCTTGAAGGAGTGTGATAGTGTATCATAAATTACTCCTTCTAGAATACCTTAATGGAATAGAGATTCTGAGAGGAGAAACCGTACTTGTTGGACATAGTGCGATCGATGATGAGTCAAGCGGATCTTCCATTCAGTTTCTAGGGTTATGCTCTAGAAACGGCTGCATATACACTTAACCAAGTTCCGAGTAAAATGGTTCAAAATACTCTGTATGAGATATAGAATGATGAATGTCTATCATTTATGAAAATTTGGGGACGTGAAGCGTTTGTAAAACGCTTAGCCTCTGACAAGCTTGGACCAAAATTAGATATATGATATTTTGTGGGATATCCAAGTAAGACTAGGGTATAGTTTTATAATCCTTTTGAGAACAAAGTATTTGTTGCTCGGGTCGTTGTATTTCTTGAGGGAGAACTACTTTCTAAGAAAATCAGTGGGAGGATAATACATCTCGATGAAGATCGAGAACCACATAATAATATTGAACCAGAGTTGGAATAAGATCAGGATGTACATCAAAATGTTGAAAGTAATCATGTTTAGGAAATACAGGTTATTCGTAGATCTAGTAGGATTCACCATGAGTCCGGGAGAAATTATGGATTTCTTTTGACTCAAGATGGTGATGTGATGCTTACGGATAAGCATAAGCCTCACACCTACCAAGATGCTATGAACAGTCCAGACTCCGAGAGATGACTGGAGGCCAAGAAATCCGTGATGAAATCCATGTATCAAAATAAAGTATTGACTTTAGTTGATCCACTTGAAGGGGTAAAACCTATAGGGTGCAAGTAGGTTTTCAAGAAGAAAACTGACATGGATGGTAAAGTACAGACCTATAAGGTGCGACTAGTGGCAAAAGGTTTCAAACAAATTCATGGTATAGACTATGATAAGACTTTTTAACTAGTTGCTATGGTCAAGTCCATCGGGATTTTGCTAGCAATAGTTGCTTACTTTGACAATGAGATTTGGCAAAAGAATGTGTTTGCAAGAAGGTTAGTGGGAGCCATGTGACATTCCTAGTATTATATGTAGATGACATATAACAGATATGGAATGACATACCTTCTTTAAAAGCTGTTAAGACTTGGTTGAGAAATGGTTTCAAGATGAAAGACTTAGGTGATGCTACCTAAATATTAGGGATTAAGATCTATAGAGATAGATTGAGGAGATTAATCGATCTAGTCGCAGTACATACATTGATAAATTATTGCATTATTTTAGGATGCAGGAGGCAAAGGGCGGATATGTCCCGATGTCTCTTGGGATAGTGATCTCATAGGATAACTGCCCTAAATCATTTGATGACAAGGGTCGTCTTAGAAAAGCTCAATATGCTTCGGCAACTGGATCTATAATGTATGCAATGATATGTACTTGTCTTGATATTTCGTATGCTTTGAGCATGACGAACAGATAACAGTCTAATCCAGGTGAGGGTAACTGGATAGTTGTCAAGAATATTCTTAAGTACTTAAAGAGGACTAAAGATTTATTTTTTTTGTAAGGAGAAGATAGGGAACTACTTGTAAAGGGTTACACTGATACTAGTTTCTTAACCTAATTTATGGATAGACAAGGATAATTATGTGTCTATGCATGGTTTGAGTTTTGTCTAAATATAATAGATGTTAGCTTGAATAGTTCACATCAAGAACATTGATGATTCTATGGAATCCGAATATATTGATGTTTTCGAAATAGCCAAGGAGACTGTTTAGGCATGTCCTTAAGCGTTATCACTTTAATAATGAGATTAATGATCAAGGAGATATAAATGTAAAGTGCATAGTAATGATAGTATTGCAGACCCACTGACTAAAGCTTTGTCGCAGCATAAGCACGATGGTCATACTAGTTCCATGAGTATTAGATACATGGGTGATTGGCTCTAGTGCAACTGGGAGATTGTTAGTGTTTGTGCCCTAGAGACATGTTCTATCGATTATTCCATTTATAGTTTATTAATTCTTACTATACAGCGATATACATGTTAGATTAAAAAATATCCTTGGAATATGATATGTAATTCTATATCTCTAAGTACTGGACTTAGAAATGACATTATGAGAATAATATCAATATTCCTAAAGGTCCCTAGTCGAGTATTATTATTAAGGGACAATAATAATGCATTAAGACTGGTGTGTTTGTTGACTGATGATCACATCTCATTGATCATAGGTATAGTAATACTAAAGTCAAAAACACACACAGATATATATGTACATGGTGCTGGACAGACCCAATGTGAGGTTCTACATGTCTGTTGTGTCATAAGTAATTCTCACAGTGATAATGATGTAATGGTCCTTAGACCTGAAGTCATTATATTTCTATACGAAATATAATTTACATTGATTCCATTAAAAGTTATCCTTGACCGGGTAATGATAAAAGTGGACATTGGGTATATTATGAATTGTATGAGAAATATGAATAATCTAGATGGGATTTAACCCTCCTATTTTAGGATTGATATTATTAGCCTCTTGTGTGAGCTAGACTATGAAATGCGTGGCCACGCTCAAATGTTGATTTGATATGATAGTCTACTCATTGATCAAGAAAACCTGGATTAAACTATGATCAGGATGACACATTACATGCCTCTAGTTTAATCTATAATATTCGGTTCAAGGGATTATATTACATTGTACATTATTCACGAAAGGTTTAATCGATCACCGATTTAATTATTATTACATGGGTAGCAATGATGTATTACTAGATGCCACTCAATGTTTATAATTTAAATATGAGATATTTAAATTATTTCCAACGTAATAATAACATATAGGGTCGCACAAAGAAAGCATAGAGGAATATTTAATTCAAATTCGGATTTGAATTAAAAAGGAAATTTGAATTATTTATTATTAATTAAGTTGGACTTAATTAATGGGATAAATGAATTTCAAATCTGTATATTATTAAATTTGAAATTCAGTTGTTATTTATTAATTGAGTTAATTATTAAATAAATAGAATTTCAGATTTTAATAAACTCTAACCTGGATTAAGGTTAGGACTGTTTTTGGCCTCTCTATATAAACATCCTTAAGGCTAAAATTAGGGTTACGTTTTTATTAGATAAAAACATAAAACCCTAGCAGCTAAAAGTGAGAGAGTGAGAGAGGGGAAAACAGGTCCGTTCTTGGTGCTAGTATACGCCTCCTCCGTACCAGCTTTCGTGTGGATACCTCTACGTCATAGATCGTTAAGGCGGGATACCTGGTGTTCAGTTAAAGCTTGGATCTCCTTTTGACAACCATAATCGTAAAGCTTCTTAAGGTAAACAATTTGATCTATGAGTTACATATTTATTTTTTCGCATGGATCCTGCGGTGGGTTTCAAAAACTCTAATTTTTTACGTTTTAATTACTATTTCCGTTGCGTTTATGTGCTCGAAACCCAACAATAACAACATTGAGCTTTGCTTCACCTCAGTTGCTCACCCACAAGCAAACGGGAAGGCGGAGGTTTCCAACAGAATCATCCTTGATGGACTTAAGAAGAGGGTGGAACGCTCGAGAAACACTTGGGCAGATGAGTTGCAACCTATACTATAAGCGTATCGCACCACCTGGAAAGTGACTACCGAAGCTACCCCGTTTATGCTGGCTTACGGAGCCGAGGCCGTGGTGCCCCTTGAGATCATTCATGGATCCCCTAGGATAGAATATTACGAGCCAGAGACTAGCGAAGAAGGCATGAGGCTCGCTCTCGATATCATTGACGAGGTCAGAGATGAGGCCAATGCCCGTAATACAGAGCATCAACGAAGAGCCTTCCTCTATTACAATAGAAGGGTTAAAGAAAGGTTATTTTAGCAAGGAGACTTGGTCATGAGAAAGATTGATGCATCAGGAGTTGAAGAGAAAGGGAAGGTAAACCCTAACTGGGAAAGGCTGTATAAGGTCAAGAAAACATTAGGACGAGGATCCTACAAGCTGGAAACCCTGAGTGGTGACAAAGTGCCTCATACCTAGCCCATTTCGAACTTGAAGGTTTATTATGTTTAGGACATGAAACATGTTCCTAGTACTTAGTACTAGATGGAGGAATAAGGTCGACCAATGTACGAGCATCCAATAAAAGTCACAAGGACCAAAATACCGAAAATAAAAGATGAATATGAAATCAAATTACAAATGCAGGAGATCCTGAAGGATTATAAATCAAGTCATGATGGAAAATTAGGCTACACACTAAAGATGTTCAAGTCCATAAAGGACCGCAAATAGATAACCACTGAATAAAATCCACACACGGCAAACAAAGTCATGCAAAGCGTAAATACTGAAGGACAATCTATAGTCCAAAATCAGATGATTGGCCAATAGTGAAAACCTCAGAAATAGCCCAAAGGCTAGGAAAGCCTCACAAATTTACCACATCCGGGTAAGAGCTATAAACAGAGCTAATGGACATGTTAACAGAGCGCATATCATCATTATGAGTGTCCATCATCTTGAAAATGTCTTCTGACTGTTGATAACCGCCAAGAGAACTCTAGAATCCCAATCTTGAAACTTTCTCCCAAGTTTCTTCATCAATACCCCTAAGGCCATGTGCTCACTCCTCCATTTTGCATACTTAGTGAAAGAAGCTACAAAGTAAGTGTTAGCCTAATAAGAAAAAGATATTAGAAAACTAACTTCACGAAATGTATTTGGTCGACTAAAGTCTACACTACAGACTCCCACCTACCAAGAAAGGCTGATCAGCCTCTAGAGAAGGCCCTTGACCGACTGGATATATCCCTCGGATAGGGCTCCAGTCGACCAGCCTCCAAGGGAGGCCTTAAGCCAGCCAGGCTCCTCCTTAAATTTAAAGCATTGAAAGTTCTATAAAGAAGAAATGTACCTAATACAAGTAATGAGCCCCACACATCTCCGCTTCGTGAAGCTGTTCTCCTAATTTGAACAAATTTACCCAATGGTAAATTAGGAGGAAGATAGGTACCCTCGACAGAGAAGCCACTAAGGCCAGCTTTAACAAGCTTCCTTTGAATTCTGAAGACCCATCAAGAACACGAACATGATAGTTTATGTTCGAGGCCCATCACGAACGTGATCAAGACATGTTGTCCAAGAAAGCAAAAATGTTTCCCCCTGAATGACCACCGGGGTCATGAATGGACCCCTTGGCTGACCAGAGGAGGCCGAGTAACCATCCATCTAAACGGTCCTCAGATGAGGCCCCTACCCGGCAAGGCACTCCTTGAACAAAAAAGAGAGAAGAAAGTCTAATCCACGACTTGATTTTGAGAAGATTGAGGTTCAAGAACTTTCACAAATTAAGGTCCCGAAGGACCAAGAAGCTCTAGACATTGAGTTTACATCCGACCAAGGCCTCAAAGGTTTGGTCTATATGGCCGACCAAGAGTCCTTGAAGCCGACTGCTCCACATGGAGGGGTTAGGCCGACTAGAACATCCTCGAAAGAACATCTAAAGACATCTAAAACTAATAGGGATGCCCCCAAGTGAAGGTTCCAAGAAAACCATGAACTAGAGCCAATGGATGCTCCAGGCGAAGACAATAACTTTCACGGAAACAAGTTTCGTAAAGAACAGAAGATTCACGAGAACAAGTTTCATGAAGAGTAAGATGCTCACGGAGGTGAGATGCTGGCCTACCAAGAGTCACTGACGCCTAGTCCTCAACAAGGAAGGATTAGGCCGACTAGAACCCTCATGGAGGGAAATAAGTTTCGTGAAGAGTAGAACATTCTCGAGAACAAGAACATAACGCTCACTAGAAAAAGCAAAGAACGTCCACCGAAAGGAGCAGGATTGAAGGCTACATGAAGGCCTTATAGCCGACCAGGAACCCCTGTATGGTCGATCCAGACCCTCCTGAAGGTTTTCCGGTGGAACTCCTCTGAAATTCCTTGAGAATCCTTGAAAAATTAGGCGCCCAACGTGAATAAGTTTCGTGAAGACTAGACACCCACTAGAATAAGTTTCGCGAAGGCCAAAAAGTCCATTAGAACAAATTTCGTGATGATTAGAATATCCGTGAAAATAAGTTTCATGAAGAACAAAATGTTCACTAGAAAATGATCAGAAAAGCCTGTATGAGGCTAAACACAAGTCGTTAGTCTTAAACTGAGGATTGATTACACTAAACACCATGATTAACAAAGCTTATAAAGATTAGAACAAGATTACCTTTTCCGCTGAACAAGTTAAATGAAGGACAAAGTACTCACGAGTACGAGAACAGAATGTTGTCCTCCTGACGGATAAGACTATCCTATAGGAGGCTCCCAAGGTCCATCCAGAGTAGCCCTGACTGACCAGCCAATAAATTGAGACCTTTTGGCCAACCAGGAACCTCCGTAGCAGAGCCAAGACGGCCATAATTTACTTCTAGAGTGCTCCTGGAGGACCAGCCAACAAATTGAGGCCTTTTGGCCAACCAGGAGCCTCCATACCAGAGCCAAGATGGCCGCAATTTGCCTCCGAAGTGCTCCCGGCCGACCAACCAACAAATTGAGGCCTTTTGGCAAACCAGGAGCCTCTGTAGCAGAGCCTAGATGGCCATAATTTAATTCCAGAGTAGCCCCGGCCGACCAGCCCATAAATTGAGGCCTTTTGGCCAACCGGGAGCCTCCGTAGCTGAGCCAAGACGACCACAATTTGCTTCCGTAGTGCTCCCAACCGACCAGCCCAAAAATTGAGGCCTTTTGGCCAACCAGGAGCCTTTTGAGCATAGCCAAGGCGACCAGAATTTGCTTCCGCAGTAGCCCCGGCTGACCAACCCATAAATTGAGGCCTTTTGGCCAACCAGGAGCCTCCGTAGCAGATCCAAAAAACTCACAATTTGCTTCCGTAGTAGCCCCGACCGACTAGCCCATAAATTGAGGCCTTTAGGCTAACCAAGAGCCTCCATAGCTGAGCCAAGATGGCCATAATTTGCTTCCGTAGTGCTCCCTTCCGACCAGCTTACAAATTAAAGCCTTTTGGCCAACCAGGAGCCTTTTAGGTAGAGCCAAGATGGCAAGAATATGCTTCCGGAGTAACCCCATCCGACCAAACCATAATTTGAGCCTTTTGGCCAACCTGGAGCCTCCGCAGCGGAGCCATGATGGCCACAATTTGCTACCGTAGTGCTCCCGGCCGACCAGACCATAAATTGAGACCTTTTAGCCAACTAGGAGCCTCCGTAGAGGAGCCAAGACGACCACAATTTGCTTCCGGAGTAGCCCCGGCCGACCAGCCCACAAATTAAGGCCTTTTGGCCAACCAGGAGCCTCTATATCAGAGCCAATACAACCATAATTTACTTCTGTAGTCCTTCCGGCCGACCATCCCACAAATTGAGGCCTTTTGGCCAACCGGGAGCCTCCGTAGCAGAGCCAAGATGGCCACAATTTGCTTCCGGAACCAGACCACAAATTGAAGCCTTTGGGCCAACCAGGAGCCTCCGTCGTAGACCCAGGATGATCACAATTTGCTTCCGGAGTATCCCCGGCCGACCAGCCCACAAATTAAGGCATTTTGGCCAACCAGGAGCCTCCGTAGCAGAGCCAAGACGACCATAATTTGCTTCCGTAGTGCTCCCGGCTGACCAGCCCACAAATTGAGGCCTTTTGGCCAACCAGGAGCCTCCATAGCAGAGCCAAGACGATCACAATTTGCTTCTGTAGTGCTCTCGGACGACCAACCCATAAATTGAGGCCTTTTAGCCAACCAGGAGCATCCGTAGCAGAGCCAATATGACCATAATTTGCTTCCGGAGTAGCCCCGGCCGACCAACCCAAAAATTGAGGCCTTTTGGCCATTCAGGAGCCTCTTTAGCAGATCCAAGACGGAAACAATTTGCTTTCATTGTGCTCCTGGCCGACCAACCCATAAATTGAGGCCTTTTTGCCAACCATGAGCCTCCATAGCAGAGCCAGGACATCCACAATTTGCCTCCGGAGTGCTCCCGGGTGACCAGCCAACAAATTGAGGCATTTTGGCCAACCAGGAGCCTCTGTAGAAGAACCAAGACGCCCATAATTTGCCTCCAGAGTGCTCCCGCCCAACCAGCCAATAAATTGAGGCATTTTTGCCAACTAGGATACTCCGTAGCAGAGCCCAGAGGGCCATAATTTGCTTCCAGAGTAGCCCCGGCCGACTAGCCCATAAATTGAGGCCTTTTGGCCAACCAGGAGCCTCCGTAGCAGAGCCAAGATGGCCACAATTTGCTTTCGTAATGCTCCCGACTGAGTAGCCCACAATTTGAGGCCTTTTGGCTAAGCAGAAGCCTCCATAGCAGAGGCAAGATGGCCATAATTTGCTTCCGGGGTAGCCCCTTCCGACGAGCCGACAGATTGAGGCCTTTTGGCCAACAAGGAGCCTTCGTAGTAGAGCCAAGACGGCCACAATTTTCTTTAGGAGTAGCCTCGGCCGACAAACGCAAAAAAATTGAGGCCATTTGGACAACTAGGAGGCTCCGTTGCAGAGCCAAGACGACCACAATTTGCTTCAGTAGTCCTCCCGGCCGACCATCCTACAAATTGAGGCCTTTTGGCCAACCAGGAGCCTCCGTAGCAGAGTCATGACGCCAACAATTTGCTTCCGGAGTAGCCCTGGCTGGCTAGCCCACAAATTGAGGCCTTTTGGCCAATCAAGAACCTCCGTAGCAGAGCCAAGATTACCACAATTTGCTTCCGGAGTAGCCCCGGCCGACCAGCCCATCAATTGACGCCTTTTGGCCAACCCGCAGCCTCCGTAGCAGAGCCGAGACGGCTAAAATTTGCCTCCGTAGTGGCCTTGGCTGACCAGCCAACAAATTGAGGCCTTTTGGCCGACCAGAAGCTCCTGTAGGAGAGCCTTTAGGCCTTTAAAAGTAGTTCAGGAGGCCCTCTGGAGAGTTCTTTTGAAAATTTCTCGGAAATGATAACTCTCGGCAGAACTAAGTTTCATGAAGACTAGAACATCCACGAGAACGAGTTCATTGAAGTACAAAACATCCTACAAAGGAAGTTTGGACAAGTTTAATGAAGTTTAAGATTTCCAATAGAATAAGTTCAATAGAACGTGTATCATGTTCAAAAGAATGATTACAGAACATTCACTAAAATATCCGTAGCGGAACGTTCACTAAAATAGCCGTAGTAGACCCATGCGGAACTCAAGGGCAACCATGAGATTAATTTCATGGGCAGCCAAGAGAAAGAAGGGCATGTGGCCGAGCAGAACCTTCTTCAGCAGAAGGTTATGCTCGGCCCTGGTGACCACCCCCCCCCCGCGAAAATTTTCAGAAAATTTTGAAAAAAATGGATAAAATTAGAAAAATTTGAATTTTTTTAAATTTTCAGGTTTTTTAGATTAAGCCCCGATTAGGGCTGATTAGTTGAAAATAGCTCAGATTAGGTCCGATTAGTGTATATTAAGCGCAATTAACCTAAATCAAGGGGAATTAGCGACTTGGGTGATACAATTAGCCAGATTAGGGTTGTTTACCCTATTCACTCTTGTAATTAGTTTGAATTAGGGATAATTAACATCTTATACATGCTGATTAGTCTTGATTAGCCCCGATTAGGGTAGATTAGCCTTGATTAAGGCCAATTAGTGCATTCGAGCTTAAAATTATGCTCTTATAAGCCTAGTTAGCAGGTTATACATAAAAATTAGCCCCAATTCAGTCCGATTAGCCCCGATTAGGGCCAGTTACCAGCTTTCACCCTATAATTAACCTTGGCGAAGGTTAAAGGGTGATAAATGCTCTATTTTTAGTCCCGATTAGGACCGTTTAGTGGTAAACACTATCCAAACAGCCTATGCAAAGGCCTTAAGTATGTATACTCATATTTATAAGTCATTGTAAATATGTAGGTCGCTCCACACTTTATGATAAAATGGCGATACCCATGAAGGGCCGATACCCATGAAGGGCCGATACCCATGAAGGGCTGATACCCGAGAAGGGCCAAAACTACCCCGAGTCGCGAAAAGACCATTATAACTTCCACGAAAACTCGAGCAATATTCACATAAGTTGGGGGAAAATGATTTGGATATAAAATATACCTAAAGACACAATAAATGTTACATTAATTACACTCGGGCTTTTTGTCTAAAGTCCAGTACATACATGTCTGGTCCGAGCTCGTAACAGACTCCAGACGACCCATGTAGACAAGGCCTACCAGCTGAGATCGTCAAGGTCCACGAACACAAGTTATTTACGGACTAGGCCCAATACGGCTGGAAAAGCAGAGTCATGTGTCCTAAATGGACTCAAAGTCCTACACAGAAGGTTTTGGAGTTCCTTCCCTTATAGAACTCCTAATCACCATCGAAGTTGGAGAATTATCCACCAAGTCTCCCAATACAAGTCTAACCCTAGATTCACCTCTATATAAAGGGCTCTACCCCTCAACCTAGAACTACATTTTTTGTTTGATTCTCTACTACACATAGATACGTAGGCATCTTAAAAGGACCGATAGTCCTGAATGCAAGAGCAGCCATTAAAGCTGGAAGCTCACAAACCCTTGCATTAAATACTAACGCACTATAGTTTTTATTACATAACAAATATATTCCAAGTTGGAAATCAGTTTTTATAACAACATCATGTTTATATCACAATTATTTGAAAACAAACACAATACAACAATTTTAAAAAGGTAAGGTTATAAACTTGCCTCAAGTCCAAGATACGTTTTTCGACTTCCACTCGTTTCGGGTTATCTAATCAACAAATATCATATTCTTAATTAGTATTCCTAATCCCATCAACCACTTATAGTACTTATAAGGGTAATACTTTATAATTCTCGTTATTCGAACGATTCGAAATAACTATCAACCCTTGGTCGTAATGGACGGTCAAAATGGTCTCATAAAGTTGAATTTACCGAATTTTACTATTACGCGACTCGTACTCTAACATTTTCAATAATTCAAAAAGTTAATAATTTAATATGAAACCACCTCAAGGATTTTTCTGAGTATCAGTAGTATTTATCATAAACTTTTCAGCTTCAAAACACGAAATTAAATATGTGTAAATCCTTTTAAAAGTTTGGTGAACTACAGAGTTTTACTATTCATACCGCTTTCAGTAAAATATTGTTTTCTCTCAAACCGTTAACTCAATCGATGCACCATTTTGGCATGTGCGATCTCGGAAACATTTAGAACAAATCATTTGAAAATATTTTTCTGGAAGAGGGCCGAAAATCCCAAACAACAGGTGTTATGCAGTAGGCGGTTTTGGTGTTCTCACTTTGCGTGATCTCGGCTCCGATATTTTTATAAAAATGAAAATTTATAATCTTTAACTTAAATTTTACAGCGGCCTTTCTCATTTTACAAATTAAGTACCCGTCCAGTTTCATAATTTTTAACAATATTTAAGGTCCTCTTTTATATCCTCAAAGTCAGTACCTTATAACAGTTTCATTTTCTC
Organism: Apium graveolens; assembly: GCF_009905375.1. Classification (NCBI taxonomy): domain Eukaryota; kingdom Viridiplantae; phylum Streptophyta; class Magnoliopsida; order Apiales; family Apiaceae; genus Apium; species Apium graveolens. Next base: position 205,097,393 of record NC_133652.1, on the reverse strand, counting down.
GACAACGTTCACTAAAATGGACTTTTCAACTAAACCGTATCTCGACATGATCTTTATAAGGTTAAAAACTAGAAAAAAATATCTTTACATTCATGTCAAGTAGTGGTTGAAAATATAAGTTTTACAGTTCAAAAACTAGCTTTAAAACAGTCTTAAATGATAGCGGGCATTATAACGATCATACGCATAACAATCTCGGTTTTAATTACGTTACATCCATTTAACAACAACCCAATCATCAAATCCACTAATTTTTTTCCATGTTTAGTTTTTTAAATCTATAAAAACGTCATCAACTAATAACAATTAACCATCAAGATTTAACAATTTAAACTCCATTATCCAAGAATCATGTTATACTTGAACACATCTGGTAACTATGCTTAAATCTCAAAGAAATAGAAAGGGTGGAGGAGGTTTATACCTTTCTTTAATCCTTAAAGATACTAACAATAAATTTTAAGCCTTGAGGGAGTCTTGAACTATGCTTATCCTTCTTAAATATGCAAAAGAAATCAAGAAACTAATTAGTAATTCTCGGAGTTACTATTTACCCTCATCTTCAAACATTTTTCATAAATTGAAAATTCAATGATTGACCTTGAAATTTGGTACGTACATTATCTATGATATGTAGGTGATATGGTTAAAATTTAGTGATTTGTTAAGCTCCAAAACTTAACTTTTAAATTTTTCTTTCCTCCTTGTTCTTGAAAATCCGACTTGAACAAGATGAATGGGGGAGAGATTTTCTATTGCTTTCTTGAAGTGTTGGTGATATATATTTTCTGTGGAATCATATTTGTTGTGAAATTATTAACTTTAGCTTGCTTCTATAAAGAATTTAATCATTAAAAAACAAAACTAAAGGATCGATTTGTTTAGATTGCTTAAAGAATTTAATCAACCAGAAACTAAAGAAATCTGGATAAGAATGTATAAAGGAAATAACAACCAACTTTCAAAGGTTTGCAAGTATAAACTCACAATTATAAACCCATCAAATTCTATGTCTCAAAAGATTACAATATAGGGGTATATATAGGCTAGGAAAATAATCTAAGCCCATTAGAAGTCCCAATCATATTCAAAATCAGCTACGTAGCTAATATTTGAGTCCGTCTTGAAAACCCATTAGAATACTAATCCATATGGAAAATTACATAAAAACCTACTATGAATAAGGAAATTACATAAAAACCAAATTCAAATAGAAAATGAAATCCTAGGTGCTTAAAATAAGAAAAACCCTTTCAACTGAAAGGTAAAAACTTATAAGCCAAAATCTACTTAATATATAATAATCATCCCAATCAAAATAAATCAACCCCATGTTTGTAATTAAACTGACTATTGGTCTAGTAATATTGTCTAATTGGTTCTCACGAATAATAATGAATGTAGATCAGTCCAAAGCCATGTTTGTCTTCATAAGAACAAATATATCAACACATGATGCCCATGCATCATTCTCCTCTTCTTCACAAAATAATTTTCCTCAAAAGATAATAAATTCATATGAATATCTTAAGGTCATGCTCCATATCATTATTTTTCACGGGTTTTCAAGTTGGAGTCAAATATTAGCTACGTAGTTGATTTTGAAACTGATCGGGATTCCTAATGGGCTTTAGGTTATTTTCCTAGCCTATATATACCCCTATCTTGTAATCTTTTGAGACAGATAATTTGATGAAATTGAAATTGTGAGTTTATACTTGCAAACCTTTGAAAGTTGGTGGTTAATTTCTTTATACTTTTTTATCCAGAGTTTGTTTAGTTTGTGGGTGATTAAATTCTTTTAGCAATCTAAACAAATCGATCCTTTAGTTTTGTTTCTTGGTGATTAAATTCTTTATAGAAGTAAGCTAAAGTTATTTTTTTCGCAACAAATTCTCTATCTCAAAAGATTGCAATATAGGGGAATACATGGGCTAGGAGAATAACCTGAGTCCATTAGGAGTCCCAATCATATTCAAAATCAGCTACGTAGCTCATATTTGAGTCCAACTTGAAAACCCATCAAAAACCGAATCCATATGGGAAATTACATAAGAACCTACTATGAATAGAAAATTACATAAAAACCAAATTCAATTAGAAAAATGATATCCTATGTGCTTGAAATAACAAAGACCATTTCAACTAAAACGTAAAAACTTGTAAGAAAAATCTACTTAAAATATAATAATCAGCCCAATCAAAATAGATCAGCCCATGTTGGTAATTAAACTGTTGTAATATTGTCCAACTAGTTCTCACAATAATAATGAATGTATATCAGTCCAAAGCCATGTTTGTCTTCATGAGAACAAGTATATCTGTACATGATGCCCATACATCACTCTCCTCTTCTTTGAAAAAAACTTGTCCTTAATTGATAATAAATGCATATGAATGTCTTAAGGTCATTCTCTGTATCATTCTCCTCTCTTCCGATACCAAGATGATATATATTTTCCGTGGAATCAGATTTGTTACGGAAAAAATAACTTTAGCTTGCTTTCATTAAGAATTTAATCACCAAGGAACAAAAATAAGGGATCAGTTTCTTTAGATTGCTTAAAGAATTTAAGCACCCACAAACTAAACGAAATTTGGATAAGAGAGTATAAAGGAATAACCACAAACTTTCAAAGACTTGCAAGTATAAACTCACGATTTTAATCTCACCAAATTCACTGTCCCAAAATATTACAATATAAGGTTATATATAGGCTAGGAAAATAACCAAAGCCCTTTAAGAATCCCAATCAGATTCAAAATCAGCTACGTAGTTAATATTTGAGTCCAACTTGAAAACCCATCAAAAACCTAATCCCTATGGGAAATTACATAAAAACATACTCTTAATAGGAAATTACATAAAAACCAAATTCAGCTAGAAAATGAAATCCTAGGTGCTTTAAATAAGAAAAACCCTTTCAACTGAAAGGTAAAAACTTGTAAGCCAAAATCTACTTAATATATAATAATCATCCCAATCAGAATAGATCAACCCATATTGGTAATTAAACTGACTATTAGTCTTGTAATATTGTTCAACTAGTTCTCACAAATAATAATGAATGTAGATCAGTCCAAAGCCATGTTTGTCTTCATGAGAACAAATATATCAGCACATGATGCCCATGCATCATTCTCATGTTCTTCACAAAATAATTGTCCTCAAAAGATAATAAATGCATATTAATATCTTAAGGTCATGCTCCACATCATTATTTTTCATGGGTTTTCAAGTTGGAGTCAAATATTAGCTACGTAGTTGATTTTGAATCTGATCGGGATTCCTAATGGGTTTTAGGTTATTTTCCTAGCCTATATATACTCCTATCTTGTAATCTTTTGAGACAAAGAATTTGATGAAATTGAAATTGTGAGTTTATACTTGCAAACCTTTGAAAGTTGGTGGTTAATTTCTTTATACTTTTTTATCCAGAGTTTGTTTAGTTTGTGGGTGATTAAATTCTTTTAGCAATCTAAATAAATCGATCCTTTAGTTTTGTTTCTTGGTGATTAAATTCTTTATAGAAGTAAGCTAAAATTATTTTTTTCGCAAAAAATTCTCTATCTCAAAAGATTACAATATAGGGGTATACATAGGCTAGAAGAATAACCCGAGTCCATTAGGAATCCTAATCAGATTCAAAATCAGCTACGTAGCTAATATTTGAGTCCAACTTGAATACTCATCAAAAACCTAATCCATATGGGAAATTACATAAGAACCTACTATGATTAGGAAATTACATAAAAACCAAATTCAATTAGAAAATGATATCCTATATGCTTGAAATAACAAAAACCCTTTCAACTGAAAGGTAAAAACTTGTAAGAAAAATGTACTTAAAATATAATAATCAGCCCAATCAAAATAGATCAGCCCATGTTGGTAATTAAACTGACTATTAGTCTTGTAATATTGTCCAACTAGTTCTCACAAATAATAATGAATGTGGATCAGTCCAAAGCCATGTTTGTCTTCATAAGAACAAGTATATCAGTACATGATGCCCATACATCACTCTCCTCTTCTTTGAAAAATAATTGTCCTTATTGATAATAAATGCATATGAATGTCTTAATGTCATGCTCTGTATCATTCTCCTCTCTTCTGATACCAAGTTGATATATATTTTCTGTGGAATCAGATTTGTTGCATAAAAAATAACTTTAGCTTGCTTCTATTAAGAATTTAATCACCAAGGAACAAAACTAAATGATCAGTTTATTTAGATTGCTTAAAGAATTTAAGCACCCATAAACTAAACAAAATCTTGATAAGAAAGTAAAAGGAATAACCACCAACTTTCAAAGACTTGCAAGTATAAACTCACAATTTTAACCTCATCAAATTCTCTGTCTCAAAAGATTACAATATAGGGGTATATATAGGCTAGGAAAATAACCTAAGCCCTTTAAGAATCCCAATCAGATTCAAAATCAGCTACATAGCAAATATTTGAGTCCAACTTGAAATCCCATCAAAAACCTAATCCCTTTGGGAAATTACATAAAAACATATTCTGAATAGGAAATTACATAAAAACCAAATTCAGCTAGAAAATGCAATTCTAGGTGCTTGAAATAAGGAAAACTCTTTCAATTGAAAGGTAAAAACTTGTAAGCCAAAATCTACTTAATATATAATAATCAGCCCAATCTAAATAGATCAACCTATTTTGGTAATTAAACTGACTATTAGTCTTGTAATATTGTCCAACTAGTTCTCACAAATAATAACGAATATAGATAAGTCCAAAGCCATGTTTGTCTTAATTAGAACAAGTATATCAGCACATGATGCCTATACATCACTCTCTTCTTCTTTGAAAAACAATTTTCCTTAATTGATAATAAATGTATATGAATATCTTAAGGTTATGCTCTGCATCATTTTCCTCTCTTTTGATACCAAGATGATATATATTTTCCGTGGAATCAGATTTGTTGCGGAAAAAATAACTTTAACTTGATTCTATTAAGAATTTAATCACCAAGGAACAAAAATAAGGGATCAGTTTCTTTAGATTGCTAAAAGAATTTATTCACCAATAAACGAAACGAAATCTCGATAAGAGAGTATAAAGGAATAACCACCAACTTTCAAAGGCTTGCAAGTATAAACTCACGATTTTAATCTCATCAAATTCTCTGTCTCAAAAGATTATAATATAGGGGTACATATAGGCTAGGAAAATAACCTAACCCCAATAAAAATCCCAATCAGATTCAAAATCAGCTACGTAGCTAATATTTCAGTCCAACTTGAAAACCCATCAAAAACCTAATCCCTATAGGAAATTACATAAAAACATACTCTGAATAGGAAATTATATAAAAACCAAATTCAACTAGAAAATGAAATCCTAGGTGCTTAAAATAAGAAAAACCCTTTCAACTGAAAGGTAAAAACTTGTAAACCAAAATATACATAATATATAATAATCATCCCAATCAAAATAGATCAACCCATGTTTATTATTTAAACTTACTATTGGTCTTGTAATATTGTCCAACGGGTTCTCACGAATAATAATGAATGTAGATCAGTGCAAGACCATGTTTGTCTTCATGAGAAAAATTATATTAGCACATGATGCCCATGCATCAGTTAGTTGATTTTTGTGATATGTATAATGTGTATGTATTATTTTGTGGCTGAATTATGATGTTGGTGGATGTGAAGTCCAAGCTAGGTACACTAAAATCAAGAAAACAACGAACTGTGTTCTTGCTTTTCCTTAAATTATGGAACCTTGTTCCTAACAAGATTCTTATTTGATCATCCAATTTGGTTTGTCTTATACTAATTCAGTTTCCATGATATTACACGGGAGTTGTATGGACTTTGTTCGCTTATTTGTTCACTTACGTAAATACTTAATCGTTCTCTTGTAATCTTCATCAATTTTCGTAAGTGGTTTGCGGTGTAAATCTTTTATCAAAAATCCTTACTGAATCTAGTACTCGTATTTGGTTATAATTTATGGCACTCCTATTTCTCACGATTTTCTGGGTCGTGGTGTAATTCTCGTATTCCTCGATGGCTCGTAAAATATGGTCATCTGAAATATCGGTTTTCTTCGAGAACTAACAACTTTTATATACACTCATTTATTACATATAGTCATAATATCAACTCGAAAATTTAAATTAAATACTCGTATATAGTATGGTCGCAAAAGTTTTTATTAAACCTCAAGATTACTATTCATAAGGGTCTTTTGCCTATGTCAAAAACTCAGGTTTTTACATTCTTCCCTCCTTAAAGGGATTCCATCTCGGATTCAGTTTTTCAAATATACGAGGATACTTTTCTCGCGTGATAGCCTCAAGTTATCACTTTGACTCTTCAGTATTTAATCTCTTCATGAAGCTCTCATATGTTCAACAACTATGTTTCAAAGCACTCGCTCCTTTAGATCCATGATCTCTTCATGTCGCTCAATATACGTTAAGTCCAGTTTCACGTTTATCTACTTATATTCAATCATATTCATGGCATCAGGTTGTAATTACTTAACATAGATACATGGACCACGTTAGAAACTTGTCGATAATTCGGGGGTAGTGCTATTTCATAAGACAAATTTCTTAGTCCTTTAAAGATTTCAAACCATTCAATAAACATTGGGCTCTGCTTTTCTTTCCTTTCAAATATCATCACTCCCTCCCAGGGAGACACTTTCAACAATACTTGGCTTCTTAATTTATACTCTCTGTCCTTATATCTCTATTGTTTAACCTAGGCTGCCACTAGCCAATTTTTGATAAGGTTTATGATATTCTTTGGTCTGTTGCCTCAACTAGGGTCCAAGTATTCTCCGCTTGCTAACTTCTTCTCAACCCAAAGGAGAACTATTCCTTCTTCCTTATAAAGGTTTGTAGTCATTCCAATGCTCGCATAATAACTCCTTATTGTTGGTAATTCAATTAACGCCAACCTGTCAGTTCTTCTTCCTTTAAAATTTACAGCATGGACTATTATCATATCTTCCATTACCTAAATTGTTCTTTCACTTATTAGTTCCCCTTACGCGCTCTTACTTGTGTTAAAGTCTTATTCCTCAATGTTTGCTCATTCCGGTATATTATTCCTATCAATTTCTTATGCAAGGAATTCTGGTTTCAGTTCTACACGCTCATCTTTTGTCGCACGATTGGCATCAGATTTAACATTTATTTATGTAGTCATGAAAGACACATCGTGGTCCCGTTCTCATATGGAAAGATGAACCATTTCGTATAAAATTGATTGATACGTTTTAAAATCATGGAATGCTCATCTTCAGCTATTTGTTGGACTTCTTTATTCCCTTCCAGTATGATATTTCTAGTACTGCTACCTTCAAAGTTGTATTCATTATTCTCACTAGCGCCTTAGACGTATCTGCTTTTATTGGGAGCTGCTCACAGTGTCTTTTAAAGGGCGTGTACGATCTTCCTTGCCTTCTGTCAACTTTAGCAATGACATCCTTCATCTTTCCATTTAGTCCTTCGTAAGGGATATTGACGGCTATTTTCCGTATGCTCGCATGGTAAGTGTAACTATACGGAATTTCTATCAACGATAGGTGATTTTCCTAGCTGCCTTTAATATATTCAATGATCTTCATAGTTCTCTCGTTCTACTATCAATTTGAGTGGAGATCTATCATTCGCATAACAAAATAAGCAGACTTATTTAACCTATAACTCATAATCCCCAAGTAGCACGATGGCTTACTTGGTTTTTGATAATCCCCCTTCAAAATTTATTTAAATAACTCTTACTCCCATTCAGATCATTAACAAGCTGTAATCGCCAAAATTTTAATCCTCGTCGTTCCGTTTTCATTTTCAACCATGTGGAGTACTTGATTACCTACCCAATGACATTCTTTTTCATATTCGGTCAATAATAATATCCTCTTAAGTTTTTAGACATCTTTAAATATTCCCGTTATGTAATAAAGGGTTCTCTTCTCATTCTCCTTATTCAACCGGTGCTCAGCACTTGTCTTAACTTCAAATTTTATCCGTGTGATCCTTCTCATCAGTTGTTCTGAAATTTTCCATCCTCTATTTATCTTTTCCTACTTCAAGTGTCGGCCACCATATTGGCCTTTCCTTGATGATAATAGATATCTCAATCATAACCCTTGATCAATTTGACTATTGCCTCTACCTCATGTTCAATGTAAGTATACACTTTGAAAAATAAAAAAATCCAAATATTTCTCATAATTTAAAGTCTTCATCCCTTTCAGTGCAAACTTTATCACGATTATTCTAGACCATTATTAGGACACCTTATGTCATGTTCCTTAAGTTTCTTAGGCACACTATTGTACTTCACACAAAATCATCATTTTATCTTCAGGTATTGCTAACATAGGGTTACTACTAATCTTACCTTCACTTTTTAAAAACCATATTCCTCAAATTCGTGCATGCCTGGTCGTTCCCGAATCCAATAAGCACTTATTCTAACAAAATTTTGTAAGAGCGTACTTTTACTAATCGCATTAGTATCTTTCATATTGTCCTTATATGATCATATTAAAGTTCCTTAGGGTCTATTCCAAACGTGTTATTCCTACTTTAAAATAATTTACTCATCATGATGCTTCTATTTCACAATCATAGCACTGAGTTTTCTGTGTAAATTTAGATCAATGATTCTCATTTGTCCATCCCTTTGTCCATAAGGTAATCAACGTTGGAAATATGATTTTCAAGATATCAATGTCATTTCGACCATTTTAAAAAATCTAAAATATGGGATGTTCCAAGAAATTATGAGCTTTGGATACGAACAACCTTGATGAAAAAAAGATATAAGAATTGGAAGAAATAATATAATAAGGTTTATCCTTCCATGTCCTTAAAATTTTATATCATGATACTATAAAGAATATTACTCGAAGGCAATAATTGCTTGTATATAAACCCCATAAGGGTGGTCTTTATAAGATTTTCACATCAGACGAATTGTGACGGCCTCAACTCCAGGGTCTAGAGTTGAGGTCATAAATAATAACATTACAGAAATATATAACAGCTAGAATGATAATAAACATACAACCTTAATAACCATGAACCTCTTACCAAGATCTTTTCCAGGTTTAAGTATGAACTATGTTACTTAATTATTACACCACTGAATACTGAATAAGTCTAAAACAAATTTACTTTTATTATAAGCCAACAGACCAACATCTGGCCTGACTCATACTACCTCATAAGATCCAAATAGAGGAGGAGCTGACACTCTGCCCTGACTATGGCCAACAAAGGTTCTTCTAGCGGGTGCTCGGTCTCTAGGCATCTAAAATATGTATATATAGAAGTTTGCATGGGTAAGCTATCAATCGCTCAGCAGTACCAATATATGAATAAATAGGATATACAATTTATGCTAAACAGTTGTATGAACGAAATTTATGAAATCATTCAAGGTTAAAACTAAGAATTGGATACCATCAAAACTAGCATGCTCTTTAAAACGTAACGTGAATCATGTGTTATTTGAATACCAGAGTTCAATTTTAGCATGCTATTTTCATTTGCAAAACGATTTGTTCCATTACACGAACCTAAAAATAATAATCAGATACATTGAACGTTCACAGATGAAGATAATCGATCAGTCTATCAACACTTGACAGCTCTAGGCAGCCATCCAGAAATTGGTGTTCTGGAAATTAAACACTAGCTAGGTCTTTAATACTCTTGACTAATTGGTTAAAACAATGTGCACAACCGACTTAGCCTCTTACGCCTCCATGCTGGGGCATTACCGAATAACGGACCTCTTAGGCAACTCCACTAGAATATCTGATTTATTTATCCAGCTCTCAAATTTGATTATATCTATCTCTTTCAAAATTTTCACGATATAGGTGAAAAGTGTCTCATTTCAACACAATTTTCATCACAAAATTTAGTAACGAAACATTTCTAAAAAATTTCAAATATCAACCACAATTTCGAGATAGGTATTTCAACAAGTTACTTTTCCCCTAAAACATGGTTTAAAAAGTAAAACAAGCTTTTATGACAACATGGGATACATAACTTAAACGTTCTGTTCCAGTTGGTATTTCCAAATCAACAGTTTATTCATATCAGTTACTGAACCATAAAAGATATGGTCAGAGGTACTTGCCTTGCAACGGTAGGGTATTGTAACACAGGCGTGTCCTAAATTGACTTCGGGAATTGGGATCCTTGACTGGGACCTAGAGAATCGTAATACCCTAGATTAGATAATCAGTTATACTAGACATATCCTCGCTATAAAATCTACCCGATAAGAGTGAGGCTCAAACATAATATCAAATACACATATCTGTTTTTGCAAAATATTTTACCATGATACAAAAGTAAGTTTCATAAAATATTTTATAAATATATAATTGTATGTTCGATTAATAATCCCGATAAGTACAGGATGCATTCTCGTATTTCCGAAATTAAATAATTTCTCGGCAATCCAGCATCGCTTCCTCTATTTATAGGACTACCAGTCGATACCATATCGACTCAACCAATCAACAATTCCCAATTTCAACCCAAACAATTCTGTATTGAACAATTACTATATAATTTTACACACTAAACCTGAGTAACACTTACGAACAAAATTTTCTAAAAATTAATCTTTTTCCTGAAAATAAATAACGAAATAATAAATATAATTTTTGTATAGGACTCAGCGAAACATCATAGCCAACCGTCAGCTCACCGAAACTCATCACTAACGGTGAAAAAACCCGGAGTTACCCGAATGGAGTTTCCAATCTCGATTTCTCCGATAAAATTTTAGAGTAATCAAAAATTAAAAATTCGAAAAATCATCTGGGGCTAAATAGTTAACGAGATATTATTTTCTCAATTTTATAATTTTTTATAAATAATAAATAAAATTATAGAGTCATAAAAATAATTTTATGAAATAATATTCTTATATCTGAAAATTAATCATTAATAATATCCTTTTAAAAAAAATACAATAATATAATTGAGAAATAATTGCAATAATAATTCTAGAGCACAAATGAGTCACGTATAATTAATATTTAATACAACACATAGTTGGAAGAATAATAATATATTTGATTTTTTTAATAATATAAAAATACAGATCATTATAGCATTGTCCCCTTAAAAAGATTATGTCCTCAGAATATTACCTAACTAAACAAGTGAAGATATTTGTCTAGCATATCCGACTGTAACTCCCAGGTAAACTCTTCTACTTGAGGATTTATCCAAAGTACTATAAATATGGGAATAAATTTATTCCTAAGAACTCGCTCATTATGGTCTAGGATCTGGATTGACTGTTCCACGTAGGTCAAATCTGGCTGAACTTCTATTGGCTCATACTCGATGACTTGGTTTGAATCAGGAGTATACTTCTTTAACATAAAGACGTGGAAAACATTATCAGTATGATGCAGATGCGGTGGTAATGTTAATTCATAAGTATTTTTGCCTACTTTCCTTAAGACTTCAAACGGTCCGATATATCTAGGACTTAATTTGCCTTTTTGGCCAAATCTAACTAATCCTTTTCAAGGTGAGACTTTCAACAACACTAATAATTCAATTTCTATTTCCATATCCTTCTGATGCAAATCCTTAGGTATTCTGCATAGTCCTCCTTAGGCTTTCAGTAAATCAGGATGTCATCAATAAATACAATCACAAACTTATTCAAGTACTTTTTAAACACTTTATTCATAAAATTTATGAATGTTGCTGGCACGTTCGTTAATTCAGATGACATCACCAAAAACTCATAATGTCCTACTTTGTTCTAAATGCAGTCTTTGGCACATCTTTAGGCTTGATCTTCAATCGATGATAGCCCGACCTTACATGAATATTTGAGAATAGCATGCACCCTTAAGTTGGTCAAATAGGTCATCAATCCTAGATAGAGAATACTTGTTTTTAATTTCTAACTTATAAACTCTCTATAGTCAATACAAAACCTCGTACTTCCATTTTTTTCTTTTTCACAAACAACACTAGTGTACCCCATGGGGATACACTTGGTCTAATTACACCTTTATCCAACCATTCCTGAAGTGGCTTAATCAACTCTTTCATCTCTAGTTGGGCCATTCGATATGGAGCTTTTGATATTGGTTCAGCTCCAGGTGCAAAGTCGATGGGAAACTCTATCTCATGATCTGGTGGAAATCCTGGCAATTCATCCGGAAAGACTTATGGAAATTCATTTACTATCGAAATTGTTTCCAGATTAGGTGCTTCCTTCTTAGTGTCTACTATATGAGCTAGATAGGCTTCATATCCTTGTCTTAATAATTTCTTCACTCGCATTATTGAAATATAATTATTTTCTTGCTTTTGTCCTTGAAAATCCACCTTAACATCATTCCGTAAATATAATAATCCCTTGTGTCGAGACAACTAATACATTCCCATTATAACATCAATTTTTTTTAACTTAAAGGGTATCAACCTGCAAATAGCTTTCTTAGTTTCAGAAGTTCCCATTGCATTGACCTTTGCAGTTTCTCTTGGCCTTCAATCCTTCATCTGGTGACCAACCTTTCTGCAATTAACAACTCTCATCCACCCTCCAAAACTTTTGTTTTGGGCACTCATTTGCATAAATTCCTCATTTTCCTTATTTAAGACATGTAACATTGGACTCATTGCATACACCCGGATGATTTCTTCTTTATACTCCGCCCTTAGGAACTGGAGACCACCTTGCTTGTTTTGGGTATAGGCCTATTAAACTATCCGGTTTGATTTTATCCTTGGCTCTTAAATCTAATATTCTTGCTCTGGGAAGAATCACTTATCTTCTGAAATCCTTGATTTTGACTCACTTATCCTGAGTCAGCTTTTCTTTTCTTAACTTCCTTTCCTTTTTCCATCAACTTATATTCTCCATCAATCACCGCTCCCGTCTGTACAACTTTTGCATATGTTCGTAATCTTAGGATGGCAACGCCAATCCGAATATTCGATCTAATCCCTTGTTCGAATCTCCTATCCTTATTTAAATCAGTATTGACATATACAATCACAAGTTGACCATTTCCACAAACCTTGCCGCGTACTCAGCCACACTCCTGTCGCCTAGCTTGAGTTCTAAGAAATCTGTCTCCATTTTACTTTGAACATGTTCCAGAAAGTACTTTTCTAGAATTAGCCCAACAAATCTTTTCCATGTTACTATTCCACCTTCATCTAAACCTTTCGCTGATTTTTACCAATAATTGGCTTCATTCTTTCTGGAAATTACTGTCATACCCCTTTTTCCTTTCCTGAATAACCTTTTCTTTTCTTACTTTCTCTTTCCTTGGTAGTCAACTTCTGATCACCTTCTATAACTAAGGCTGCTTAAATTATAGAAGTATATATTGTTACGTGAAAACTTTTTAATAAAACTCATTGTCAGGGAGTACCCAATGGAATTTGAAATCAATGAATCAATTCTGAAGGAAGAAAGGGAAGAAGAATATATAGATATGACTGATAGTAACCATATAGATGCATAAGATGGCCACTCTTAGTACCATATAGTTGACAATGCATAGTTAGGTGGCGTCCTACCTGACCTTTTATCACAAAGACAAATAGTCAAATTATATGAAGTGTCTGTCTCAATCAAGTGATAGAGTTTAATTGAAGAAATAAATGATGTTGAAATAGAAAGTTAGTAGATAGGAAGGAAAATCTGGGTTATAATAAAATCAGTTCAATCTTGATCATTAGTATCGGGATTCCAAAAATAGTTTTTTTGGGTTTGCTTACTTTGGATTCCAATCATTTTAACGGGCAAATGAGCAACTTATTAGGTAATATGTTATCGTTCTGGGAAAACAGAATGTATAACTTAAGAATTTAAAAAATCGAGTAATGAGATTTAATTTATGTAACCATATTACTAGCTAAGTTGTTTGATATTATTAGTTGATAACAAGACAAAGGTATATATGACAAAGAATGATGATTTTGAAAGTCTATTATTTCCTAGGTACTATCTGAGCAGGCATATGGTTACGAGTGCAATGTAAAATTTAAAAAGAAATACAATAGCGACTACCTGGAGGTTAGGAGAGAAGAGTTGATCTAGTTTGACCTTGGTGTCATTATTTTGAGATATTTGACCCTGCACAACTGTATGAAGAGTCACAAAGGACTCCTTAGCTGCTTTACACTTGCTTCCACAGATTTGAGATCTAGCTTGTCCACCTTATCAGTAAATTTATTGAAGTTATTCTTGATTTCCCTTTGACAAGGCAGAAACCCATCTATTTTAGCATTCACCATGTGCTTGACTTGTTCTTGATGTCTGTCTAGTGTCTTCTTTAAGGCCTTACCAATGAAGTTGGATGCCTTGATTTGTACATTGTAAATCTTTGTGACAGCATCATAGACCTCTTAAGGTGTAAGCTCTCTTGAATTGCTGCCAAGAATAGTGAGATTGTCTTCCCTGAATCTAGAAAGAGCATCCTCCATGTCAATTATGAAATATTTTGATAGCCAAACATCCACATTCCCATCTCTCTCAGCTTCATCTATGATCTTGTCTTATTGGTCTTCAACTTCCTCCCTGTAGCTTAAAAGGATTGCTTGATAGTCCTGGTCTGACATGTTAGATGTAAGTAGTTGTTGAGCTCTGTTGGCAAACCCTTCTATTTAATCTACAAGCATTTCATCTACGGTTTGAGGTTGAGCATGTGTATCTTGAAGCCAATTAGTGAGAGGATGTGGTTGGTGGGTTGAGGTGGAAGGTTGGTCAATGTTTGACTGTAGGGTGGTGGAGGTGGATGGTGCACCTGTGACAAATAAATAGTTGGACTCACAGTAGAAACTGTGGTTTTGACAGTATATTGTTCACTTGGTGAGTAAACCTCCATTTGAATTGTAGGGGAGTTGACCAGGTTATTGTCATGTACCATAGCCTCAAACCTTTGTTCTTCTTGCAAAGAACTGGAAATTGAATGTGATATTATACTTGCCTCCCCAATAGCTGGATCATTGGCAGTTGGACTCCTAGCTTCAATTATTAAGGTAATTTCAACTAGGGTTTTGAGGGGAGTTATTTCTGTATGAGAAACCTCCAATTGAATTGGAGAGGATTTGAGTAGCTCATCTTCGGGAGTACTACCCTCAAACCTAGCAGTCTATGAAGACTGTTGTGCACATGAAGGTGTATTGGAAACTTTAGGCACGCGATCTATAGTAAAAACTGATAAAACCCTTGTGTTTGTGATTGCGTCATCAAGGTCTACCTCGACATGTAGCCTCTCACCATCTAAAGGTAGGTTCCGAGTGGTGATCAAAGTTTCAAGAACTTTGTCACTTGATTTTGGCAAGACTTGAGAAGTTGATTCAAGTCCTTCATTAAATGAAGAGGAAATTTTAGAGATAAGAGTTGTTAGTTCATATGTGAGTGTTGGAAAATCCCCTTGATTAAATGAGGGAGTCTCAAGATATGTGCCCTCAATGTGTGTGTCAGCCACATTACTTCTTTCACCCTCTTGAGAGTGCTCAAGAAGGGGGTGTAGACTCATTAGAAGGTGCATTTAGGAAAATGCTTTGTTCAGTAGTGACACATTGTTGAGAATGTGCCACTAGAGTTTGTTTTAGTCCCTTTTTTATAAATGTATCTTGTTGAGAAGACACGAAGGTGGTTAATTGATTGCTTAGCTCTATCTTCTGCTTCTTCTTTGGTTTCTTGACCAGGTTAGACACTTGCTCACTTTATATTTCCTCACTCTCATTGATCACAGCTAGTTGAACTTGGTTTCTCTTCTTTTTACTAACTCTATCCTTTTTAGAGGATGAAGCCGTTGGTTCACTACTAACTGGAGGTTATGAAGAAATGGATGCAGCTGTGGTAGGCTTCTGTGGGTGTTCCTGCATTTAACTGATGCAGGACTAGGAGCTATAGCTATACTAGAACTTGGAGTGCTTCTCATGTCAGGCATTGGATAAGGGTAAGTCTTGAATTTCCCTAACACAAAGTCAATGAAATTTAGACTTACCTTTACCTGGTTCTTTATATTAAGTGATCCATATAGAATTTTGGACACCTGTTTACAAATGCCTATCTGATTGATATCTATCCCTTCAGTTAAATGTATGTCATGACTTTATAATTTAAAGCAGACATAATAAACCTGGGAAACAAGATTTTTTTACCTCTACTTACCAAAGGCAGTGTGAGCCTTTTGCTGAGCTCTCCTAGAACGAGGCTTCCCACATTAATGTGCTTGTCATATGGCATGGAGTAGACAAGCTTCTGCACCACACTTGAAATATTACCAAAACCTGTCTTCCGGCATGTGAAAGCTCTAATGGTTGTGTCAAACACAAATGACCATTCCTTCCTTTAGTGCTTCTTGTTGAGCATAGCCAAATCAATTTTATGTGCATAATGGATGAAATACATGAATTTTGAGATTTTTTAAGAGCTAGGAGTTGCACCCATCTTCTCTGTGGGGATGCCTGGTGCTTTGTTTAAATCAAGATCATTGAATTCCATAGCTACTCCTTTGATACCACAGTTTACCACCATTGTCATCACTTGATTATCATTTTCATGAGTGGAAATAACAGCACTGTTCAGGAATTCATTTAGAACATCCAATTACAACACTGGGTTTATTGTTAGTGCTCCTGCAAGGTAGGAATCAGTCACAAATTTCACAAAGCACTTGAAATTGTCAGGTGCCTCTAATATGGTTCAACAAAAGCTAAAAGTTGGTTCCCTCATTGGGGATGGTTGCTCTGACAGTATTTGTGTTGGATTCCATTAGAAAATGTTTTGAATTTGAGTGGGTAAATGTTTTTGAGAGAGAATGCTTGAAAAGTTTGATAATGGTGAAAAATCGCAGGAACTAGGTGAATTGAGATCTCGAAAGCGTAAAGATGGGTTATGTCGAGATGTCTGGGTATTAGAATTAATTTTATATCAAAAGTATTTTACTAAAATAACCTTATTGAATTAAATTATTTTAGTTTTTCTTAGATCTCGACAATACTTATGGAGAAGTCATAATAAGCTTATCAAGAACTTTATCGAGAAGTCCAAGACTTGTCGAGAACTCTATCGAGAAGTCATAAAATGACTTATCGACAGTCATTTAGACTTATCGAGAACTCAGTTCTCTACATACTTTTGATCTTTTTTGAATCTATCTTATATTAATTTCATATAATAATAATATGAACTAACATTTGGACAGTTTTTCTTAGAATAAGAAAAATTCCAAGTTAGATTTTATTTTTGAAAAATTTAATATACAGAGAATTCTGAAATTTATAGATCATATTCCAGTTAAATCCTAATTAAATTAAATTTGTTATAATTTATCAAGAATTAATATACTGCAACATATTAGTTGAGTTCTTGCCTTTAGGATGAAGAATTTAACATACCAATTTCGCTTACAAGTCTAGTGAAAATTACTTCATCCAAAGATTTAGTGAAAATGTCAGGTAACTATTTTTTTATTGGAACAAAAACAAGCTCAATAGTACCATTAGCAACATGTTCTCTAATAAAATGGTACATTACATCAATATGTTTAGTTCTAGAATGGTTAACTGGATTAGCAATAATAAATATTGCACTTGTATTGTCATACATGATTGGAATCTTTTGTATTACTAGGCCATAATCTATTAGTTGATTTCTAATCCAAAGCACTTGAGCACAACAACTTCTAGCAGATATATATTCTGCTTCAGCTGTGGAACTTGACACAGATTATTGTTTCTTACAATACCATGATACAAGTCTTGGACCAAGAAATTGACAACTTCCACTTTTACTTTTTCTGTCTACCCTGCATCCAGCAAAATCTACATTTGTGTATCTAACAGCTTCAAAACCAGTTCCCTTAGGATACCACAATCCCAAGTTTGGTGTTCACTTCAAATATCTGAAAATCCTCTTGACAGCCATTAAATGTGATTCTTTAGGATTTTCTTGAAATCTAGCACACAGACATACACCAAACATGGTGTCTAGTCTACTTGCAGTCAAGTAAAGTATATATCCAATCATTCCGTTGTAGCTTGAGATGTCTACACTTTTTCCTTTCTCATCTTCATCCAATTTGGTAGCTATAGACATAGGGGTAGATTCAGGTGAGCAATCTACCATTCCAAATTTCTTCATAAGATCTTTGAAATACTTAGTTTGACTCGTAAAAATTCTATCACTTCTTTGGCTAACTTGAAGGCCAAGAAAGTAACTCAGTTCTTCCATCATGCTCATCTCATATTCACTTTACATGAGTCTTGCGAATCTTTGACACAGCTTTTTATTAGTAGAACTAAAGATGATATCATCCACGTAGATTTGAACTAGGCTGATGTCATCACCATGTTGCTTGTAGAATAGAGGTGTACCAATTGTGTCGCTAATGAATTCATGTTTGATTAGAAATTCTGATAAAATGTCATACCATGCTCTTGGTACTTGCTTCAATTCGTAGAGAGGCTTCAAAAGTTTGTAAACAAAATTTAGAAATTTTGGATCTTCAAAGCCAGGAGGTTGTTGCACAGAGACTTCTTCCTCTAATTCACCATTAAGGAATGTACTTTTCACATCCATTTAATACACCTTGAAATTGGAGTGTGCAAAAAATGCAAGGAAAATCCTTACTGCTTCAAGTCTTGCAACTGGAGCAAAAGTTTCATCATAATCAAATCCTTCTTTTTGTGAGTAGCCTTTGGCAACCACTTTGTTTCTTGTTACAATACCATTTTCATCCATTTTGTTCCTGTACACCCATTTTGTTCCAATGATGCTTCTATTTCTTGGTGCAGGAACCAATTCCCAAACTTTACTTCTTTCAAATTGATTTAGCTTTTCCTGCATAGCAGCTATCCAATCAGGATCAATTAGAGCTTCTTTAATTTTCTTAGGCTCAATTTGAGACAGAAAGCATGCATGCATGCATTCATTTGCAGTGGCACTTATGGTCCTCACTCCAGCATTAGGATCACCAATTATAATGTCTCTTGTGTGACTTCTATCCCTTTTTATGGTGTGATGATTTTGATGACTAGAATTGTCCTTATTTACTTCATTATTGGCATGACTTGCAGAACTATCATCTCTTTCTCCCCCTGAGTTTGTGCCATCAAATTAAGGTGAGCTTCTTTCTTGAGATGAATTCTAATTGTCAAAATTTACTGGTTCACTTATCTCTTCCTCCACTCTATCATCTGTATTATCTTTAACCTGATCTTCAAAATTATTGTCAAGCTTGAGATTATCAAATTTTAAAGTTTCAGCTTCATTTTCTTCAAGGTATTCCAAGCCTGGATACTTGTCATCATCAAATATCACATTTGTGCTTTCCATTGTTTTCTTGTGCTCTAGCACATAAACTCTGTAGGCAGTCCTTTCCAATGAATATCTAAGAAAGATAGCATCAAATACTTTGGAGTCAAATTTCCCAACATACTCATAGTGTCTTTTAACACAAAGCAATTGATATCAAACACATGAAGATGCTTAAAAGTAGGCTTTCTTTTTGACATAATTGAGTAAGGTGACTTGCCAATATTTTTGTCCAACAAATATATATTCTGAGTGTAACATATTGCATTAACAACTTCTTCCTAAAAACTAGTTGGCAATTTGGCATCCTGCAACATTATCCTTGCAGCTTTAACTAGTGTTCTGTTTTTTCCTTCAACCACACCAATTTGTTGAGGTGTTATAGTAGTAGAGAACTCTTGAATAATGCCTTTATATTTACAGAATTCACTTAGTATTGCATTTCTGAATTTTTTACCATTATCACTCCTTAGTCTTTTGACAGCATTTTGATCTTTAGCATGCTTTTCAATTTTCTTTATGTGTTCATTGATAATGTTTGGAGTTTCATCTTTTGAATGCATAAATTCCACCCAAGTGTACCTTTAGTAGTCATCCACCATCACCAATGCATACTTCTTTCTAGATATGGACACGAAATTTACAGGGCCAAACAAATCCGTATGGATAAACTATAGTGGAGCATTAATGGAGTTCACAACTTTGCTTTTGTGACTAGACCTCTTCATTTTTACTTTTTGACGAGCTTTATAAGCTTCATTTAGAGAAAATTCCAAAGCTGGCATATCTCTCACAAATTCTCTTTTGACAAGAGTATTATTTGTTTTGTATTTTAAGTGAGAGAGCTTCTTGTGCCAGAGTTTGCTTTGTTCACTAGATGCCTTTGTGTAGAAGTAAAAATTATGTCCTTGTTTACTGAGTTCATGTCTGCAACAAATAGGCTTTCTTTCCTTACTCCATTCAGGGTAACTTCAACAGTCTTCTTGCTTGTGATTGAGCAATCTTCTTTGTTAAAAATAACCTTGAAACCTTTGTCTGTAAATTGACTGACATTTAGAAGATTCACTTCAAGACCTGCAACCAGTGCTACATTTTCAAAGACAACATTTCCATGAATCAAACTGCCATATCCCATTATGAATCCCTTGTTGTTGTCTCCAAAGGTCAAAACAGTCATCCATCTCCTCAAATGGTGATAGCAGGGCTTTATCACCTTTCATGTGCCTGTAACATCCATTTTCAATGATCCATATGACTTTATTCTTCTTACCCTGCATACAATGAGGTTTAAGTGTGCTTAGCTATCCAAGCAGTGTTGAGCACTTTCTTCTTCTTGACAGAGTTAGCAGAAATAGAATTTGAACATTCAAAAGAAACAGCATTCTTAGTTTGATTAATATTTTCTTCTTTGATCACAGATCTAAAGTTAACTTCTTTTAGATCTTTTCTCAGATTATGACAGCTGGTCATCACTTTTATATTGCATGGAATGTATTCAAATTTGTCACAGAAAAAGTATGGGTCATTTGTTTGAGTCTCATTGTATTTGCAAGCTCCATACTTTGGTGCACTAACAACGTTTTTACAAAGGTGAATTAAATGATTTGTTGAGCCACATCTTTGGCACTGCTATATGGGAACATCTGCAACATAAGTATAATTCTTGCTTTTATTGACACCTATCTTTCCATTTTTGTTCTTTTTTTCTTTCTAGTGCTTTCATTCTTGATCTCATTTACTGGTGTCTTGATAACTGGACTAGCTTCAGGATTCTTCTCACATTCGGTATTGAGAGTGGATTTTGCATTTTTCTTTTCTTCATCTTCATCTACATTTTCTTACTTGATGATAAGCTCCTCTTCACTGAAGTTCATCTCACAAGTTTTGAACAAGGGTGCATTCACCTTTTTGAGCACCACAGAAATTTTTTTGTTCACACTTTCCTTTCCCTTATCAACATCACTTTTCTTGTTAGATGCACGAGCCCCATAATCCAAGCCAATAGCTATGTTAGCACGGAGATTGTTCTCTTCATGGTATTTGTGACGTCCTCCAAACCCGAGTCAGAAGTTTGGGGTTCACAACACACACACACAATATATAAACCTGTATATTAAATATTATATGCAATGACCCTTATTTGCACAACAACAAATCGTAACAGGTTAAAGTATGAAAACAAGCCACGACCTTAATTTTTATTACATCGTACCAAATCCCAACTAATTTAACTTACAACTGATAATGAAATCATTCTTACAAACTTGCATAACTCATAACCGTAACATAAAGCTCCTGCTAGCTCGATCCAACTCAACCTGGAATCCTAGCTCGCACACTGGACCGGGGATCCTCGTTACCAACACTTTCATTTTTAACTATAGAGTACATAAACAGGTTCACAATAGTGAACTAACCAGCTCAGCAAGTAATAATGACAATAACTGAGGTTGCAATGATCAATCAAAATGATTTAGAGGAATCAAATTCCTTGTTAAACAATTATTAGAATTGGATATTTAATTTAAATTTTAAAACCAAGGTTAGGTTGTTGATCAGTGACACACTAACCCCGAGCAAGGCACAGAGCTCTGCTCTATAAACTAGATTCAAGGCACCCATTGGCCCAATATGACCACGAATCTGGTCTGACCACGAATCTGGTCCACATAAAGAAAACTATCCAATTCTAAAACAATTCAATATGATAAACATCGTAACTCAATAAAACATAATCATAATTAATATTAATTAGGCATTTATTTCAGATCATAATGAATTTCATGAGTATCACCATGGTATATCAAGGTATATATGAAGAATGGCTTCAAGCCTGTAGAAGAATCAGGTATTAGATGAACAATGGTTCAATGGTTATACAAGGTGTAGATCATTGATATTATAAGGTATTGTAGAGTATATAAGTTTTTGTAAGTTTGAATTATTCCGTTCCAGTGTTTGGTGTATGGTGTATATGTATTTGTGGGGTCATATCGTATTTGTGTTGTTTAGTATCTGGGCATTTGTCAATCAATGGTTCACAATGAATAAGGGTTACAATTCAAGTATCAGATGATATGATCCGGGTTTAGGGTTAAGCAACTCAACTATCACTTGCTAACATTGGTATGACTCAGGTACATTTAAAGCAATGCAATATAAAACATGAACATCAGGGTATACTTGCAATATATCTCAAGAAGGCTTAAGAACACTTGCCTTATCATAAATGATTTTCATCTTTACTTGCATTCGTCTAACGGTGTTGCTCGACAACCACTTGTCTTCTTTTTCTACGCTTCAGTTCTATTTAATAATCATTTATTTTCTTTTTCTATTCCTCATTCACTTTTCTAGGCATCACAAGTATCTATCAATACTTAATCTCATATTATTTTAATCGTCACATAGACGTCATAAGCTTTTATCTACCCTTCATTTCACCCAAATCCGACGTACGGATTGAAAGTTATGACGATAACCGTCAAATAATGAATACATAGGCTTATCACATAATAATCATATAGCACCTAGCACATAGCACGTAAGGTATTCGATGAAAATGATTTTTCAAAGAAGGCTCGGGTTAAAATGATTCTTCTAGTATTTAATACGAATATTTGAACATTTTTCGAAATTAAAACAGGTAACATAATCGTTTTGTAATTAAATAACAAGGTTCGAATACACGAATCTGACTTAAAAATCATTTAATAATAATAACCGGGCCTCGAACATAATTTAGAAAAATATTTTAAAGCTCGAAACTAATTTTTAGAATTTGTAAATCAAAAGAATAATTAAATCTAATTAATAATCAATTATAATTAATTAATAAAGAATTAAATTAATTAATCAAACATTATTTAAATTAATTGACCAATTAAATAATTAATTATTAACTAAAATTAATTAATTAAATAATTCAGATTTATTTCTGAATTAAAAACTATTTTTGGAATTGAAAATGAATTTTAAGAAATAAGAATAAGATTTTTGGAATTATTTTTAAATAAAAATTGCACAAACAGGTTGTTAGATCTGGAAATAGGGAAGAACAAATCAAAGGGTGGAATACTGGGAAAGATGGCCGGAAAAATCAAGAACATGGCCGGAAAATTTCCAGATTCTGGCGATCGGACCGGAATCCGACCATGCTCCGACTTTGCTTAAAACAACTCATTTTTTCATACTTTTCATTTCTTTCATATTCAAAATCAGTCCAGCAACAACAACGGCTTAACAACATCAACAAACAGACTGTTACACCCATTTTCCGGTGAAATCGCCATAAACTCCGATGAGCTTGGAGTTTTCTGGCGAGACCGAACCAGAAACTGTTTGGTCTTCAAACTAGTATCAATAAACTCCTTTTTTGCACGATCTATTTACTGATATATATCAATTTCACTAATAACCCTTGAATCAAAAACCCCAAAATTCGAATTAAGAACATTTAAACTCTATAAACCCAAATTTTTGAATCCGAAAATCAAACCTCAATTTCTTTATGTTATTGAACTCAAAATTCAACATATGATATACCAAATCGACCAGAATTTCACGATCTACAATATGCAATCATCAAATCGCATAAGCAACTTCAAATTAAAAAAGTCCCAATTTAATCATAATTAAATTCAAATTTAATAAATAACCTGTTGAATCTGCAGCAGTACGGATTATGAAACTTGATTCAACTCGTCACGAGCTTCGATTCGACTACTTGTACGCCCAAATCGGAGTTCGATAACGTCTTCGAATCCTCGTTTGATTATGAAGAACACGATGAATCATACTATTTTCTATGGATAATTATCTAATTTTACTGTTTGTTTATGATTATCTATACAAAATATTATACAATATTGGCTATTTATATTTATGGAATATTGGTACCCCATTGGATCATATAGGATATAAAAATAGAATACTTAATCATTAAGTATTAACAAAATTGATCCATTTTGGTACCGGTTTTGGGATAATTATCAAAACCAGGCTTTTTGTAAATACAATCTTGGTCTCAATGCTTTGGTTACACGAATTACGAGAAGGTAATATAATAGTTTAATCAAAATATCACGTTTCTCGAAAATACGAGTTTTATCGATTTACCGAAATGAATATTATATCTTAAAATTTATGTCGGGACCCGCACGGGTAAAACCGTACTCCGGATCAAAAAAGTCAAAACACAGAAAATGCACGGAATAATCAAATTAGGTTAGAAAGAAGTTTTCTCGAGACTTCCGGTGTAATATCCCATATTTGCAAATATTATTATTATTATGTGAATTTTAGTGAATTATATGATAATTGGAATTGATGTTTGGATGTTTATATGTGATATTATTTAAGTATTTTAATTTCTATATATCCAGAAAAAATATAGATAATTAAGGTATTTTCTGGTAATTTTTGGAGTATTATATGATTTTATAATGATTTTTGGATTTATCAATTATTTTCTGAGTAATTACAAAATTATTCTATAAAGCCGGGAATCTTCCAACTTCAACTATTTTTACGTTTTTACAACCCGAAACTCTTCCGAAAACTCCTTCATAACCTAATCTAGTAATTCCGGACATTTTTCGTGTTTTAAATTTTTCAATCCGGATTACGGTTTAGCTCGTACGCGTCCTGACGCAAAAATTTTGATACGATAATCATTTCGATATATCAACAAAACCCGTATTATCGGAAGGCGGGATATTATTACATTATTTTTGTATAAAGTATTTTATAAGAAGCCCGGTTTTGATAATTATCCAAATATGGTATTAAATTATATCATTTTATAGTTACTTAGCGGTTAAGTAATCTATTTTCGGATCCGATATGAACCAATATGATACTTGTTACGTGTTTGAGATGCATTTATATTAATCGATCTGTAATTTGGATGCGTGCTTATTTGCGTCATTATCGAGTTACTCGTTTTATCTCGTTTTATGTGTGTTGAATGTATTGTATGCGTTTTCGAGGTATTCTGTTAATTTAAGTATCGTTTCTGTTTTTTCAAAAACTAACGGACCGGGACCGCACCGGGACGTCAAAGCCTACAAATTTTGTGTTTTTATTTTAATAAAATCATTCGTGTTTCAAATACCCAGTATTTCTGCATCTTTGCATTATTCGCAAATTTCGGGAAATTTTGATACAAATTTTATATTTTATCGCTTTTATAATTATTCCCTATAACTTGTATTTTTGGGGCCTAATTATTTTAATTAGGTGATAAAAACACCCTTAATTTATTTTGAAGTATTAATTTATGTACAAATATAAATAGCAGCAGATTTTATTATTTTATTATTTTTATTAAAAAAATTCAGAAAATAAAATAAAACCAAAAACAAGTTCTTGGGGGTGAAATATTCTTCTTCAACTTCAATCATTGTTTTTGATTGATTTAGCAAACCAAATCGGACGTTCTAGTAGTCAAAATTATCCTCTCGACGAGAGCTTTCTATTGGTATCAATATCTTGATCTGAGAATGCTTAATTTATGTTTTCATTTTTTTAAAGTTTTGATTCGAATTGGGTGTTTGTCATGAGATGATTTTTGGATGTTTCTGTGATAATGAATAGTTTCCTTTTGCTCTGTAGAATCGATTTGCGTGTTTATTTCAATTGTTTTAGTTCGAAACTGATTAATCCGATTTTTGAGTTTTTAGATTTTTTTGATTCGAAATTTTGATTTAATCATTATGTTCTTGATGATTATGATGATTAGGATAGCTTTAAATTGATCTGGGCTTTAATTTGAGGGTTAAATCGATGATTTTCATCGAGTTTGATGGTTGATCGAAGTTTCCGACGAGTCGTCGGAGTTCTTCGTGTATGGTGATCGAAAAAGGGGCTATAGGTCATGTTGGGACGATATGTGATTAACAGGATTGGTAGAGGATGTTTTGGGTTAATATAGCATTAAAAACAAGAAGAAATGGTGCAGATTTTGTTGGTTAAGGGACGCCGGAAACCGGCGAAATTTCTTTTAGCTCTTCCTGAAAGTTGGGATTTGAAGTCTACTACTATAAGAGACAACTATGCTCTTGATGAAACTACTCTTGATGAAATTTATGGTATGCTCAAGACTTATGAACTTGAGATGGATCAAAAGAGCAAGAGGCATGGGAGAAAGTCAAGGACAGTTGCTCTTAAAGCTGAGGAGGAATCCCCTAAAGTCGCTGTCTCAAAGAAAGGCTAATGAAAGGCTCTCATCATAAAGTCTGATTTAGAATCATCAAGTTCTGATAATGATGATTCAGAAACTGAAAGTTTACCTGAAATAGATGCTGATGATGAGATGATGAAATTGTGTGCTCTTATGGTGAAGGGCATCACAAAGATAGCCTACAGGAAATTCAGAAGGGGAAAGAAGTTTTCCAGGAAAGGTGGAAGTTCTGATAAGAAAAGTTTCAGAAATCTGAAGGCAAAGGAGGAAAGTCTGACAGAGGAGACAAATCAAATGTCAAATGCTACAATTGTGGTGAATGAGGCCACATATCTCCTGATTGCAAGAAAGGAA
The DNA here is from genome assembly GCF_009905375.1 of Apium graveolens. Taxonomy (NCBI): domain Eukaryota; kingdom Viridiplantae; phylum Streptophyta; class Magnoliopsida; order Apiales; family Apiaceae; genus Apium; species Apium graveolens. The sequence goes on along the minus strand of NC_133652.1, from coordinate 205,070,514 downwards.
AGAGTGACAAAGGCAAGGCACTTGTCACAAAGAAGAAAAGCTGGACAGACTCTTCAGATTCTGTAGATGAGGTGAATTATGCTTTAATGGCAAATACTGATGGCAGTACTGAATAGTGGATGTTTAGGACATATGAATGGAAATAAAGCCCTGCTCTCAGACTTTGTGGAGAAAGATGGCCCATGAGTTTCTTATGGAGATGGCAACATGGGAAAAACTCTGGGATATGGTAATATTAATCTTGGGAATGTCATCATTGAAATAGTAGCTCTTATCTCAGGACTTAAACACAATCTGCTGAGTGTGAGTCAAATATGTGACAGAGGTTATCATGTGGATTTCTTTGTAGAACACTGTGAAGTTGTAAGCAATTCTACAGGAAAAGTGGTTCTGAAAGGTTACAGGAATGGTAACATTTATGAAGCCAGACTTTCAACAAGTTTTGATGGTTCTGCAATCTGTGTGTTGAGTAGAGCATCAATTGAAGAAAGCTGGCACAAAAGACTCTCTCATTTAAACTTCAACAACATAAATGAGCTTGTAGAGAAAGATCTTATGAGAGGACTACCAAAATCAGTATTTTCTCCGGATGGCCTTTATGATTCATGTCAAAAGGCAAAATAAAGAAAATCTTCTTTCAAGAGCAAAACTGAGTCATCAATTCTTGAGCCTTATCACCTACTGCATGTTGATCTATTTGGTCCAGTCAATGTCATGCCTATTGCAAAGAAGAAATATGCTATGGTTATAGTTGATGAGTTCACAGGGTACACTTGGGTATATTTCTTACACAAGAAGAATGAAACTGCATCTACTCTAACTGATCATGTCAGATAGCTGGATAAGTTGGTCAAAGATTCTATTAAAATTATAAGAAGTGATAATGGTACTGAGTTCAAGAATTCAATCATGGAAGAGTTCTGCAAAGAGCATGAAATCAAACAGGAATTTTTTGCACTTGGAACTCCACAGCAAAATGGAGTTGTCGAAAGAAAGAACAGGACTCTCATTGAAGCTGCACGAACTATGCTTGATGAAGCAAAGTTGCCAACCTACTTTTGGGCTGAAGCTGTGCAGACTGCTTGTTTTACACAGAATTCTACACTCATAAACAAGCAGGGAAAAACACCATATGAGATGGTGAAGAAAAAGAAGCCAAATCTGAAATACTATCATGTATTTGGATGTAAGTGTTTTGTTCTTAAGACTCATCCTGAACAGTTGTCAAAATTTGATCTAAAAGCTGATGAAGGAATTTTTGCTGGATATCCACTTTCCACAAAAGCCTTCAGAGTCTACAATTTAAGAACAAGGGTGGTCATGGAATCTATCAATGTATCTTTTGATGATAAGAAGCTTACTGGACTTGAAGATTTCAATGATCACGATCAGCTGAGATTTGGAAATGAAGACTTAAATTCTGATGACTTATACTCTGATCGTGTAAGTACTGATGTCAGTGAATCTGTGGTAACAACTCCAAAGGAAAATGCACCTGTCCAGGGGGAGCAAGCTGAAGATCCTACCACATTTCAAGACTCTCAAGAAGCATCAGAACCTGTCACTGGCACTTCAAGCTCTAATTCATCTAGTTCTGATGAGCCAAATTCTGATAATTCTGGAAACTCTAATACTTCAAATCCTGAAGGATCCAAGTCAAATTCTGAAGTCTCAGAGAGCATAACTACAAGGGGAGCATCATAAAATACTGATGGAGATAGCATGGATCATGGGGGAGGATCCAGTTCTAGAAGTCAACTTCAACCTGCAAGGAAGTGGACCAAATCACATACACCTGACTTAATAATTGGAGATCCTGAAGCAGGTGTCAGAACTAGAACTGCAACATCAAGTGAATGTCTCTATCATTCTTTTCTATCTCATAATGAACCAAAGAAAGTGGAAGAAGCTTTTCAAGATGATGATTGGGTGCAAGTAATGCAGGATGAGTTAAATGAATTTGAAAGAAATAAAGTCTGGACCCTAGTGCCAAGACCAAAAAACAGATCAGTTGTTGGCACAAAGTGGGTGTTCTGAAACAAAACTGAAAGTGATGGCATAATTACAAGAAATAAAGAAAGGCTGGTTGCTAAATGCTACTCTCAACAGGAGGGTATTGATTATGATGAAATATTTCCACCAGTTGCTAGATTAGAAGCCATAAGAATCTTTTTGGCTTATGCTGCTCACAAAAAGTTTAAAGTCTTTCAAATGGATGTAAAAAGTGCTTTTCTCAATGGAGAATTGGAAGAGAGGTGTTTATTGAACAACCTCCAGGCTTTGTAGATTCAAAATTTCTAAATCATGTCTATAGGCTTGACAAAGCACTTTATGGCCTTAAGCAAGCTCCTAGAGCATGGTATGAGACTTTAGCTCAATTCCTTTTGGAGAGTGGATTTCATAGAGGCACAATTGATAAAACATTGTTCTACCTCAACCATGGAAAGGACCTACTTTTGGTACAAATATATGTTGATGATATCATATTTGGTTCTACAAATGCCAAACTCTGTGAGAGGTTTGCAAAGCTAATGCAGTCAAAATATCAAATGAGTATGATGGAAGAACTCAGCTATTTTCTGGAACTTCAAGTCAAGAAAAATGAAGAAGGTACTTTTATCTGTCAATCTAAGTACACCAGAAATTTACTGAAGAAATTTGGAATGAAAGATTGTTCAAATGCATCCACTCCCATGGCCACTACAACCAAGTTAGATAAAGATACTGGTTCATCAGTAGATATTACTAACTACAGAGGTATGATTGGCTCTTTACTCTATTTAACTGTGAGTAGACCTGATATCATGTATGCTACCTGTATTTATGCAACATTTCAGGCTGATCCAAGAGAACCTCACTTAATAGCTGTGAAAAGAATTTTCAAGTACCTCAAGGGTACAGCTGATCTAGGATTGTGGTATCCTAGAGAATCAGATTTTAAGCTAATAGGTTACTCAGATGCAGATTTTGCAGGATGCAAAATAGACAGGAAAAGCACTAGTGGAAGTTGCCAATTTCTTGGAGGCAGATTGATTTCTTGGTTTAGCAAGAAACAGAAGTCGATTTCCATATCAACTGTAGAAGCAGAATATATTGCTGCAGGAAGTTGTTCTGCACAGATTCTTTGGATGAAGAATCAGTTACATGATTATGGGTTAGAATTTTCAAAAATACCTATTTACTGTGATAATCAGTGCTATTGCTATGACAGGTAATCCAGTTCAACACTCAATGACAAAGCACATCAGCATTAGGTACCATTTCATAAGGGAACATGTGATGGAAGGTATAATAGAATTACATTTTGTTCCAACAGATCAACAACTAGCAGATATCTTCACAAAACCACTATATGAAGCTACTTTTACAAGACTGGTAAATGAACTTGGAATGGTTTCAAGTTCTTTCTCTAAATCTGCTTAGTTTTTGTACTCATGTATCAGACTTTATGATCAGTGTTTACAGATTGTCTTATCTTCATATAATCTGTGCTTAAATTGAAATTCATTAAATGCTGATTATTATCTGTTGTGGATCTATATACTCTGATAAGTGTTTTGAATGTCCTGTGACAATTCAATCCAATGAGGATAACTGTGCTCGATGCTGACCTAGTAGTCTTTAACATACTAGAAATCCCATATTTGAATTAGTTGTTTATGTGGAACTCATTAACACAAGCAAATTCTAATATTGAGCTTAGTCAAGTTTACTTTGTGTATCTTATTACTAAGTCACAAACTAGATTCTTGCTTCTTATCTGTCAAATTGTGATATCAGTAAATCTTAAGGATGAACTAATGCTGATAAGCCTCACTTATCAAAATAAAAGAAAAGAAAAGAAAAGTCAGGTACTCCTTTGAGATCTAGAGTGAATATGTGGAAGGGAAGACCCAAGTGCATTGCTGGTATTAAGTAATATGCATTAGAAAAGCAAACAAATTTTTCTTGGTGACTTTTCACATTATCTGATTATTGGAGAAATACTCTGATAATAGCATAAATTCTGATAAGCAGTTGTGACTCACTTACAATGAGAAGCCATTGTAACAAGGAATTTCAAAAGATGCATAAAATGAGCACAAATAGTTGAGGTGGACTCTTACATAAATTTGTTATATAGTAGACTTCATGATTGATGACATATTTTAAGCACTTTTCTTAGCACTGCCTTATTTCTAAGATGTACTGAAGTTTATCATACTTTAATCTTTATCTGATATTTTGCTGAATGCACACACTATCACTCCATATGAATGATGAAAATTACTGTGGTGATTAAGTGGTTTTTGACAAATAGTTAAGTGTCATTTGCATAAATTCTGAGGACAAGTTCTGATGGAAGTTCTGATGATTAAACTCTGAAGAAAACAAGTCAGTATTTGTATGAAGAATCACAGAAAAAGATATTCACTTTTTGAGTTGATAAGCCATATTCTGATGATTGTTAAGTTCTGATAATAGTTAAGTTCTGATATTAAATCCTGATGGAATCCTTGATGCTTACGTGGCATTATTCTTTACTTGACTTATTTGTGGTAAATACTGAAACAGTCATATTTAATCAGAATATATTTAGGTGAGATAAAAATAGTCATAATTTTTAAGGGTTAGTGGTGAACGTGTTTGTCCTGAAAAACTTCATGTGCATGGTAATTATTGCTTATTTCCCGTGCCCATTAACTCCTTCTTTAACTTTTTACTGACTGTTCACACGTTGCTAGGTGTAAATTGTCTGCCATGCTTCAAAAATATAATTGTTGAGTGGAGAGAGTATATATATGGGAGTTAAAAGATTTTCTAATCTTTTACTTACTTTTCTATTCTTAATCTCTTTATTCTCTCTCTCTCTAATATCCTCTGAAGCGTTTTCTTAAAGGACTTTTATCAAACACCTTGCAAACACTATATTTCTCACTTAATTTCTTACAGAGATGGCACCAAAAGACTTGATTTTCAATGGAGCTAAGTTTGTTCCTAACAACTACTCGTGTATACTTAGCAATGATGAAACTCCATCTGAACTTAACTTTATTCAGGATTTCCTTGCTAATTCTGATATTGGGTATGCTTTGACCCAACCTGAAGCAATCTATGGAACTCAAGTGCTGGAGTTTTGGAGAAATGGAATCTATGATGATGGTGGTGCACAAGGGTCCCCAAGTATAATCTTTTCAACAGGGGAGGATGAGCATGTAGTGACTCTGGCTACAGTACGCCAAGCACTGCACTTTCCTGAGAACTGCGCTTATACAACTGTTGAGGAACCAGTTTTTCAACATATGATGGCCAGTCTGGGGTATGAAAAGACATTGGCAAAGCAGGGTCAATTGAATAGACCTTACATAAGGAGGGAATGGAGTTTCTTCTTTGACTGCATTACAAAGGCCTTCGCCAACAAATGTTCTAATTTTGATGCAATACCTATACTCAGTCAACAAATCAGGTATGCTCTCATTAATTAAACTGATTTTGATTATGCAAGTGCTGTTTTAGGCTTTATTGGGGATAGGATGACAGAAGATAGGAATACTGTCTATTTTTCTAAATTCTATCAGCTTATCTATAGTGTTTGTTGTTCTGATAAGCCCCAATTAGCCAGTGAATTAATTCTGCAATTTAGACTAGCTAAAAGAGCTTTTAATGACTTATTATCTACTGATAATAAGAAGGCTGTGTTAAGACCCCTCCAAATTCCTTTATCTATCAAACAAGCCTCAATAACCTATGATCCAGTTACATACACTGCACTATATCCTGATGTCCAACCATCTGAACCTTAACCAGCAGCACCTACCACCACTACACAAACACCTCACACTTCTCAACCACAACCACAACCAACTATCATAACATACTTCAAACCAACACAATCATCTCAACCATCAGCACATACCATCAGACCTTCATCTTCCAAACCTTCTAAAAGGGCAAAGTCTGCTCCTCAACCTCCACAAAAGAGAAGAAAGATGATTCTCAGAGATGAATCTGATAGTGAAGAGGAAACAGTTGAAGCACAGGTTCATGCATCAGAACTTATGACAGTTGAAGCTGAGGATGTTACTTCTCAGAAAGAAACTGCAGCTCAAAGTTCTGATACTTTGAAGAGGAAATCTGTAAGTTCTGATGCTGCAACAACAACTCCTTCACTGGCAAGGAGACTGAAGAAAATGAGGGCAGAAAGGTACAAGGCCAAGCCTATATCTGAGGATTCAACTGAAGCTGGGGAAGGGGATCATGAATCTCTGATCTCATCAGAACCTGTGCTAATTGAAGCTCTGCCATTCCCTACTCAAGCTCAAGATACCGTGTCAACACCTCCTTTCTCTCCTATTAAAGCTACAGATGATGCTGAAGAACAAGCTACAACTTCTGAAATAGATATTCATAATCTGAATTTACCAACTATTCTTTATCTGGAAGCTCCATCTACAGCAGCTCAGCAATCTCCAACTCATTCTCCAATGTTAGATGCTGAGATACCATCTACACCAGCTCTGGAGATAAATTCTGATGCTCAGAATTTAAATGAAGTTGTTCCTGAATATCCAGTTGAATCACACACTCTTGCGCTGTCAGAAAATAAGGAATCTTCCTCAAGTTCTGAAGACAGTGTTTCTGCTGAGACACCAGCTCCCATTCTGGGAAAGGAAGAATTGGTCAAGAAATTTGTTGAACAGGATGCTCCTGTACCTTGGGAAGAAACTCACAGGGGAGTTGAGTGGACCGAGAAGTGGAATGAATCATATTTTATTCCAAGCACCAAAATTCTAACAGAGCATGTGTCAAAAGCTGATGAGTTATTGTCAAATTCTGATTTCAAGACTCAACTCAAGGTTATAGCTATGAGTACAAGAAGTCTTCATGGTCTACATTCTATTACTCATGATAAGGTTGATACACTAAAGGAAAATGCTGATAAGCTAGATCTACAGATCAAGCTTGACAAGAACATATATATCAGACCTACTCTTGAGAAAGTTGAAGCCATTGAGAAGATTCAAGAGGAGCAACAGGCCCAAATTACCGAGGTCCTACAAAATCAAGCTTCTCAGAAAGCTCAATTGGATGAAATCCAATCTTCAGTTGAACTTCTTCTCTCTCTCGTACTTCCTGATGATGCCAAAAAGGAAGAGAAGGTAGTTAAGTCCAAATGCTCACCTACTCAAATACTGAAGAAGAAGGATGACAAAGGTGATGACCAGGGAAACTCTGATAGGAGCAATGGTCAAGGAAAATTTCAAGGAAAATCTTCATAGAAAGTAATTTCTGATGTTAGAAAATCTTCTACACAGAACAAGTCAAGTTCTGATAAGCAAAGTCTGATGTCAAGTTCTGATATTCTGATTCAGTCAGGATCTAAAGAGTCTCTGAAGTTTTTACAAACTCTGAAGCTAAAGGGGAAGCAGACTACTGTTTATTACAAAAATCCTAAAATCCAGACACTTGATGAAGAGATAGCTAGAAGATTATTTCTGAAACAAAATCCAGGAATGGATTTGGAAACTCTCAAGGAGGAAGAAGTTAGATTTGCTGCTGAGAAGATAAATCTTAAGTCTAAAGCTTCTGATGCAAAGAAACCTCCAAGGCCTAAGGAAAAAGGCATTGTGATCAAAGAAAAGTCAAATTCTAAGGCTTCAAAGTCCAAGACTAGATCACAAACTGAGATTGATCCTAAGTCAAAAGGAAAAGAAAAGGTTGGTTAACCTTTAAAGATTCAGAGAAAGATAAGTTCTTATGTTCCTGTCTATCAAGCTACAATGCATGATGATGATTTGATAGAAGATGAAACTGTTCAAATTCTGAAGAGAAGAAAAATACCTGAAGAATCTAAAACAACCTCTGACACTGCTCAAGTTGTTCTAAATAAAGAACAACAAGTTGCAAAAGAAACAACAAATTCTGATCAAGCTATCAAGACATCAACTACTGACATTGCTCAAGTTGATTTGAAAAAGATGACAATTGCTGATAAGAAGAAGCCGTTATGGAAGAAAGCTACTCCAGTTGAACCAAAGTCCAATCTTATGATTAATCAACTCCCAACATTTGGGTTGAGAGCCAAGCAACCTAGATATAGAGCTGGATTAAGTTCTGATGAAGAGAAGATAAAAACAGGAGTAGAAGTTACTCTAAGAGATCCTTTCATGTTGACAGACAAACCATATGAACAAATTAAAAAAAAGCACCTTGATAAAGTGATGTATGCTCAAATTGTGATAGATGCTCATAATAAGGAAAATCTAAAAGAGAAATTGATCTTATTTCTCAATGATGGAAGAATCTACAGACTAGCTGATACTGATGTGCTAAAGAAGTCTGTCAGAGAGCTTCAACATATTCACTATCTTCTGGAAGTAAAATCTGATATTACAAGAAGATGGTCAGAATAAATTTTGAATGCTATAAGAAATCTTCTCAGAATCTCTGGTACAAAAGCTTCTTCGTACATTCCAATGATTACAGAAGATGATGGAAGAGAAATTCCTATGTTGAAGAACTCTGCTAAGGTGGAAGTTATTCTGAAAGGAAGATGTTTATGTTATAATGAAAATTCTTCACATCCTAAAGTTATCAGACTCGGTGATGGACTTGAAAGAACATCAATTCAAGCTCTCAGAACAGCCATTTATCAAATTGGTGACAGTAAAATGAAGAACGGATGCAGGTCAAAGCACAGTTAGTTAAAGTTCTGAGAAAAGCTGAAGATAAGCTGGTAAAAGATTTTGTTAAGAATCATTATTGATTCTAATTGATCTAGTGATGTTGGTAAAGCTACAAGGACTGTAAGTTGTAGTAAATAGTCTTATTAAACTCTTATTGCACTTGAACTTATATGTTTTTGACATCATCAAATCTATTAACTTGTATATTTTTGCATAATTTACAAGTTGGGGGAGATTGTTAGATACATTTGAGATGTCATGTCTAATATGTTTCATGTTTAGTTTTCAGATCTTAACAAACAGGAAATATCAGTACTTACTGGAAGTCAGAAGATTCATATCAGAACTTAAGGTCATATCAGGACTTAAGCGCGGAAGGACTTACAGTTAAGGAAGGAAGCTGATTTACAGGATAGAAGATCGAGACTAAAATAAAAGAAGATATGCATGGAAAGAGTTAGAAGATAAGAAGACTTGTATAAGATACCTGATTGATATATTTTAGGAGACAGAATTATATTCCATATCAATTAGAAGTTATCTTGTAACTGTGTACTATATAAACACAGACATAGGTTTACACTATATGTGTTATCATTATCGAGAAGATCATACATTGTAACCTAGCAGCTCTTAGTGATATTTGTTCATCACTGAGAGAGAACAGTTCCAGTGTAATAGAGTTTATTATATTGAATATATTTGTTTACTGTTACTTGTGTTCGAAATCGATTTGATTGTAATAAACAATGTATTCAACACCCTTCTACAGTGTTGTGTGACCTAATAAGGGGATTGATTGTAGATTCATAGGCTTTGATTTGAGCTATTAAAATCGAAGTTTCATGTACAAACGAAGAAAACTGTAACACCCCCAAATCCGGGGTCGGGGATCCGGGTTGTCACGAGTTCCATTTCCCTTAATAACACCCAATCTTAATAATTAATCAACTATTCTGTACTGTGACCCCACCATAAACACACACACCACAAGTTATAGTCTCAGAGATGAATATCCAAAAATAATCACTGAAAGGAATATGTCCCAAGTCCAATCATGTATTAGGATTTAGGAATAACTTTTATGTAATCTGTTTTGATTTCATTGATATTAATAAAGACTTGTTTTGTTTTTATTACGGGCTTTATCTATTTAAGTGTTTAAATAAGATATACCATAGTTTAGAGTAAAGCTTTTTATAGATTATGATGAGATCATAATAGTGAGACCTAAAAAGATGATAACTCTAAACTTAAATAGTTCCTGGTCATAGGATTACTAACTGGTAATTAATAATCCGCAAAGATCGGTACATACTATGCTTGCTTCATTATGAAGGATGTCTGTTCTCATAGACATTTGTGTGGTGACACTATAGCTAGTATGTAGGTGCTTATTATGGAATAAGTTCACTGAACATGACTCGCACAGCTGAACAACTGATGGAGTTCACTCACGTGTCAGTAGTTGTTCACATAGTGATAGTTGTACAAGTATCCTTAGACTTGAGGTCATCATAGTCATCTTGTGTACACCAAACTATGCTTTGGTTTAGTTCTTAGTCTCCAGGGATAATTATTAGGGCTCTTCTGGGTATAGGAATTTGTACACGAAGATAGTGTATGATCAATAAAGGATCTACCCCTTCCAGTGAAGGAAGCGAATGTTCAAGGCTGATCCACTTATGCTAGTTCAGGAATCTCTGGCCAGAGTGAATGAAATTAGAAAGGAGTTTCTAATTTGCATAGAACTACGCATAGTAAATGGTAAGCAAGTGATTGAATTAGATAGGCTTGACACGAGATCCATGCCTTGTATTTAATCGGGACATTATAGGGTAGAAGGAGTTTATTGTACGGTAATTATTCACTGACAGGTTCTTGGTATTCTAAGTAGTGAATTCATATTATCCGGATAGTCGCGATATGTTGAGAAGCATCACTCACGATGTAGAATAAATGTGATTAATTAATTAATCATATTTAATAAATTATAGAATTTATATAAATAATGATAAAATAGTTTTATTATTATTTATTTCTACTACCGGCTTAATATTGAACCTACAGGGTCAGACCATAAAAATAGAATGATTTAATGGTGGAGGAATTAATTAATAATGGCTAATAATTATTTATTTGTGAAATAAATAATTAATTGGCAAATTTAATAATTGATTAAATGAGATTTAATTGATTATAAATTAATTAAGAAAAGTTCTTAATATTATTAATTAAAGGATTTAATTTTTGGAAATTAAATCAAGAGAGAGAATTATTTCTAAAGTGTTTAGAAAAAGGATTAATGATTAAAAGGTGTTTTAATTATTAATGAGAATAATAAATGGGATAATAATAATAATAATATTTATGGGAAAATTTCAGCTGAAAATTTTGCATATAAATACACTATTATAGACCCTATTTTTATTCCAACCTCGAAACCCGAAAACCCAAAAAGTTTGGAAAACCCAATTCTCTCCACCTCCTTCCTCCTCCTTAACATCGTTTTCTTGGTCGATACCGGTGGAGTGCTTCACACTTGAGGAGCAACTGCTAAGGATCTCTGATCGTTGTCTCCGAATTATTTTAAAAGGTTAGATTCGATCCCTCGAATTTTTATTCACGATTTATATGCTTTTATTTGGATTTTATATGCGTAAAAGTGTTTTTCTACACCCCGCTGCGATTAAAAATCCTACAATGGTATCAGAGCATAGGTTGTATACATTTAGATCTGTGGTAAAAATTTCAGAATTTTATGTGCTTGTTTGAATTAATTATGATTTTTACAAGTTATATTATGGATTAATTTTGTCTGATAAAAAATCGTTTCTCAGAATAATTTTGAATGTTGATCTGGGTTCTACAAGTGTTGTAGATCGTCTGGGTATTTTTTTCATAATTTTAGGATGTATAGATTTTTTATTATGAATTTTTGAAGTTCTTATAATTAAAATTCGTAATTAAATAAGTAAATATATGTATATATAGTATATATATATATATTTGTATATACATCTACTGCATCTGTTGATGCTGCTGCACGGACAAAGAAAAGGACAGAGTTGATAGCACTGTACGGCGGCACGGTTTCCGAGAAAGAAAAAGACGCGGCTGCTACAGAAAAACAAAAAAAATATATATAGGAGTGTAACGCATTCCGGGGATGCATTACACACCTGTGGCGCATTCACGGAATGCGTTACACCCTTTAATGGCTTAAAAGGGGTGTAACGCATCACCGGAATGCGTTACAGGGCTTGTAACGCGTTCCTGTAATGCGTTACAGCCCTCTGTTGATTTTAAAATTGATTTTCTGGGAGTTTCGTAACTCCGTTTTAGGCGTACAATATACCGTTGGATTCGTTTTTCCGAGACGGATCTAATGGAGTGATCAATTTTAGTTTATATAAAAGTTTTGAACTGTTTATATTTCCATGAAGTGTTTTAAAGCTGTTTTTGACTATTTTTAATTGCTTTTAAATGCTTCATGTGATACATAGAGATGTATAATGCTTAGACTAATATGCTAGATGATATAACATGCCTACCTTGATGTTTATTCATGTTGATATATGTGATATATTCTTAGTTTATCATGCGATGATAGATTTAGGTGAACTTAAATGAACATAAGGCGTTTGTTAGACAACCTAGTATAGTGAAATTGTTTCATAACCTTAAGAACAATATTATGAATACAATCATGAGATTCTTGTGTTTGTGAAACACGTAATTGAATATGAATTTTCTATATGAGAGAAAGGATGATTCTGTCAACAACAGATTTCTATCTGTAAGAAAGGGTTATTAAGTGACGCCTCTTGACAATGCTCCACCCAATCTGGGAATCATCTGATTATTGATTATTGATTTGAAATATTTAATTTGAAAGGAAGAATTTCTTTATAATATGATTATGATTGTAACGTAATATAATCCCTCTAAAATTAAATAATATCAAGTAGTAATTGGCCAATGATACAATGGGCTTGTGTCGGTCATAGCCTTCCAACATGATAGAAAAGTAGTTCTTATTTTTGAATCATTGTCGGTTCGTGCTACAGCCGAGGGCTTTGATTTCGAAATAAGAAATACTTGTCTATTACATAGAGATGCGTACATTGAATAAGAATCTAAAGGTCGGTACGTGCTACAGCCGTGGGCCTTTGGGGTCTGATTCAACTGTATGGAATGTTGGGTTAGACTTGACTTAGAATATTGAGTTTGTCGTGCTACAGCCGAGACTCAATTATTCAAGAGGCTAAAGTTTGATTAGGGAATAACATGAGATGTAATTGACAAGAGTTGTCTGCCTATTGAACATTACATGGCGGTTCGTGCTACAGCCAGGGTCGTGTAATGGAATGTAGGATCCCTATTCCCACTAGCATTATGAATGCTTAATTTTTCACGTAGGGGGTTGAATAAATTAGGAAAACTAGTGGGAGCCACTTATGAATAAAGACCCGATTCATATAGTGTTTTGAAATGAAATCGAATATTTGCTAAGTGTTGTTATGTGTTTATCATTTACAGATTTACTTTGTACGCTATGTCTTCTGCACTATCACTCAGGAGCATACTAGATGCTCACAAATTGACTGGTCCTAATTATGCTGATTGGCTTCGAAACTTGAGAATTGTTCTCAGGATTGAGAAGCTGGAATACGTGATTGACTTACCTAAGCCTACTGAACCTGCTAATGATGCACATAATGATGAACATGTTGTGTATCATAAGTGGATAGATGATGCAAATGTTGCTCAATGCATCATGCTAGCTTCCATGAACATTGAGCTACAGAAGCAACATGAGCATATAGATGCTCACACTATCCTCATGCATCTACAAGAGTTGTATGATGTGGCGGGGAGGACAGCTCGATATGAGATATCGAAGGAGCTGTTCGGTTGTAGGATGTCTGAGGGATCATCTGTGAATGACCATGTACTTAAGATGATCAATTTGATTGAACGTCTTGGACAACTTGGTTTTGCCATGGATGGGGAGCTGAGCCAAGACTTGGTCTTGCAATCGCTTCCGAGTTCGTTCTCGCAGTTTGTTGTGAACTTTCACATGAATAAGTTGGATGTCAGCCTGCCTGAACTCCACAACATGTTGAAGACTGCGGAATCGAATTTTCCCCCTAAGAAGAATTATGTTCTTCTAATTGGTGAAGGTTCCAATCCTTAGAAAAGGAAGAGGAACTCTTCCAAAAAGAAGAAAGTAGGTGAAGAAAAGCCGGTTCCACCAAAAGCTGAAGACCCCGAGAGCAAAGTTGTTTGCTTTCACTGTAACAAGGTGGGGCACTGGAAGAGGAACTGCAAGGTTTACCTTGCAGAATTGAAGAAGAAGAAGGGTAGTGAGGCTACCGCTTCTGATCCAGGTATGTTCATGATAAAAGTGAATATGTCATTAAATCAAACTTCTACTTGGGTATTAGATACCTCCTGTGGTTCTCAAATCTGCAATTTGTTGCAGGGACCAAGGAGAAGTAGGACTCTTGAGGAAGAGGAGGTGATTCTACTGATGGGAAATGGAGCAAGAGTTGCTGCTGAAGATGTAGAATCATTTCATTTACATATGCCTACGGGCAAGACTATTGTTTTAAATAATTGCTATTTTGTTCCCTCGATTGTGAGGAATATTATTCCCAAGTTAGACTTGGATGGATTTTCATTTATTATTGAGAATAATGAATGTTCTATTCTTCGAGATAATATTCTTTATGGACGTGGTGCTTTAAATAATGGTCTGTATATATGTGACATAATTTACTTCAGATTGAACAAACTAATAAAAGAAAAGGGATGATGAAAATCTCACTTTATAGTGGCACTGCAGTCTCCATTTAGTAGACATGGAGAGATGACTGCAAATTTGCTAGGAATGGTACACACAGATGTATGTGGACCAATGTCTAAGCAAGCCATGTGTGGATTTTCATACTTCATTACTTTCATAGATGATAGATCTATATTCGGATATGTGTTTGATGAAACACAAGTCTGAAGCCTTTGAAAAGTTCAAAGAGTATAAGTATGAAGTGGAGAAACAAACCAAACATAGTATTATAATTCTTCGATTAGATCGAGGTGGTGAATACTTGAATGGATAGTTTCTAGATTATCTCAAAGTAAATGGTATAGTCTCCCAGTGGACTCCTCCAGATTGGTATCTGAAAGGAGAAATCGAACTTTGTTAGACATAGTTCGGTCCATGATGAGCTATGCAAATCTTCCAGTATTCCTATGGGGTTATGCATTGGAAACCTCAGCATATTTACTGAATAAGGTGCTTTCCAAATCTGTTCCTCAAACTCCGTATGAGATATGGAAAGAAAGGAAACCGAGTCTTAAACACGTTAAGATTTGGGGATGTCCAGCTTATGTCAAGTAAGTTGACCCAGATAAGCTGGAATATCGATCCGTAAAATGTAGTTTTGTGGGATATCCTAAAGAGACTTTAGGGTATTACTTTTACACCGATCATCGGGTGTTTGTCTCCAGACATGCTACCTTCTTGGAAAAGGAGTTTATCCTTGAAGGAAACAGTGGGAGCAAAATTGAACTTGATGAAGTTCAAGAAGCATAAACTACTACAGATCGAGTGGAAACACTTGTTCTGACTGAACAACCTTTTGTGGAACAGCCCATTCATAGATCAGGGAGAGTGTCTCGCCAACCTGAGAGGTAATATGGCCTTGTCATTGAGAATGACAATGAGTTGTCGATCATTGATGATGACGACCCTGTGACCTATAATGAGGCTATGAGTAGTGTTGACTCAGAGAAATGGCATAGTGCCATGAAATCCAGAATGGAATCTATGTATACGGTATACAAAAGATAGATTATAGCAGATGGCCAGGTGGAGACCTATAAGGCCAGGCTTGTGGCAAAAGAATTCAAACAAAGGCAATGGATTGACTTTGATGAAGCCTTTTACCTGTAGCCCTGTTAAAATCAGTTCGGATTTTGCTTGCGAATGCTGCTTACTACGACTATGAAATCTGGCAGATGGCCAGATGGTTTTCTTTCGAAGGGAAATGAAAACCTAGTGTGTAAGCTGCTGCGAACCATATGTGGTTTAAAGCAAGCTTCTCCAAAGATGGAACATTCGTTTTGATGAGACAATCAAAGAGTTTGATTTTATCAAAAAAGTAGATGAACCATGCGTCTACAAAAGGGTTAGTGGGAGCGCGGTAACATTTCTTGTATTGTATTGAATTAGAGTTGACACACATAACAATATAGCAGACCCACTCACAAAGCTACTTTATGAAAGTCACTTTGATCGTCATAAAGACAAGATGAGTATTAGATACCAGAGTGATTGGCTTTAGTACAAGTGGGAGATTGAAAGGAATATGTCCCAAGTCCAATCATGTATTAGGATTTAGGAATAACTTTTATGTAATCTGTTTTGATTTCATTGATATTAATAAAGACTTGTTTTGTTTTTATTACGGGCTTTATCTATTTAAGTGTTTAAATAAGATATACCATAGTTTAGAGTAAAGCTTTTTATGGATTATGATGAGATCATAATAGTGAGACCTAAAAAGATGATAACTCTAAACTTAAATAGTTCCTGGTCATAGGATTACTAACTGGTAATTAATAATCCGCAAAGATCGGTACATACTATACTTGCTTCATTATGAAGGATGTCTGTTCTCATAGACATTTGTGTGGTTACACTATAGCTAGTATGTAGGTGCTTATTATGGAATAAGTTCACTGAACATGACTCGCACAGCTGAACAACTGATGGAGTTCACTCACGTGTCAGCAGTTGTTCACATAGTGATAGTTGTACAAGTATCCTTAGACTTGAGGTCATCATAGTCATCTTGGGTACACTGAACTATGCTTTGGTTTAGTTCTTAGTCTCCAGGGACAATTATTAGGGCTCTTCTGGGTATAGGAATTTGTACATGAAGATAGTGTATGATCAATAAAGGATCTACCCCTTCCAGTGAAGGAAGCGAATGTTCAAGGCTGATCCACTTATGCTAGTTCAGGAATCTCTGGCTAGAGTGAATGAAATTAGAAAGGAGTTTCTAATTTGCATAGAACTACACATAGTAAATGGTAAGCAAGTGATTGAATTAGATAGGCTTGACACGAGATCCATGCCTTGTATTTAATCGGGACATTGTAGGGTAGAAGGAGTTTATTGTACGGTATCTATTCACTGACAGGTTCTTGGTATTCTAAGCAGTGAATTCATATTATCCGGATAGTCGCGATATGTTGAGAAGCATCACTCACAATGTAGAATAAATGTGATTAATTAATTAATCATATTTAATAAATTAGAGAATTTATATAAATAATGATAAAATAGTTTTATTATTATTTATTTCTACTACCGGCTTAATATTGAACCAACAGGGTCACACCATAAAAAGAGAATGATTTAATGGTGGAGGAATTAATTAATAATGGCTAATAATTATTTATTTATGAAATAAATAATTAATTGGAAAATTTAATAATTGATTAAATGAGATTTAATTGATTATAAATTAATTAAGAAAAGTTCTTAATATTATTAATTAAAGGATTTAATTTTTGGAAATTAAATCAAGAGAGAGAATTATTTCTAAAGTGTTTAGAAAAAGGATTAATGATTAAAAGGTGTTTTAAATATTAATGAGAATAATAAATGGGATAATAAAAATAATATTTATGGGAAAATTTCAGCTGAAAATTTTGCCTATAAATACACTATTATAGACCCTATTTTTATTCCAACCTGGAAACCCGAAAACCCAAAAAGTTTGGAAAACCCAATTCTCTCCACCTCCTTCCTCCTCCTTAACATCGTTTTCTTGGTGGATACCGGTGGAGTGCTTCACACTTGAGGAGCAACTGCTAAGGATCTCTGATCATTGTCTCCGAATTATTTTAAAAGGTTAGATTCGATCCCTCGAATTTTTATTCACGATTTATATGCTTTTATTTGGATTTTATATGCGTAAAAGTGTTTTTCCACGCCCCGCTGTGATTAAAAATCCTATAATCACAAGTCGTTTTATTCCACAATTATATGCCAATACACCTTAAAAGGGTTTCTGAATAAATTTACATTTCTTTTTTATTATTATAATTCATAAATATACATAAATCTGGTTCATCAATAGTTGAAAACCTAGCCTATTGGTAGCTCCTACCTCAGCTACGGCGGCATCAACGCTTCCATAAAACTGCTGAACATTTTCTAACCGCTTGCGGATTGGAAGCTTGGTCCTGTTCATCTTGTCTAGCTGATGTTGTGTGATGAAAGAAGAAAGCAAGGGTGAGCAACAAGCCCACCAAAATAATATGTATAATGATTTACAATATATGAGCATTCTCATAGTACTCATGAAAGTCCAGGTCAAGAAGAAATGAACGAAGTTTGATATCTTACCGCGACCAAGTCGCAAAATATTCAGTATATATGTATATATACTTTTCAAAATCTTGGAAGTCCTCTTCCATGCATAATATACACAGAGTCCCAGTTTATAACTGTATAAAAATATCGTTGCAAGGTGATCTCATATATCTAACCTTGTCTCAACGTTTTTGTGAAAATCTTTGTCATGCATAAGATGATCATTAACCAGATATAAGTTGAATAGATGAAGTTACAAGATACTCCAATATACTTATATCTTTTCTGAATACTACTTGAACTACCACCGTTCAAGTTATAATTAGTTTCAAAAGTTCATCACATAGATGAGACTACAAGACAAGATTTGAATAAATTCAATCTTTGAATATCATTATAAATAATGAAGTTACGAAATACTTCATTAAGTCTCGATATATATATCCATATATATATATATATATCTCATACATTTCCTGAAAACCTCTCTCATGTAAAGTATGAACAGAGTTTGTAACATCCAATGAATTTTTGGAAAGGAAAAGAATTGTGGCATAAACCCCATATCTTGCTGATCAGGCAAAGATACTAATAAGTAACCTTTTCTACTAGTAGATGGATGAATCCCCTACCGGTCATCACCCTGGCCACATAAGGACCTTGTGCTGGAACGCCACCCGGCCTCTTACGCGTTGATGGACTGCCACCCAGCCACTTACACTTTGATAGACCGTACCCCGGCCTGTCGCTTACGCCGACTCAATTAGAGGGACTTACTTCCCGAACGTTGGGCAAGTAATCAAATTGTTTTCTCAAAACAGCAACCACGTTGCGAATGTAAAATACACCATAGAGCCGGATCCCCCAGGTTTTGAGCGAGTATTTAAATCCCCTTCAAAAGGAGGATTTTAAATATAAAAGAATGAGTTTTGGGATCCGCCCTAACTTTTAGAAATCATTTTGAAGACTCGAAAATATTTGTAAGAATGTTTGGAGTACTACTGATTTATTAATATAAATCAGTCCCGGTATATTAGAAATATCTGAATATTATTATTTAAATAATATTCTCATAAAGATAATCCTTATAAAAATATTCGAAGTAGAAGTTTTAAAACTCATACTTGAAATGGATATTAAATAACCAAAGATATACTTATATGAAAGTACTATCTTTATTTGAATAATCGAAAATAAGTTTGGTTATCGAAACATTATTCTTTAATAAAATAAAGAATATTATTAAATATAAGCGGAGTCATAATACCTCGAATGAATATTATAAATAATATTCATTAAATAAAATAAACGGAGTCATACATCCTCAAATGAATATCCAATTAATAATCATTAAATAGAATAAATAGAGTCATAAGTCGTCGAATGAATATTCAAATAATATTCATTAAATAAAATAAAGTTATCGAATAAACCTTATTCGATCAATAGTTTTGAAAACTACATCCATATATATATAAATATATATATAATATACTCGGGAACATCGACTCCCGGTTTAGAAATATGTTCACCTTTGGGTCCCCTATACTAAGGGTATACGCAACTACTGCTTATCTCTAGCATAGGTATTATGCAACTAATAAGCATTTGAACCAACAGATATATAAATCAAGAATACGAAACAGGCATGCATATATACCATATCACATGCTCCAATATATCGCCAGAATTTGCTAATAACAGATCTGCATTTATCACAAGATCATGCATATACACATATACATCACAACAACAGTTTACGGGTAGAAAACTTGCCTGAGCGACTTGGGGTTACAATTGGCTTGGGACGAGTCTGGTAACCTATAAACAACATATAAGTTGGAATTAAACCAAAGTCACTTATAAATCTATACTTTAACCAATTTAGACTCTAACGCTCGCTTTGCGCTTAACGATTCACTTAAGTCGCTCGAGTACCCTCGGCTCCACCATTTTTAATAAATTAACCATTACGAGTTTTAAGGCGATTCTTTCGCGAGTGTCTTAACAACTGCCTATTACACTTTACATAGATGTTTCATACTCCAATTAGTCCTTTAAGTTCTTTAACCTATGTTTCAAAGTAAGGCGAGGGGTAATGGTTCGTTCGCGAAACGTCGTTACTTAAAACGGTCGTTTCTCCTAAACCGTACATCGGAATCAAATGAACCACATATCAAAACGAAGCTCGTAACATGAAATATCTAATCATGGCAATTGTCAAAACCTAGCAGGGAGTTCTCGGGTCCTAATGTTAAGAACAAGACAGCCTAAAGTAAATCGGATATTACGACGGCTATGTTTACGCGATTTCCCAAATTTATACCATTCCAAATCAACCACCAATCAATCCCAATTCATTCATACAACCAAAATCCATCCATATCACACTACAACAGTCCCAACACTTCAAGTTCTCCAATTTATGTTATTCTCAACATGAATTTAAAACTATACTTAAGTCCTTTACTAATCAACAAGATTCAACATTCAATTTACTACAACTCCAACCCAAACTCTAAACCTATAAGCATCAAGCTACTCTTTTACCATAACAATCAAAATCATCCTAATATAGAAAGTAAAGCTAGGGTTTGGAGATGTTATACCTTCCTTGAAGTGATTGGAGTAGCTAGGAAGCCTTAAGAAGCCTTGAGATGTCTTAGGGATGCTTGGATCTTAAAGGAAAAACAAGAAAAATCAAGTTAAAAATCTTGAAATCACTATTCATTATCTTCTTCATTGATTTCTTGGAGAGGATTGTGAATAATTTGGAGGCTTAAACTTATAGGATAGCTATATCTATGCATAAGGAGTACTAGATAATTATCTTACCAATTAAGAAAGCTTGGAACTTGAATTTTGAAATTATTGCTTTGGAAAAGAAGAAGAAGCGGAGAGCAAGGTGAAGAAAATGAAATAATCTTTGTGTTTTGGGTGAAATGATTGTTGGTTGGTTGTTTTTAGCTTGATTTTGGTTAATTACCCTTTTAACCACGAACTTTGTGTGGTTTGAAATCAACCACACCTCCTTCCCCCCATATCATGCTTATGTCACCTTGGGATGTCATCATCCCTTACTTTCCCTCTTCTTATTGGTTGGATGACCTCATCATCCCTAACCTCCTTGATTAACTTCCTAATTGTTTGCCTAATGACCGCTGATCTGTTATACGGTTCGCTTAACTTTCGTTTTTGTTTATCTTTTGAGGGATCATACCCGGGATCTTATTACTTAGGTTCCCTTAACCTTTCTCAATACATTATATTCCTTCTTATTCAACAAAACACTATTCGTAAGGGTTTCAAAATTTTCCAAAATTTGGGGTTATTACAGTCTCCCCTCATTAAAAGGATTCCGTCCCGGAATCAGATAGAAAATGAATAGGGATACTCTCTTAGCATTGCACTTTCTAACTCTCGAGTAAATTTTCTGACATTGTGGTCCTACCACTAAACTCTGCCTAGTTTGATAACCCTTCTCCTAAGCACTTGCTCCTTTTCACTCTATAACCCTTCCTGGTTGCTCCATATAGGTTACGTCTGGTTGCATGTCTAGGCGCTCATATGCCCCTATTTATCTGGCATCCGAATTACACTTCCTTAATATTGATACGTGAAACATGTTATGACTTGCTACATGTTCGGGGGTAGGGCTAGCTCATATGCTATCCTTCCCAATACGTTTTAATATATCAAGGGTCCAACAATTCGTGGACTTAAACTTTCCTTTCTTTCCAACCCTCATCAATCCTTTCCAAGGGATACCTATAACATTACTAGGTCCCCTATTTCATACTCTTTGTCCTTTCGAGTCAAATCAGCATACCTCTTATGTCCATCTTGGGTTACTACCAGCCGTCCTCTGATTAGATCTATTATATCCCTGGCCCTTTGGGCTACTGCGGGTCCGAGTATCTTGCGCTCTACAACTTCATCCTAACATAAGGGAGATCGACATTGTCTTCCCTCAAGGATCTCATAAGGTGACATCTCGATAATGACATGATCTATTGTCGTGAGAAAACTTAATCTACGTTAAGTGATCATTCCAAATTCTTTCAAGTCTATTGCACAGACTCTCATTATAGCTTTTAGCATTAAAGCTTTTGCTTCTCAATACCCATTCTTTTCCAGTTCGTAATCGCTACTACCTTCCGTTCCTAATATTATACTAGTTATACTTTTGCTCGTTAGCGTTCTATAACCTTTTAATAACCACGTCAACCTTAGTATCACGAATGTGCTTCCATTCTGAATACCACCATAACTTTACTACTCCTTTTTCAGCTGTTTCCATTTTCCAAAGTTTGATCAATCATATAGAAGTAAAGGAATTTGTTGAGAGATCACTATGATCATGAACACTTGTTATATTGCATCGTTAGTACAGAAGGTGGCCAACCTTTAGCACTTGAAAAGCAATTAAACGACATGTGGTATCCTACTAGGCTTCTATCACACAGATAGATAGTCATTCGACACTACCTCCCCTTCTGGAAGGGTTGTTCTTCTCAGCTTACATGAAATAAAAAGAAGAGAAAATAACGAACTGAAGAGAATTGTATATATGTAAAAATATTACCATAAAATATCTGGCTTGGAATCTACCTCTGAACTATAGAGGTTTGTCATAGGAGAACAAAACATATATGTATTTATATCAACATCAAGTATTATAGCATCCCATTTCACATGCTTAATTTTTTTTGCTATTCCGTCCATCATTCTATGGACCCTTGCTCTTCCTCGAGCTTATACACAATCACCTTTGAAACTCCCTCGATATCGAAAATCGAATCTGGGATCTCATTCTAAACATCATCGTTACTAGAATTCAATGCTTGCACCGCAACCTTCCTCATATAGTAATACGACTCTCTTTTCATAAGAGGGAATAAATATTCAATAGGTAGATACTCTACTTAATTAGTCTATCAATGATAACTTATACACTACCATGACCCGATTAGTGGTACTCAATCTCAACATCCATTCCAATACAACTCTCACGGTTGTAATCAGCTCATTACTAACAAAATCATTGCTGCATTACTATGGTCCACTACTGACCTACTGTCGTCATTCACGTTCCATGAAATCTTAATATCTAACCATACGGAGTCCATACATGGCATATCAAATCCTTCTAAGGAGGTAACATAATCACCATTCATGATTCATGAAGAACACTCCTGACCTTGACATACATACATGACATGAAGCAGATAAAATTGCAGAAGAGTTTCAATCAAAGCAACAATAGCAGGTTAATACCATTCTTAATCATATGCCTTCGATAGAAGACTTAACTCAAAGGTTCGTTTAGTCCTTTTTGAAACATGGTCCAGGCTCATCTCAAGATAGTACCTTCTGAGATAGATAGCCCGCTCATGGCGATTACACGAATTAAACCTTTACCAACTACTATTACGGTTGGGTATTGCACAGTCATCAGAAGGAATGTCAATCTTCCAAACCATAATACAACCTTCACAGCTTTAACCATCATCACTGTATTCTTTTGGCACAAGCGCCTATAATTATCTTCTTACACTTAAAGTGTCGGCCACCTCTTTGGCCCTTCCTGATAGTAATATTTCCTTACAATCAATGTCATTTTAACCACCTTCACTAAATTTTCTACCTCATTTCCAATCACTGCTTGAGTGAAGATGTTTTCCTTAAAATCAGATGAGGAAAAAAAATATCACCATTTTTCCATAAGTTATTGCCTCAGTCTTTAAAGGTTAATCACTGTCACGACTGACTCTCAATCATACTTAGAACATCTTTTATCTTAGGCCCTAATTACCCTGAACAATTTTGACCTTTACTGGTTCGATCCATACTTTCTCGTGGTTTAACACGTGCCCCACTTGGCATCATTATAATTACGTCATATTTCCTTTATCAACATTTCTATTCTTGAGAAATTTGAATATTACCTTTCTCCTTGTAAAACCTCTAAGGTTATCCTTGAATCGTTCCTCCTGTATTCCCTAGATACAGGGCATATCAAGATACCCTTTATTAATACCAGAATCATTGTCTATATACTTCTGAAAAATTTCTCCACTGATTCTTAAAGGTTGTTATTACCTTAATCCTTTCCAATTCATACTGTCAAAACTCATTTTGTCCTTATTAAGGGTGAAATGCCAACCTTTATGCATTCCCCTAGGATTCGTTTTAAGTTACCGATATTCTATCATTAATTCCACCTTTAAAAAGGTACATGCATCCTTCCATGGATAAATCAAGTCATATATCCCTGATGAGGGTGTCTTTATTCAATCATTCCCACCTCGATAGTATATGCCTAATTTCATAATAATATCCTTATCCAAAATGAGGTCAATCCATATGGCCTCCAAAAGACAATAACGGTTATCCACTTTTCTTGCCTGATTCGGTAATGATAACAAGGATGTTCTGGAAGATATTGGTCGTGTTCAACGTGAACTTCTTCTTAATAATTCCGTATTTACTTTTGCTGTTTATCTCAACAGTCATCTCAATGTTGGGATATCTCTCATTCCTGGCGTCTTCCTTCCTGGGTATCAAGCCACCGGTCTCACACTCCACCTTCTTGAAGGTCACTTCCTTCATCCAATTTTCCTAATTTCTTACTTTCTTGTCTCCTCGGTCTATCCGTGTCTCATTATTTATCCTTCGAACTATCTCAAGGTTTCCCGAATCCTTCCAACTTGAAGGGGGTACAACATATATGTATCTCTTATGCCTTCAACCATCAATTTAACTCATGGTGAATCACCCTCATCCTGACGATTACTTACTTTTCTATTTTTATTGCTACGAGTCTTTAGGGTTTCCTCATACCCAAATTCCTTATTATTCCTCAAACTCTATTGCCTTTATATTCCTTTCCACGTCAGTTTCTTTTTATTTTCCTTTCTCTTATCATTATTTCCTGAACTAACACAACATAAGCATTGATTTCAAACATCCCGTCATTCTGGATTCATGTCCTCAGAACGAATCTTGACAACTTTTATAACTTAGATTCATAATTCATCATACTCGTCCGCCTTTGTTCTAGCTCTAAAGCTTTTACACTCTCTCCATAACCTTGGGAATTACTTTCCCGAAAACAATTGACTGAACTTTAATCAGTTTATTCTAACCTCTGGCTCCGTGCATTTCTTGGTCTTTCACCAGTGGGTGGTCTCTCTCTTAGGAGGGTAAGTGATAAAAACAGTCTTTTGTGATTCGTCAATCATTTAGAATCTCAAATGATTCCTATATTTCCTTTAGCCAGGCTCTTGCCTTGACTAGGTCAGCTTGTTCCTTGGAACTCTAAGGGCTTAGCGACTTAAAGGTCCTGAAAAAATTTCACACCACATTGTTTCCTCAAGGTGGTGGTTAGGGTAAAAGTATAAGTTTTGTTTTAGGCAGGTCCATGGATTTCCCAATAGGAGTACCATCCTGGTTCTTCCTATCTTGCTCGACTTCTGTTTTCTCAGTCTAAATATTTCTTCCCACTCCCCATAATTGGGGTCATCTTTAATTTAAAATCTTCATTTTCCACTTCATTATATTCTGGGTTCCTTATAGCTTAATTACGACTTCCCTGATTATCACATTCAAGGTTTTGCCCCTAATCTTATTCCTCATGGGGCCTAATGCTTGGAATTTTTTTTTTTTTTTTGAGAATCTCTGGATATATGTCTTATTTACTTTGCTTAAGTATTTCCCTCATTCCGTCCTTGCATGATTGCAAATTATGAATTCTCAAGTTCCATAAACTTCATGACACTCTCTTAAGTGTTAATAGTGCAATTAACAATATGAACTTATCATAACCAGGCTGATCTGAACTGAAATTAACGAATATATACATAACCATTGGTTCGAGGGTACAACATCTGAACACATTAAAGAGAATTACATCATGTGATCTGATCGCTTCTATCCCAAAAGTATTACCATAGATAATCATCTAGTCATTAAAACTAATCATTCATAACTTAGGCTAATCCTCCAAAAGCGGTGCTACATGAAACCCTTGTCTGATCGCTCTGGCTCTGCACACTACCATGGATCAAGAAATGCGGGCACGCACGACATCCCTAACCTGCTTCATCACAGAGGTGATGAGGTCTAAGATAGTTGCAAGTAGAGCTGGATCAATCTGACCCTCAAGATGGCCTCTAGCTGTAACACGGGTGGTAGCCTCAATCCTTTCCATACTATAAGCTAATCCTGCCGGAAGTACCCCGCCCTCAATCCTTGGTACAGGAAGTCGATCCAACAGATCACTCCTAACATTACGGGCCTCGGACAGACCACCCATAGTCATGTAATAATCGGCGATAAGAGAAGCCTGAGTGGTTGCATCTAGCAGTCCATGGGGTGCAGGTGGTGCAGGCCCAGGGGATCCAAATGGATAACCAAGCACGGTATCAGGTGACAATGGTGCAGGAGATAAAGGTGGCATTTCCTCAGTAGGTGCTGGGCTCTGTACAGGGGAGGGAACATGAATTGGTGGAACCTCATGGATGTCTTCAGGAACCTCGGGAAGAGGGTCTGATACTGGTATAATTGGTGCCGTGGAAGGCCCCACTCCTTCTGCCCTCATTAACCTTTGTGCCCTTGGTAACTCTTCATCCTCTAGTGCCACCCTCGCGGCCATTCTTGCTCTGGTAGTCGCCCTGACTACGGTCATCAATTCCTCAGCGGCCCTCTCTTCATTCTCGTCATGATCCTCCACGAGATCCTCCTCGGCAACAATCCCTTCTGGGATAACATCCTCAACCGCAACATTCTCAATATGAATCTCATCCGGTCCCTCGTTAGGGTAGTCTATCAGAGTCACAATTTGATCTCTAACATGTAATAAAACATCCTCATGCTGATGCTCCTGAACCTCAGGGTTCGGTGCCCCGCTGCCCTATACGAGAACGAACTATGTTACTATCACGATATTTATAAGGATTCCCATAAGGGTTTTAACTGTCAGTACTATGTTAGGTAGTCCGACTATGAACTTGGCAAGAGTTCTTATTATCTTAGTGAACTTATTATCTTAACGTCACATCATCTCTGAGGTTTATAACGCTTGGCTCTGATACCATTTCTGTAACACCCCCAAATCCGGGGTCGGGGATCCGGGTTGTCACGAGTTTCATTTCCCTTAATAACACCCAATCTTAATAATTAATCAACTATTCTGTACTGTGACCCCACCATAAACACACACACCACAAGTTATAGTCTCAGAGATGAATATCCAAAAATAATCACAAGTCGTTTTATTTCACAATTATATGCCAATACACCTTAAAAGGGTTTCTGAATAAATTTACATTTCTTTGCCATTATTACAATTCATAAATATACATAAATCAGGTTCATCAATAGTTGAAAACCTAGCCTATTGGTAGCTCCTACCTAAGCTACGGCGGCATCAACGCTTCCAGAAAATAGCGGAACATTTTCTAACCGCTTGCGAATTGGAAGCTTGGTCCTGTTCATCTTGTCTAGCTGATGTTGTGTGATGAAAGAAAAAAGCAAGGGTGAGCAACAAGCCCACCAAAATAATATGTATAATGATTTACAATATATGAGCATTCTCATAGTACTCATGAAAGTCTTGGTCAAGAAGAAATGATCCAAGTTTGATATCTCACCGCGACCAAGTCGCAAAATATTCAGTATATATATATACTTTTCAAAATCTTGGAAGTCCTCTTCCATGCATAATATACACAGAGTCCCAGTTTATAACTGTATAAAAATATCGTTGCAAGGTGATCTCATATATCTAACCTTGTCTCAACGTTTTTGTGAAAATCTTTGTCATGCATAAGATGATCATTAACCAGATATAAGTTGAATAGATGAAGTTACAAGATACTCCAATATACTTATATCTTTTCCGAATACTACTTGAACTACCACCGTTCAAGTTATAATTAGTTTCAAAAGTTCATCACATAGATGAGACTACAAGACAAGATTTGAATAGATTAAATCTTTGAATATCATTATAAATAATGAAGTTACGAAATACTTTATTAAGTCCCGATATATATATCTATATATATATATCTCTCATACATTTTCTGAAAACCTCTGTCATGTAAAGTATGAACAGAGTTTGTAACATCCAATGAATTTTTGGAAAGGAAAAGAATTGTGGCATAAACCCGATATCTTGCTGATCAGGCAAAGATACCAATAAGTAACCTTTTCTACTAGTAGATGGATGAATCTCCCACCGGTCATCACCCTGGCCACATAAGGACCTTGTGCTGGACCGCCACCCGGCCTCTTACGCGTTGATGGACTGCCACCCAGCCACTTACACTTTGATAGACCGTACCCCAGCCTGTCGCTTATGCCGACTCAATTAGAGGGACTTACTTCCCGAACGTTGGGCAAGTAATCAAATTGTTTTCTCAAAACAGCAACCACGTTGCGAATGTAAAATACACCACAGAGCCGGATACCCCAGGTTTTGAGCTAGTATTTAAATCCCCTTCGAAAGGAGGATCTTAAATATAAAAGAATGAGTTTTGGGATCCGCCCTAACTTTTAGAAATCATTTTGAAGACTCGAAAACATTTTTAAGAATGTTTGGAGTACTGCTGATTTATTAAAATAAATCAGTCCCGGTATATTAGAAATATTTGAATATTATTATTTAAATAATATTCTCATAAAGATAATCCTTATAAAAATATTTGAAGTAGAAGTTTTAAAACTCATACTTGAAATGGATATTAAATAACCAAAGATATACTTATATGAAAGTACTATCTTTATTTGAATAATCGAAAATAAGTTTGGTTATCGAAACATTATTCTTTAATAAAATAAAGAATATTATTAAATATAAGCGGAGTCATAATACCTCGAATGAATATTATAAATAATATTCATTAAATAAAATAAACGGAGTCATACATCCTCAAATGAATATCCAATTAATAATCATTAAATAGAATAAATAGAGTCATAAGTCCTCGAATGAATATTCAAATAATATTCATTAAATAAAATAAAGTTATCGAATAAACCTTATTCGATCAATAGTTTTGAAAACTACATCCATATATATATAAATATATATATATAATATACTCGGGAACATCGACTCCCGGTTTAGAAATATGTTCACCTTTGGGTCCCCTATACTAAGGGTATACGCAACTACTGCTTATCTCTAGCATAGGTATTATGCAACTAATAAGCATTTGAACCAACAGATATATAAATCAAGAATACGAAACAGGCATGCATATATACCATATCACATGCTCCAATATATCGCAAGAATTTGCTAATAACAAATATGCATTTATCACAAGATCATGCATATACACATATACATCACAACAACAGTTTACGGGTAGAAAACTTGCCTGAGCGACTGGGGGTTACAATTGGCTTGGGACGAGTCTGGTAACCTATAAACAACATATAAGTTGGAATTAAACCAAAGTCACTTATAAATCTATACTTTAACCAATTTAGACTCTAACGCTCGCTTTGCGCTTAATGATTCACTTAAGTCGCTCGAGTACCCTCGGCTCCACCATTTTTAATAAATTAACCATTACGAGTTTTAACGCGATTCTTTCGCGAGTGTCTTACCAACTTCCTATTACACTTTACATAGATGTTTCATACTCCAATTAGTCCTTTTTAAGGTCTTTAACCTATGTTTCAAAGTAAGGTGAGGGGTAATGGTTCGTTCGCGAAATGTCGTTACTTGAAATGGCCGTTTCTCCTAAACCGTACATCGGAATCAAATGAACCACATATCAAAACGAAGCTCGTAACATGAACTATCTAATAATGGCAATGGTCAAACCCTAGCAGTGAGTTCTCGGGTCCTAATGTTAAGAACAAAACAGCCTAAAGTAAATCGGATATTAGGACGGCTATATTTACGCGATTTCCCAAATTTATACCATTCCAAATCAACTACCAATCAATCCCAATTCATTCATACAACCAAAATCCATCCATATCACACTACAACAGCCCCAACACTTCAAGTTCTCCAATTTATGTTATTCTCAACATGAATTTAAAACTATATTTAAGTCCTTTACTAATGAACAAGATTCAACATTCAATTCACTACAACTCCAACCCAAACTCTAAACCTATAAGCATCAAGCTACTCTTTTACCATAACAATCAAAATCATCCTAATATACAAAGTAAAGCTAGGGTTTGGAGTTGTTATACCTTCCTTGAAATGATTGGAGTAGCTAGGAAGCCTTAAGAAGCCTTGAGATGTCTTAGGGATGCTTGGATCTTAAAGGAAAAACAAGAAAAATCAAGTTAAAAATCTTGAAATCACTATTCATTATCTTCTTTATTGATTTCTTGGAGAAGATTGTGAATGATTTGGAGGCTTAAACTTATAGGATAGCTATATCTATGCATAAGGAGTACTAGATAATTATCTTACCAATTAAGGAAGCTTGGAACTTGAATTTTGAAATTCTTGCTTTGGAAAAGAAGAAGAAGCCGAGAGCAAGTTGAAGAAAATGAAATAATCTTTGTGTTTTGGGTGAAATGATTGTTGGTTGGTTGTTTTTAGCTTGATTTTGGTTAATTACCCTTTTAACCATGAACTTTGTGTGGTTTTAAATCAACCACACCTCCTTCCCCCCTATGTCATGCTTATGTCACCTTGTGATTTCATCATCCCTTACTTGCCCTCTTCTTATTGGTTGGATGACCTCATCATCCCTAACCTCCTTAATTAACTTCCTAATTGTTTGCCTAATGACCGCTGATCTGTTATACGGTTCGCTTAACTTTCGTTTTCATTTATCGTTTGAGGGATCATACCCGGGATCTTATTACTTAGGTTCCCTTAACCTTTCTCAATACATTATATTCCTTTTTCTGATCCTCTCTTATAATCCTTGAATTTAAATCCTTTTTATTCTGTTACCTTATACTCAATTCATTCTGTATCTGGTAGATTTCTGGGAAAAATCAAAGTGTTCGGATTTGGATTCTGACGATCTTTACATACACTTATATACCATATAGAGTACTAATAATATGCCAGAAGATCAATAAAAGAACCCCTACATAGTGTGGCATGAAAAGTTTTCTTGTTCAGCAAAACACTATTCATAAGGGTTTAAAAAATTTCCAAAAATTGGGGTTATTACAAAAACCGATACTTTGCCGGAGTTTATGTTGGTTTGATCGGAGGTTGATATTCTAGGATGTTTCCGGTGATTGAATGATGTGTTTGTGATGTTGAAGTGATTTTCAATCGATTCCAGTCAAGAAACAAACCAAACGATGTCGATTTTGGCCTCAAAATGGGCCACCGGAATCTGTTCCAGTGACCGTATTCCCGGCAAAATCCGGCGTATTCTTCACGACCCAATTTTTGACCCATCCAGTTGACCCGCATTTTGTTAGAAGATTTAATTCTGACAAATGTTTTTGAGTTTTTATTTTTATTTTTATTAATTATAAAATCAGTTTAATTTATTTTATATATTGATTAATTAATTATTTAATTGATTGATTTATATTATAAATAATTTTGAAGTATTTTTAAAAAATCAGAAGTATTTATTTCTTTAATTATTTATTATTTATTAATTATTTAAAAATGATTAATTATTTTGATAATTAATCAAATTATTTTCAATAAATCATAATAAATTCATTTTAATTCCAAAAATTATGGAAAAATCATTTTTAATTCTGATTTTTCCTAAATAATTATTTAAAAATATTTTTAGGGTCCAATAATTAAAAATATTTAATTATAGTGAATAATAAATTGATTTATTCTTATTTATTGAATAATAATTGAACCGTTTACCCGATTTTAGCGAAACGAAAGCCCTTCGACTCAGAAAAATGATCTGTTTTCATTAAAAATAGTTTTAAATCTTAATTTCCTTTTAAATCGAGTCAATTTTTGATATTTATTTGTTTATAAGCCTTATTACTTATAGAGAGACGAGTCCAATAAATTCTGAAAAATAGGAAACGAGC
Source organism: Apium graveolens (assembly GCF_009905375.1). NCBI lineage: Eukaryota > Viridiplantae > Streptophyta > Magnoliopsida > Apiales > Apiaceae > Apium > Apium graveolens. The sequence continues at coordinate 205,038,438 of NC_133652.1, read as the reverse complement.
TAGATATTGTTCAGTAAAGCGAATAACAAGTCGATTTCGATTCTAAAAATTATTTTAAACCTAGAATGACTATGTGACTTATATGCTATGTGAATTATGTGGTTAATCGAGACCTAATTGTTATTATTTATTATACGAGTCAATAATACACATACGAGTAGACGATAAAAGCTATGTGAAGTCGGTTTGAAACGCGATTGAGGTGCGAGTTGACTAAATGAGCATCCTTCTTTAATAGAGTCAAAGCCAACAAGGCAGTTTGAGCTGGTGTTAGAGAACGGTGATTTTCTTGCAATAGATCGCGCGAAAGGCAAGTTTTTACCCTATTCTAAATTCAGAATAGGGAATTACTTTCAGATTCTTATCGCAGTTACACACTGATAATTCCTGTTCAAAAACACTGCTACACAAATATCATTTCTTTGTTCATATTTCATTTTGATTCCTGATTTCTCCTAATTCGTTGAATCCTCTATTCATATTCCAATAGTATATATATACATATATCCTGGTATATTTTAATATTGTGATATATCAAAGCATACTGACTATTCCGGTTGCTCATCTATGGACTGGATGGTGATGATTAGGATCATGTATACACTTGATCATGAGGACCGGAAATTAACCGGATCCTTTTGTTGGGCCGTAGAGCCTGGGTACCCGAACACATCTATAGATTGAGGTATGGATCTGCACTGTATTCTAGTTGATTAGCGGGATATAAGTGCGAACTTGTGTCTAGTTTAGTTTATTGATACTCGCCAATAATGGTCTTTGTTCTTTTCTTGTGAGGTTATATCTTTGCATATATAACCAAATTACCGGTTAATTAATTATTTATTATAACACTATTTATATATTATGGACTTGTTGAGCAATTTATGGATCACCCCCTTTTATTTTTATTCACCTTATTGTTTTCGGTTAAAAAGAAAAATGAAACCTATCAGGAATCGCGTGGTAAAGAAATGAGTCAAGCAGCGGGACCCTCTTATACCAAAAGTATTGATCCCGATTCAGGAAGAAAGTTTTGAGTTACCTGAGCAGGTGTTGTGTAGATAGAATGTGTGTGTTTGAATAAATATGATTGTAGTTTAAAACTTGTTAGACAATGGTTTATAATAAAGAGAGTTTTGTGAGATTTTAAAGTTGGCTTATAATAAAGTTAGAGTGTGGTTTCTTGTTTTCATACTTTAAGCTAAAAAGATCATGGTTAGTATTAAAGAGGTTAGATATATATCTGTTTAATTGTTATCCAGGTTTGGTATTTAGCTAGTAACCCCCAGACTTATACGCCGGGTTTGGAAGGCATTACAAGTTGGCATCAGAGCTGTAGGTTTTGGTCCCTGAAAATAAGAACATTAGGATTAAGATAAGATATGAAGATCACATAAGATAGGAATAAGGAGGTTAGGATTTTGATAGTTTTAGATTAGGGATTTACAAGTTTGAGGAATGTTGAGTGACTCTTTTTCTTGCTTTGTTATATTATCAGATGGCATCATCCGCATCATCTGAGAAGACTGTTACCGGGCCAGTTGCATCAGTGATACCGCCAGTGTTAGTTAAGATACCATTACAGATACCTCCGCCACCTCTACCACAGTTACCACATGAGCCAGCTCCACCAGCTCTTGAGCATATACTAGATCCGATGGAGATGTTTGATCCTTAAGAGTTTTTTGAGCCATTGTTTCCACCTCCACTACCTGTAGAGTATTAGTTTATATGGGAGATAAAGGCAGAGTTTCCACCAGCTGTAGTGCTACCTCCTATGCCAGTATATGCTCCAGAGCCGGAGATATTTCAGATGGCCCCGGTCGAGGGGATGGATGAGCATGATTTGGGATTGCAGTTAGGTTTGTTGTAACAAGATGTTGCATGGATACTTAGGGTTACATCTCAGGAGTCTGTTGGACAGGTTGCAGAGCCACACATGGTACCGTATCATGAGTACAGTATTGTGAGAGTGGATGTAGAGTATTGGAGATCTCAGTACAGAGAGATCATGGGTTTGTTTGACCAGAGGGATTAAGGACCGTTAGCTGCACTTCAGCCAAATTACATGATGAGGTAGAGACTTCAGCAGACGGTGTATAGTGCTACTCTTGAATTAGATGCCTTGATGCATGATGGGCCGCATTCTTATGCAGAGTTTCATAGATTGACCCGTCTAGCACAGTCAGCTATTGAGATGATTCGTGATGAGTTGAGACGCATTCCTCCAGGATTTTTATGTTTGACAGTTGAAGTTTGTTGTTGTATTATATGTGACATATGTAGATGGAGGCAACAAAATATGGTGAGATCATATATGTATGTGTTTAGTATTCAGTTTTGACATGTATCCGCAGTAGTTATGACCAGCCTGATATTAGACCTTTTGTATCAAGCATTAACAGCTGATGCTGGTGTTTGTTATATGAAATAAACTTTTTCGACTTTTTCTTTTATTTATTTAAATTTCAGTCTTTACAGCATTTACATTTACTTTACTGCTTCACAGTATTCCATATTTTAAATTATGTTTTATTTAAAGACAGTATTGTACCATTATTATTATTCAAAGTTTAAAATTATTTCAAATGATTTGTTTAAGTTCTGAACTAATTCAATTCCTGTTTTGATATCTGTCAATTGTTTTCTTTCCTTTATCAATTGTTTAAATTTATTATTTTAATACCAGTTAAATTATTTCTTTATCCATTATCAACTGTTTAATAAATTGTTAATAAGAACTATTTGTCTTATTATCAGAAAAATGGTACCAAAAAGAAAGACCAGAACTGAATTCTCCAACAACAGCAATTCTGAGGGACATAATAATGATATCATGAGCCAAATGTTCCATCTAATGTAACAACGAGTGGTAATGATGCAGCAGCAAATGCAGCAACAGCAATAACAGATTCAGCAACAGATGTTACAACAACCACCTCGTCCTGAACTTCAGATACCACTAGTTGTACCTGTTGTTACCTTTAAGCAGTTTCAGTTAGTTAAGCCTCCAGAATTTGAGGGTACAACGGATCCTATTAAGGCTAAGTCCTGGTTGAAGGAAATGGAGAAGAAGTTTGCATTATTAAAAGTTGAGGAGGACCAGAAGACTTATTTTGCTAGTTATTTCCTAAAAGGGGAAACAAATTATTAGTGGGAATCCAAGAAAGCGTTAGAAGGTGAAGGCATTGTGACTTGGGATAGGTTCACTGAATTGTTTCTGGAAAAGTATTTTCCTCATTTTATGAAAAAACAAATTGAAATCAAGTTCTTGGAATTGAAGCAAGGGAATACGTCTATGATTGAATATGAGACCAAGTTTCCAGAATCGGCTAGGTTTGTTCCGAAATAGGTTGATACTGAGGACAAACGGGCTAAGATATTCTAGCAGGGATTACAGCCATGGATTCGTAGCAGAGTGGCAGTCGTTGAATTGAAGACTTATATCGATGTGGTTCAGAAAACCATGATTATTGAAAGGGAAAGTGAGATGTCCCAACAAGAAAAGGGACTAGGGAATTTTCAGAACCGTTATAACAGAAAGCCGGGATTTCAAGCCCGGACAAATACGAATTTTAAAAGGACGGGAAAAGATAACCAGAGAGCAGGTAATCATTTTTAAGCTCCCAACCAGCAAGGAATCATTAGACCCCCATTGCCATACTGTAAAACATGTGGTCAGAAATATACGGGCGTCTGCAATAAGGAAAATGTGACATGTTTTAAGTGCAAGCAGAAAGGGTATTACTCCAATGAATGTCCAGCAGGAAGAACCGAGGTTACTTGTTTCCAATGCGGAAGGAAAGGGCATGTAGCTAGGGATTGCAGAGGACCAACTATGGCAGCTAGTGTTCTGAAAGTGCTGGCATTACCTCCACCACCACAGCACAATTAGCCTAGAGCGAGAACTTTTAATATCACTATGAAGGAAGTTATGCAAAGTCCTAGTGTGATTGCAGGTATGCTTTCTATGAATTTAGTAGATGCAAAAGTATTGATTAATTCTGGAGCTACAAGGTCTTTTATTTCTGAAGGATTCATTGATAAGATATATTGCGAGGTTCAACGGTTGGGCGAGAAGTTAATTATAAAATTAGCGAATGATGACCAAGTACCCGTGAATCGAGTATGTCCCGAATGCGATATCGATATAACCGAACATCATTTCTCAGTTGACTTGATACCTTTCAAGTTAGGGGAGTTTGATGTTATTTTAGGAATGGATTGATTAGCTTGTCATAATGCTTAGATCAATTGTACGAATAAGAAAGTGAAGTTGCGAGCTGCTAAAAATACAACGGTAATATTTAGAGGTGATAAACAGCGAAAGAAGTTCCTGACAATGATGCAGACTAAACTATTACTACGATAGGGGTGTAAAGTTTATATAGCTTATGTGTTTGATACTAAAAAAGAAAGTCCAAAGATAGAAGACATTCCAGTGGTGTGTGAATTTCCTGATGTCTTTCCAGATGAACTTCCAGGGTTACCGCCAGATCGAGAAATTGAGTTTACTATTAATTTAGCACCAGGTACAGAACCAGTTTCGAAAGCTCTGTATCGAATGGTACCAGTGGAAATGAAATAATTGTCAACGCAACTGCAAGATCTTCTGGACAAAGGAATTATAAGACCCATGGTATCCCCATGGGGTGCACCGATATTGTTTGTTAAGAAGAAAGACGGCAGCATGCGACTATTAAGGTCGGGATACCATCAATTGAAAATCAAGGCTGAAGATATTCCCAAGAATGCTTTTTGTACCAGATATGGACATTATGAGTTTCTCGTAATGGCATTCGGTCTCACTAATGCACCAGTAGCATTCATGGATTTGATGAATAGGGTATTCAAGAGCTAATTGGAAAAATTTATGATTGTATTTATTGTTGATATCTTGATTTACTCGAAGACTGAAGAAGAACATGGCGAGCATTTGAAGATTGCTTTGGAAATTTTATGAAAGGAAAAGCTTTACGCGAAGTTCTCGAAATGCGAATTTTGGTTAAAAGAAGTACAATTTCTGGGCCATATTATCAGCATTAAAGGAATCAAAGTTGATCTAGCAAAGATTGAAGCTGTATTAAACTGGAAAGACCAAAGACCCCGACAGAAATCAGAAGTTTCTTAGGAGTAGCAAGATATTACAGAAGATTTGTTAAAGCTTTTGCGAAGATAGCTACGCAATTAACTAAGTTGACTCGAAAGAATTAAAAGTTCATATGGAATGACAAGTGTAAAGAAATTTTTCAAAAACTAAAGAATCGATTGGTGACCGCACCTGTACTTGTGCTACTATATGAGCAGGGAGATTTTCTCATTTATAGTGACGCTTCATATCGAGGACTAGGATGCATATTAATGCAGCACGGTTACATAATTACATATGCTTCTAGACAACTGAAATCCCATGAACAGAAATATCCTACGCACGATCTGGAATTAGCAGCAATTGTGTTTGCCCTAAAACTTTGGAGACATTATCTTTACGGTGAGAAGTGTGAAATTCATACGGATCATAAAAGTCTAAAGTATATCTTTATGCAGAAGGAACTTAACATGAGATAGCGACGGTGGTTAGGATTGATCAAAGATTATGATGTTACAATCAGCTATCATCCAGGAAAAGCGAACCTCATGGCAGATGCGCTAAGTCAGAAGGAGAGATTAAATATGTTAACTTCTTCAGAAGAATTGGTACGAAAATTTGAGAAATTGGAAATTGAAGTTCGTATTCCAGAATAATCTACTGAAATGAACTATGTGATGACATTCCATCCAGAACTGTTGGAAAAGATTAGAAGATGTCAAGAGGAAGTGATGAGTCAAGAAGACGACAACCTAACAGGAGAAGAAATCACAAGTCGGAAAGATGACAAAGGAATCCTACAATTTTCATCAAGAATCTGGATACCTAATGTGCCAGAATTGAAAGAAGAAATATTATGAGACGCTCACAATTCAAGATATTCCATACATCCCGGAAGCACAAAAATGTATCGAGATTTAAAAGAAAACTTTTGGTGGCCAAATATGAAGAAAGAGATAGCATAGTGGGTAAGTAAATGTTATACGTGCCAACGAGTCAAAGCAGAATATCAACGTCCAAGCGGATTACTACAACCACTGGATATTCCAGAATGGAAATGGGAACAGTTAGCAATGGATTTTTTGGTAGGACTTCCAAGGACCAAAGCAAATCATGATGCAATTTGGGTGATAATCGACAGACTAACCAAGTCAGCACATTTTCTTCCAATCAATGAAAGATCTTCACTCGACAAGTTAGTACACTTATATCTTAAGGAAATTATGATGCGACATGGAGTTCCTTTATCCATTATACCATTGTATCCGATCGAGATCCACATTTCAATTCAAGATTCTGGAAATTGTTTCAAGAATGCCTTGATACCAAATTAAATATGAGTACCGCTTATCATCCGCAAATGGATGGACAAAGAGAAAGAACAATTCAAACAATTGAAGATATGTTACGTGTATATGCAATTGATTTTGAAGGCAGTTGGGATGAACATTTATCATTGGTTGAATTTTTACAACAACAGCTATCACACAAGCATTGGAATGCCACCTTATGAAGCTTTATATGGAAGGAAATGCAGATCAGTTGTGTATTGGGATGAAGTTGGTGAACACAAAATTTTAGGACCAGAATTGATCCAGCAAACCATAGAAAAGATAGAACTTATCTGAAAGCGACTCAAAGCAGCGCAAAATTGACAACGCAAATATGCAGATCAAGCCAGGAAGGATATGGACTACTCAGAAGGAGAGCATGTATTACTCAAGATATCACCATGGAAAGGATTGATCAGATTTGGCAACAAGGGTAAACTGAAGCCACGATACGTCGGTCCATTTGAAATCTTGAAGAAAGTCGGGAAAGTTTCTTACGAGTTAGCCTTACCGCCTCATATGCATCATATCCATAATGTGTTTCACGTGTCGATGCTTGAGAGATATAATCCTGATTCTAGACATGTAATAGAATATGAGCCGATAGAGATTCAACCTGATTTGTCCTATGTAGAGCAGCCAATAGGAATTTTAGATTGGCAGGAGAGAGTGTTGGGAAATAAATCTGTACATTTAGTACGAGTTTTGTGGAGAAATCTTATAGTTGAAGAGTCAACCTGGGAACTTGAGAGTGAAATGTTGAAAAAGTATCCCCAGTAATTTTCTTATCGATATTCTGAGAACATAATCCTATTAAGGGGGAAGGATGTAACGACTGGGAAAATTACGCTTGTATTATGTCGTAATAAAGATAAATTGTGTGCTTTATTTTGTCATTTATGTGTAATTAAGTATAAAACCCTAACTGCTATATGCTACGTGCATTCCGTATTGTCAGGGCATATATCAGGTATTTATCGGATATTTTATTTTGTATCAAAAGTTATACGACCCGAACGATGTTTTAATAGCTGATATTTCAAATAAAATAATTGGCCTTTATTTTTCTTAGAACGGCTTGTACCATCACATTATTCTGAACATCTATGTATTTTATAATTTTTCTTGTGTCGCGAAAAATGATTTTCCGGGCCCCATTGGGTGTTAAGGACTCCACAACAATCACATTTTTATTTTTATAAAATTATAGGACTTTCAATTATACCATTTCTTTGCATTTTTGAATTATTCACAATTTGTGGGAATTTTTGGCATATATATTGTATATATTAAATATTTAATAATTAAAAATTAATACTCAAAATTTATAAAATTAAGGGCCAATTAATTTTAATAGATGTATAATTAGGGATTTAATTTTAATTAGGAGTATTATTTTACTTACTATAAATAGTTTAATTTTTATTTAAATATTATTAATTAATTATAAAAATTCTGCAAAAATTTTGAAATTCTCTGAAGAACGGGTCGAGTTTGAATTCGGATCGAAGAATCAAATATTGATTTTAAACTGATTTCTGCACCAAATCGAGTGATTCAAGTATTCAAATCAAAGGTTTTGATCTGTTCATCTGTTTTTGATATCAATTTCAAGTTTTAATTCATATATTTCAATTTTCGATTTCTAGGTTTATGTTCGAATTGGGTCTTTTTGATTCTAGGGTTATTAGGATGATTTGATGATTGATATAGCTTCATATGATGATTTTCAAACGATTCATGGTATTTAATTGAACGAACGATTCCTGGATATGTGATTTCGATTTCTAGGGTTTATATTCAATTTTGATTTAAACGTTTTAGATTTTGATGAATATTTGGTTCCTTAGATGTTAGGGGTTTGATTGTAAAGTTCATAGTCTTTGATTTGAGCTATTAAAATCGAAGTTTCATGTACAAACAAAAAAAACTGATATTTGGCCGGAGTTTATGTCAGTTTGATCGGAGGTTAATATTCAGGGATGATTCCGGTGATTGACCGATGTGTTTGTGATGTTGAAGTGATTTTCCAAACGATGTCGATTTTGGCCTTAAGATAGGCCACCGGATTCTGTTTCGGTGATGGGATTCAGGGCAAAATCCGGTGTGTTCTTCACGGCCCGGATTTTGACCCGTTTGACCCGTCCAGTTAACCCACCTTTGATTTATTTTGTCAAAAGATTTAATTCCAACAAATGTTTTTGAGTTTTTATTTTTATTTTTATTAATTATAAAATTAATTTAATTTATTTTATAAACTAACTGATTAATTATTTAATTAATTAATTTATATTATAAATAATTCTAAAATATTTTCTAAAATCAGAAGTATTTATTTCTTTAATTATTAATTATTTATTAATTATTTGAAAATGATTAATTATTTTGATAATTAATCAAATTATTTTCAATAAATTATAATAAAATCATTTTAATTCCAAAAATTATGGGAAAATCATTTTTAATTCTGGTTTTTCCTAAATAATTATTTAAAAATATTTTTAGGGTCCAATAATTAGGAATAATTAATTATAGTGAATAACAAATTGATTTATTCTTATTTATTGAATAATAATTGAACCGTTTACCTGATTTGAGCGAAACGAAAGCCCTTCGACTCAGAAAAATGATCTATTTTCATTAAAAATAGTTTTAAATCTTAATTTCTTTTAGAAGCGAGTCGACTTTCGATATTTATTTGTTTATAAGCCTTATTACTTACAGAGACGAGTCCAATAAATTCCGAAAAAAGGAAACGAGCCCGATATTGTTCAGTAAAGCGAATAGCAAGTCGATTTCGATTCTAAAAATTATTTTAAACCTAAAATGACTATGTGACTTATGTGCTATGTAAATTACGTGGTTAATCGAGTCCTAATTGTTATTATTTATTATAAGAGTCAATAATACACGTACGGGTAGACGATAAGGGCTATGTGAAGTCGGTTTAAAACACGATTGAGGTGTGAGTTGACTAAATGAGCATCCTTCTTTGATAGTGTCGAATTCAACAAGGCAGATTGAGCCGGTTTTAGAGATCGGTGATTTTCTTGCGATAGATCGCGTGAATGACAAGTTTTTCCCCTATTCTAAATTCAGAATAGGGAATTATTTTCAGATTCTTATCGCAGCTACACACTGATAATTCCTGTTCACAAACCCTGTTACACAAATATCATTTCTTTGTTCATATTTCATTTCAATTCCTGATTTCTCCTAATTCGTTGAATCCTCTATTCATATTTCAATAGTATATATATATATCCTGATATATTCTAATGTTGGGATACATCAAAGCATACTGATTGTTCCGGTTGCTCATCTATGGACTGGATGGTGACGATTAGGATCAGGTATACACTTGATCCTAAGGACCGGAAATTAACCGAATCCTTGTGTTGGGCTGTAGAGACTGATTACCCGAACGGATCTATACATTGAGGTATGGATCTGCACTGTATTCTGGCTGATCAGCAAGATATAGGTGTGAACTTGTGTCCATTTTAGTTTATTGATACTCGCCGATAATGGCCTTTGTTCTTTTCTTGCGAGGTTATATATTTGCAGATGTAAACAAATTATTGGTTCATTTATTATTTATTATAAAATTATTTATATATTGTGGACTTGTTGAGCAATTTATGGCTCACCACATTTTATTGTTATTCACCTTATTATTTTCAGTTAAGAAGGAAAATGAAACCTATCAGGACTCGCGTGGTAAAGAAACGAGTCAAGCAACGGGACCCTCTTATACCAAAATTGTTGATCCCGATTCAGGAAGAAAGCTTTGAGTTACTTGAGCAGGTGTTGTGTAGATAGATAATGTGTGTATTTGAATAAAGATGAATGTAGTTTAAAACTTGTTAGACAATGGTTTGTAATAAAGAGAGTTTTGTGAGATTTTAAATTTGTCTTGTAATAAAGTTAAAGTGTGGTTTCTTGCTTTCATACTTTAACTTAAAAAGATCATGGTTAGTATTAAAGAGGTTAGATATATATCTGTTTAATTGTTATACAGGTTTGGTATTTAGCTAGTAACCTTTAGACTTATACCCGGGGTTTGGAGGGCGTTACACTCCCTTCTTTTCAAATCTGAACAATCCCTTCCATGGTGAAACTTTTAACAATACTTGATTTCCTTCTTCAAAGTCCATTTCCTTTCTAGTTGATCTGCATATTTCCTTTGACGATACTGCGTTGTAATTAATCTTTTCTAAAATTAATAACGCAAACACGTAACATCTCCTTGATAGTCTGAATCGTTCTTTCGTTTTGGTCGTTAGTCTGTGGATGATAGTTGTACTCATATTCAACTTGGTTCCCAAATATTGCTGAAAACTTCTCCAAAATCTTGAATTGAATTGTAGATCTCGATCAGATAAAATAGACACAGGGACTCCATGGTGAATTATTATCTCTTTTAAATACATGTGAACTAGCTTGTCCAGTGAAAATTTTTCATTAATAGGCAGAAAATGAGCTAACTTAGTTAGTCTGTCCACTATAACCCAAATGGCATCGTGGTTCACTTTCGTCCTTCGTAAACCAACTATGAAATCCATTGCAATGTGCTCCCACTTCCACTATGGAATATCTAATGGTTGCAATAATCCACTTGGTCTCTGATGCTCTATTTTAATTCTTTGACATATATAACACCTACTAACCCATTCTGAAATCTCCCTTTTCATTTCTGGCCAACAATGATTCTCCTTTAAATCTCTATACATCTTGGTACTCCCTTGATGGATTGAATACCTCGAATTATGAGCTTTCTGTAAAATTTCATTCTCCAACTCTATCACTAATGGAATCCAGATTCTGGAAGAAAATTTAAAAATACCTCAATCGTTCTTCTGAGTACATAACTCTCCTCTTATTAAATTGTTAACATCCTGATCCATTATCTTCTCTTGACATCTTTTATCTTCACTAACAACTCTAGCTGAAAGGTCATACTATACCTTCGCTTCATTTGACTTACAAATTCTGATTTCCAATTCTAAATTCTGAAATTCCTTATATAACTCTTCTTGCATAATTAATACATCAAATCTCTCCTTTCTTCTTAGTGCATCTGTCATTACATTTATTTTTTCCTGGGTGATAGTTAATCGTGGAGTCATAGTCCTCGATCAATTCCAACCATCTTCGTTGTCTCATTTTAAGTTCCTTCTGTGTGAATATATATTTCAAACTTTTATGGTCCGTATAAATCTCTCATTCTTCTCCGTATAAAAAATGTCTGCAAATCTTCAAGGCGAATACTATTGCTGCCAATTCCAAGTCATGAGTAGGATACTTCTTTTCATGAGGTTTGAGTTGTCTAGATGCATATGCAATAACTTTATCGTGCTGCATCAAAACACAACTTAATCCCTTTTGAGAAGCATCACTATAAATTATGAACTTTCCTTAATCGTCTGGAAGTGATAAAACGGGTGTCGTGATCAATCTCTTCTTCAACTCCTGAAATCTTTCTTCCCATTTCTCGTTCCCCATAACCTCTCATTTTTCCTGGTAAGCTTGTCAAAGGTGTTGCAATATTCAAGAAATTTTGAACAAACTCCGTTAAAACTTTATATATAACTTCTCCCTACTCAAAATTCCCAAAGCTATTCTTAAATGCTCTGTATGGTCCTTCGTTGATTTCGAGTAAATCAAGATATCATCTATATGCACAATTACAAATTATCCAGATACTCTTTAAAAATTCTATCCATCAAATCCATAACTATTACTGGTGTATTTGTCAATCCAAAAAATATTAATATAATTTCATAATGACCGCACCTAATTCTGAAAGCTATCTTCGGTACGTCCTCGGGTTAAATCTTCTATTGGTGATATCGGGATCTCAAATCAATCTTAGAAAAATATTTTGCTCCTTTCAAGTGATCAAACAAATTATTGATTCGAGGTAATGGATACTTGTTCTTGATAATAATCTTGTTGAACTCCCAATAGTCGATACATAATCTCATGCTTTCATCCTTCTGCTGAACAAATAGTACCGGTGCACCCCATAGGGACACACTAGGTCTGATCACTTTTTTTTCTAATAATTCTTGCAATTGCTTTGCCACTTCCTTTATTTTAAATAACATCCTTCTATATGAGGCTTAAATAAAAGTTCCGTTCCAAGTGCTAAGTCGATTGTAAATTCAATTTCTCTCTCTGGAGGAATTCCTGGTAACTCGTATGGAAACACGTCTAGAAACTCATTGATTACTAGAAAATCTTCAAGTTTTGTTGGCTCCTGACTTTTATTTATCACATAATGAATATAGTGCTCACATCTTTTCCATAATAACCTTTTAGTTTGAATCATCGTTAAAAACTTCTTTACTTGCCTTCGACCTATAAACATCATCACATTCTCATCCGGCGTATTCAGACTTACCTTCTTATTACGACAGTCTATCTGAGCATCATGCTTAAATAGTCATTCTATTCCTCGAATAACGTCAAATTCTCCTCTCTTAAATGGTATCAAATCAATACAAACGTATTGCCAGAAATCTTAATCACACAATTGATACACACTTGGTTAACTCCTACACGTTCTTGATTTGCTAGTTCTACATTCATAATCTTATTTAGCAGTTCATCTTATCAATATAGTCTTGAGAAATAATGATCGAGTTGCTCCCGAATCTACTAATAATTTATCATATAAAGAACTCATGGTAGCATTCCTGCCATCATATCCATATCCTGAATAATATCTTTCAAAGACGTATCATAAACTCCCGCTCTTGGGGACTCATTTACTATCAAAGTAGATCCCATAATTCTTAACGCATTACTGACTGGGGCTGGTGATTTACAATCTTTGCCATATACCATGGTTTCCCACTTTTTGAAACATATAAACTCAATTGTTGGAACTTTGCCCGCTTGATTCATGACAGGTTGATTTTTGGTTCGAAAACTTTTGTAAAGAACAATAGTGCAACTAAACATTTAGAAGGATCCATAATTCAATAGATTTGAAAAAGAAAGAATGAATAATGATTTAAATATAAATGAGACAACCATATTGGTACTTAAGATGACCGGTCTTTCATACCATATGGCCTAAAACACATGATTATGTGGCGTCCCACCAGAATCTTTGTCATTTTGACAAAGCGTCACACCATAACACTGCTTGTCTCAATCAGAAAGCAAAACTTGAAGGGAAAAATGATTTTGAAAGGGATACAACAATTTTCTCTTTCTTATCGCTTCATAGAACTTATAATTAAAGAAGTTCATACTTATTCAAGAATCAGGAAAATTATATATAAGAGTATTGTAGAAAAGAATGATGCCATTGATCACCATTATTATTTCACTTATGTATACATTCATAGCTCGTTCGCTCAATAGATCCCATTCCAATTCATATAATAATTTCATAAAGCCCGCTAGAATGCCTTCATAAATTGATCATTATAATAGATTCCTATTTATTAAGCCTTGTATCTTTAGCGTCGTGCTTCCACGCTCAATATTTTAATAATTTGACAATAATTGCGTTCTTACAAAATTTACAATCATAACTTCAAAATTCTTATATGCCGCTTAGAATAACCACTGGTCACTCAACATATTGACTCTTTTGCTAATAATAATATTCTTCCTTTAGGAAATTCTGGAAATTCCTCAATCTTCTTTGATCATACCCAAGCTTATTTTAAATCAACAAATTCTTTAAACTCTAATAGTCTCAGGAATTGGATGAATAGTTTCTCCGCACGCTGATTCTATTATTAACATTATCAAACAAGATTTTCAATCCTTTGTCGTGAAAGTATGAAACTTCTCCGTAATAGCGGGTCCACTTGGCCCTATGAATTAATTACACTAATTATAGAACAAGTATTCTTCTAGGTAATCTGAATTTTATAACAAGAAACTCAAATAGTAATTTAACAACCAAGTTTTAAAACTTAATTTATTTTAAAGAACTTTAAGAAATTTTGTCAAGAAAATCTTTTTTGAAAATTTGTTTAAAAATTTTAAAAATCGCATATCTGGTTGTCATTACTTTATGAGTTGGTTGTTGTCCTCCTTAACCATAACAAGGTATCAAATTAAAGAAGTAATTACATAAGGGTCCATCCACTTCAATATATCTTCTACCCCTTATTGGGTCCATTCTGCCTTTATTAGTTGACGTTAACTTCAGTTGTCGTTGTATACTATCTTATTCGTAACTTCACTTTAATGCTTTCATACTAGTAATACTCCCATCATCATTTTTGTTATCGTTAAGTACAACAGGTCTATCCAATAGTCAACAAGTATATTCTATAAAATAAAGTCTGCTGATATTACATCACATCATTATTATACATATCGCATTCATTATAATACCAACATCTAACTCCAAGAAAACTATGGATCTCCAATCTTCTCAAACTCCTTTAAAACTCATCTAGCCCATTCCACAAGATAATCATGGGTGGCATATTCACCAGTAGCTCCATTTAAACTGGTAGCATCTATCCTATGGAATATATAAATCCTCTTTTTAAGCTCCTTCTCACCTTTCTCAGTACCTCAATATTCACAATACGCTGTAGCTCTTGAATCTGTCCTCGCAGGTGATGTTGATTCATAAGACAAGTATCAAACTGATGGTATAGAATAGGGTATGGAGTAAAAAAGATACACTCGTAGGTCAATGTCCGGTAGAACAAGAATCAATAGGTAGGGGTCCTTGAATAGGTGGTCTCACATCGGGGGTAGTGGAATTTATCAAGAGGTGCAGCTATCACAACAAAAGATAATACAGCTAACACTGGTGGAAGAATAAAATATGGATCAGTTCTAGGTGGGGGTGTTGGTCTACGAACAGAAGGCTCCAACTGATCTGATGGTACAGGGATAATATGATCTATCATCGCTGCTATCTAAAAATAAACACCACAAGATAAGAATCTTGAATCACGACACGTCCCATGCCAACAACCTACTATACAGTCGCACTCAACCTCTCGACGTCCTATATTTCTATTTCATATTCCAAATCCCAACCCTCTACCCAATCCCGACAATCTAGGCTTGTTTCAGTGACTTATAACCTGTAACTCTGATACCAACCTGTGACGTCCTTCAAAACCGGGTCAGAAGTATGGGGTTCACAACACACACACACACAATATATAAACCTGTATATTAAATACTATATGCAATGAGCGTTATTTGCACAACCACGGATCACAATAGGTTAAAGTATGAAAAAAGCCACAACCTTAACTTTATTACATCATACCAAATCCCAACTAATTTAACTTATAACTGATAATAAAATCATTCTTATAAACTTGTATAACTCATAACTGTAACAAAAAGCTCCTGCTAGCTCGATCCAACTCAACCTGGAATCCTAGCTCGCACACTGGACCGGGGATCCTCATTACCAACACTTTCCTTTTTAACTATAGAGTACATAAACAGATTCACAAGAGTGAATTACTAGCTCAACAAGTTATAATGACAATAGCTGAGGTTGTAATGATCAATTAAAATGATTTAGAGGAATCAAATTCCTTGTCAAAAACTTATTAGAATTGGATATTCATTTTAAATTTTAAATCCAATGTTAGGCTATTGATCAGTCACGCACTAACCCCGAGCAAGGCACACAACTCTGTTCTATAAACTGGATTCAAGGCACACATTGGCCCAATACGACCACGAATCTGGCCTGACCACGAATCTGGTCCATATAAAGAAAACTATCCAATTCTAAAACAATTAAATATGATAAACATCGTAACTTAATAAAACATAATCGTAATTAATATTAATTAGGCATTTATTTCAGAGCATAATGAAATTCATGAGTATCACCAGGGTATATCAAGGTATATATGAAGAATGGCTTCAGGCCTGTTGAAGAATCAGGTATTAGATGAACAATGGTTCAATGGTTATACAAGGTGTAGATCATTGATGTTACAAGGTATTGTAGAGTATATAAGTTTCTGTAAGTTTGAATAATTCTGTTCCAGTGTTTGGTGTATGGTGTAAAAGTATTTGGGGGTAGTATCGTATTTGTGTTATTTAGTATCTGGGTATTTGACAATCAATGGTTCACAATGAATAAGTCTTATAGCTCAAGTATCAGATGATATGATCAGGGTTTAGGGTTAAGCAACTCAACTATCACATGCTAACATTGGTATGACTCAAGTAAATTTAAAGCAATTGCAATATAAAACATGAACATCAGGGTATACTTGCAATATATCTCAAGAAGGTTTAAGAACACTTGCCTTATCATAAATGATTTCCAACTTTACTTGCATTCGTCTAACGGTTCTCCTCGACAACCACTTTTCTTCTTTTTCTACGCTTCAGTTCTATTTACTAATCATTTGCTTCCTTTTTTTGCACCTCATTTACTCTTCTAGGCATCAAAAGTATCTATCAATACTAAATCTCATATTATTCTAATTGTCACATAGACGTACGTACGAATTGATTTTATCTACCCTTCGTTTCACCTAAATCCGACGTACGAATTGAAAGTTATAACAATAACCGTCAAACAATGAATACATAGGCTTATCACATAATAATCAGATAGCACATAGCACATAGCACGTAGCACGTAAGGTATTCGATAAAAATGATTTTTAAAGAAGGTTCGGGTTAAAATGATTTTTCTGGTATTTAATATGAATTTTTGAACATTTTTCGAAATTAAAACGCGTAACGGAATCATTTTGTAATTAAATAGCAAGGTTCAAATACCCGAATCTGACTTTAATTAATAATAATTACTGAGCCTTGAACATAATCTAGAAAATATTTTAAAGCTCGAAATTATTTTTCAGAATTTTTAAATCAAAAGAATAATTGAATCTAATTAAATAATCAATTATAATTAATTAATAAATAATCAATCAATATTTAAATTAATTGACCAATTACCTAACTAATTATTAACTAAAATTAATTAATTAAATAATTCAGATTTATTTCTGAATTAAAAAGTATTTTTGGAATTTAAAATGAATTTTAAGAAATAAGAATAGGATTTTTGGAATTATTTTGAAATAAAAATTGCACAAACAGGTTGCTAGTGCTAGAAATAGGGAAGAACATATCAAAGGGTGGAATATTGGGAAAGACGGCCAAAAAAATTAAGAACATGGCCGGAAAATTTCCAGATTCCGGCGATCGGACCGGAATCCGGCCATGCTCCGACTTGGCTTAAAATGACTCGTTATTGCATACTTTTCATTCCTATTATATTCAAAATCATTATGGAAATAGCAACGGCTTAACAACATCGACAAACAGACCGTTACACCCATTTTCCGGTGAAATCGCCATAAACTTTGACGAGCTTGGAGTTTTCCTACGAGACCGAACCAGGAACTGTTTGGTCTTCAAACTAGTATCAATAAAATCCTTTTTGCACGATCTATTTACTGATATATATATATATATATATATATATATATATCAAATTCACTAATAACCCTTGAATCAAAAACCCCTAAATTCAAACTAAGAACATTCAAACTCTATAAACCCTAATTTTTTAATTCGAAAATCAAACCTCAATTTCTCTATGTTATTGAACTCAAAATTCAACATATGATATACCAAATCGACCAGAATTTCATGATCTACAACATACAATCATCAAATTATATAAATAACTTCAAAATCAAAAAGTCCCAATTTAATCATAATTAAATTTGAATTAAATAAAATAATTAATAAATAACCTGTTAAATCTGCAGTAGTAAGGATTATGAAACATGATTTTACTCGTCACGGGCTTGGATTCGACTACTTGCACGCCCAAATCGGAGTTCGATAATGCCTTCGAATCCTCTTTTGATTATGAAGAACACGATGAATAAAACTATTTTCTCTGTATAATTATCTAATTTTACTATTTGTTTATGATTATCTGTACAAAATAAGATACTGTATATGCTATTCATATTTACGGAATATTAGTATCCCATTGGATCATATCAGATATAAAAATAGAATACTTAATCATTAATTATTAACAAAACTGATCCATTTCGGTACCGAATTTTGGATAATTATCAAAACCAGGGTTTTTGTAAATACAATCTTTGTCTCAGCGCTTTAGTTACACGAATTACGAGAAGATGATATGAGAGTTTAATCAAAAAATCCTCTTTCTCAAAAATACGAGTTTATCGATTTACCGAAACGAATATTGTATCGTAAAATTTGCGCCGGGACCCGCATAGGTAAAATCGTACTCCGGTTCGAAAAAGTTAAAACACGGAAAATGCTCGGAATAATCAGATTGGGTTAGAAAGAAGTTTTCTCGAGACTTACGGGTTGTAAAAATACAAAAATGGTTAAGTTGGACGATTCCCGATTATACAAAATAATTTATAATTACACTAAAAAATAATTTATTAAATCTATAAATCCTTTATAAAATCATATAACAACATATAAATTACGAGAAAAATATCAAAATTATCATACTTTATTTTGGACATTTAAAAATTAAAATACTCAAATTTTACCATATTTAACATCCAAACACAGATACCAATTACAAGATAATTCACCAAAATTCACATAATAATCACATAATATTTATTTATTGACAAAAATAATTACACATTATATCCCGGATATTACATTATTGACCAACCAATTGAGATGTATTTTTAAATGAATTGAGCATAAGATAATTTTTCTCAACTTTGTCTCTTAGCACAACTTCTACTTCCTCCTAGCATAACATGCCCTTGACTCACTTTTAGTGACTTTCTTTGCATCATTTCTAGCTCATAGGTTTTGAGAGTGCCATACAAAACCTCCAAAGTTATTCTCCCTAGATATCTTCCTTCTCTTGCTGCAAGTCATTTATCAACTTGTTGAATCTTTCAAAGACCTCAGTAACGCCTTCTTTAGGTTTAGCCATGAACCCTATATTGTGAGACTAGAATCTTTCTTTAGTTTGATCTCACCTTTTCAGTATGTTCACACGAGGTCTATATCTTCTCCCAGATCTGCTTAGCTGGCTCACAGTTGATAATGTTGTTGTACATCACATTATCAAGAGATTCAATGAGAATGAGTTGCAAGCTACTGTCAAGTGAAACTTTCTCCTTTTCTGGTTCAGTGTATGTAGATGAATCTTTAGGAGCAAAGTGAACAAGAATGACCATATCACCATCTGTTGCTTCAGGAACCCTTACCATAGGAATGAAGAGTCAATGGTTAAGAATTTCAATTTACAGTATATTGGCCATCTTGATGAACAACATCATCTTCTTCTTTCATAAGGTGTAGTTCACTTTTTTAGAGATATGGATCTTGATACTGTTAAGTTTCTGTGCACTCATACTTCCAAGATCTAATCTGTTTACTTTCAGATTTTGCTTTGACACCACTTGTTAGGTATGAAGTGCAACACATAGGGGGTGAATGTGTTTTCTTGTTTTGTTGCTTAATTGTGAATATTTTTTGCTTGTGGAACTAAACAGCAATATGTATTTTGTAGTGATAAAAGACTATATGTAAAATCACAAGTAATTTATCAAAAACTCACTTGTTTTGTATTAAATCAAACTTGTTTATGCTTTGTGTTCTTGAAAATAAGAACTCAGCTACTTCTTTTGAGAGAATTCAAGATTTTCTAGATCTGTTATTTTTAACTAAACAAAGGACCAGTTACATGTTTTATAGATCAACATGCATGATTTACAGAACTTGCACTAAAATAGACTAACATATTTTCTAAATCTCCTTTGTCTATTTCTATTTCTAGTGCAACATATATGTGCAGAATCTACTAGGCCTGTGACCCTCCTTTGTCCAATTCATCTTGGCCCTTGATTTTGCATTCTTCAAGCTGTATTTTTAGGCTTTCCAATTTAGTGATAGAATTGTTTGTTGGCTGATAATCTTGGATCTTCAAGTTATCTATATTTTGAATTCTGAGGTTGTTTTTCGAGATCTCTTTTATTATGTAGAGATGTCACATGTCGATATGTAAAATGACTTATCGATATCTCCACTACTCAATAGGTGTTATGACTTGTCGAGGTCTCAAGTTCTTTATAAGTAGAATGACTTGTTGATGTCTCCAGTTCTCTACATAAGCTGTTGACTTGTCAATATCTCCAGTTATCTACAAGTAGAATGACTTATCGATATCTCCAGTTTTCTACATAAGCTTTTGACTTGTCGATATCTCCGGATCTCTACAAGTAGAATGACTTGTCGATATCTCTAGTTCTCTACATGTAGTTTGACTTGTCGATATCTCTTGAGACTTCTTACAGGCCATTTGTGACTTCTCTACATACATCTCTATAATCCTTCATATGTAACTTGTCGATATCTAACTTTGAATATTTTTCCTAGAACAACAGTATTCAACTCCAAGCTTCTACACTTCTCTCTAAGGCATGATCATGATTGATCTTTTTTCAGAGTTTATTCATTAGCTTGATGGTTGTTTATAGAAAAATCCTCTAGTCTAATCTACTTAGCATTTTTACAGACTCGAGAAACACAAATACAAAATACAATAAGATTTGCATAAAACTGATTCTTAGGGTGGTCAAATGACTTAGTCTTGTTATATACAGGCATGCCTTGCACAACATATTACACCCTTGTTTTAGATTTGAATCCCTGAAATTGGAAAAGAATGATTTTCAACATGAAAGAGTCCAAATGATTTCAATGCGGGTGAGGCTTAGTCAAGCACAAGTTTGGGTATTTAGGACAGTAATTATTTTAAGAATGAAGTGTGAATTCAAATTATAGATTATTTCCAGAATAAAGGTTTTCATTGAAATATAAAGATTAGAGGCGTAATTGTTCGTGTAATAGCGATCCAGCCAAGTGTATGAAGCCCGGAGATAGCCCAGAGCATTATTTAACCGGGGATACACCGATATATAAGAAGGCCAATATAGTGCCTTATGTACCTTTATGACCAGATGGAGGTTAGTGCGGGCTAATCACCCATATCGTATTTATCAGTTATGCACTCCAATCCCATGTTATTAAAATTATCAGAAAATACAATTTTATAAAGTACCTATTGTAGATGAGTACATTTAAAGATTGATTTAAAAGGAAATGAAAAGATTTGAATAAGAAATATTCCAAACCAAGTTACCCATTCTTCTCAAAACTCCACTTGACTCTGAATACTCTAAGCCTGTGATCCAACCTTGTGAGTAGTTATTTCTGCCAAGTTTGTTAGTTACATCATTTTATGTTAGTTACTTGCCGAGCTGTTATGCTCATATCATTTTTTATTGATCTAACCTTGGCAGATAAGCAAGAAGATGGAGATTTAGGCGCTCTGCTTAGGTAGATGCTTTGTGAGAGAATCGAACGTAGTCTTTTGGGTTTCCTAATAAAATTAGGTTATCTGGAAATTCTAACCCGAAACTGTAAATTTTAAATTTATAAAGGCTGTGAAGATTTAATATTCTTGATTAGTGGTTGTATCTTGTTTCATAACTTATTTTGTGTAGATTCTTGTAGCTTTTTGGGGTTATTATATTATTGAATTATGTATAGTTTATTATATAAAGGTGTTGTGGGTCATCAATCTTAACCCCGGGTTTGAGGGCGTTACAACTGGTTTTCTTAGAAAGTAGTTCTCCCTCAAGAATTACAGTGGTACGAGCAACAAACACTTTGTTCTCGGAAGGATTATAAAACTATACCCTTTAGTCTCACTTGGGTATCCCATAAAATATCATCCATCTAATTTTTGTCCAAGCTTGTCAGAGGCTAAATGTTTCACAAATGATTCACATCCCCAAATTTTCATAAATGACATGCTATGAAGTTTCTCAGTCCATATCTCATATGAGGTCTTTTGAACTGCTTTTGTCGGAACTCGGTTAAGTGAATATGCTGTTGTTTCTAAAGCATAACCCCATAAACTGATTGGAAGAACTGCTTGACTCATCACTGATCGAACCATGTCCAACAAGGTACAGTTTCTCCTCTCAGGATTCCTATTGCATTAAGGTATTCTAGAAGGAGTAAGTTGTGATATAAGATCACACTTCTTAAATAAATTATTCAAATTGAGGCTTAAGTACTCCCCTCCAAGATCTGATTGTAGAATTTTTATACTTTCCCCTGCTTGCTTTTCTACTTCGGCCTATATTCTTTGAACATTTCAAAATAATCGGATTTATTCTTCATAAGACATGCATATCCATATCTACTGAAGTCGTCAGTAAAATTTATGAAGTATTATAAGCCACCCCTTACCATCGTACGTATTCGACCACATACATCACAATGTATTAGTCATAATCGTTCGATGTCCCTTTTACCTTATTGGGTAAAAGAAGCTTTAGTCATTTTGCCAATAAGATAAGGTTCGCATCTTTCGTATGATTTGAAATCAAATTCATCCAAGTATCCATCTATATATGTAACTTAGAAATGTGTTTCTCTCTCATTAATATGGCTTAAACAACAATGCCAAAGATATTGTTTGAGTTGAGTCATCTTAGAACATATAAATTGTTAACTAGTTGTGCAACATTATAAGCCTAATCATTAAAATAGAATAAGCAAATGTTGTTTATTTAAATAAAATGAAAAATATTTCTTGTTCTCACAAGAATTTGATATAATGTATCCGCTAAAGGCATGCACATAATAACAATTTACCAAGTTCTCAAATTAGCCTTATAGGCAAAATTAGGTAACGATTTCCTCCAACTAGAGCAACAACTTTTGCTCTAATTCTAACTCGATACCTGAAGTTTGACTATTTCTGTTCTTTTTCTTTAGATCTTACAAATAAGCTCAATAGTTAAATTCCACTCATCTTGTTATTTACACAGAAGTGATAATTGTCTTCTTTAGAAACACCACTAATAGGATTCAAAATCCCCCTTGGGATTGGACTCTGGTTTGGCACTAAATAAAATCAAATATTAACCTTGATTGTCCACTTTCCTTTCCCATTTACATCAATGTGTACACCATCAATATGGACTAAGTTCATGCCTTTACCATATTGTTTTCAACAAGTCTAAACATGTCTTACAACTCAATAGGTGTTTTGTCAATCTCATTCATTTTGTTCATAACAAACTGAGAATTGAATTTATTCGAAGATTTCTTGATCAAATCAAGCTGAGTCTCTAGACCAATCTTGAAACCCAAAATATCAAGGTACGTATATGATAAAGATAGGAAATACATCCCAAAGACGCATTAAATGTCGCATTAATTACGCTTGGGCTTCTTGTCCGAAAAGTCCAATACAGACCTGTCTGGTCCAAGTTTCATAGCAGACCTGTCTGGTCCAAAGCATCGTAACAGGCCTATGACGGCCCAAAGATCCAAAGCCCACCGGCAGAGGTCGTCCAAGTCCACGAACCTGAGTTGTTCACGGACTAGGCCCAATACGGCTGGAAGAGCAGATATGTGTGTGTTCTAAACGGACTCAAAGTCTTACATAGAAGGTTCTGGATCTCCTTCCTTAAGGGGACTCCTAATCACCATCTAAGTTGGAGACTTATCCACCAAGTCTCCCAACAGAATTCTAACCCTAGACTCAACTCTATATAAAGGGCTCTACCCCTCAATCATAATTACATTTTTCGGCTTGATTCTCTACCACACAGAGATACGTAGGCATCTTGCAAAGATCGATAGTCCCGAATGCAAGAGCAGCCATTAAAGCTCGAAGCTCACCAACCCTAGCATTAAATACCAAAGTACTCAGGTTTTTATTCCACAACATTTGGCGTCGTCTGTGGGAATCTTACAACAACCATGGTGAACACACGGAGCAGAAACACTAGTAGGATAGACACTCCTGTCCCATCGTGAACAATCACATCAGCAGTAGAAGTACCACCACACCCAACTTATGCCCCCACCCAAGAAGGAACCCTAGTAGGGGCAACTGAGGCTCAACCACAAAGGACGAATCCCCTGGTTCCTCAAGGGATGAACCCCCAACTTCAGTAGTTGCATGCACCTGTGAACTCTCAACCCCTTGGGTATGAGTACTCGATAATTGTGACTACTAACCCCGCTTACGGGATCCTTCTATACCCCGAAGTTGGAGGGAGTGGACACCCTGGTAGGAGTGAAGCACAAGGGCGGACGCCCCAATACATATGTGGCTTGGCTCCTATTCCGGAAGATCAAGAATTCTCTGGGCCTTATACTGAAAGAGACTCTGAGTCATCAGATGACAATGTTGCTCCAAGAAGAAGGCCTGCTTGCAAGGAGCCGATGGCTGACACTGAACAACGCTCTAGGAGCACTCAAGGGATGAATCCCCAAGATGTTCAAGAGAGAATCAGGGCTCATGAAGCAGACATCCAAAGGCTGAAGCGAGACCAGGAGACACATCTGGCCCCAAGACCCCCACTTGTTCCAAGGCGGAGAAATCCTCCTCCAATCATAGATATAGATGGTCCAATACGAAGAAGGGCAGCTGCCCCAAGGGCTGATCCAAGTGATCTTATGCCCCTAGGTGATCCTAATGATCCAAACCCACCATTCATTGATGAGATAATGAATGCTCGTATCTCAAGGAAGTTCAAGATGCCCACCATTAAAGCATACGATGGTACTGGTGACCCCGCTAATCATGTTAGGACGTTTTCTAATGCCCTGTTGTTACAGCCCGTGAACGATATTATTAAGTGTCGGGCCTTCCCTTAAACCCTATCGGGCATGGCTCAAAGGTGGTACAGCCGTCTGCCCCCAAACTCTATTGGATCTTGTAAGGACTTGAGTCAAGCTTTTATCAAGCAGTTCATAAGTAGCAGAGTGCACGAGAAGAACTCAGGATCTCTCATGGGTATAGTCCAAGGAGCAAAGGAGTCCTTGAGAGAGTATCCGAATCGATTTATGAAGGAGGC
Source organism: Apium graveolens (assembly GCF_009905375.1). Lineage (NCBI taxonomy): Eukaryota > Viridiplantae > Streptophyta > Magnoliopsida > Apiales > Apiaceae > Apium > Apium graveolens. The sequence goes on along the minus strand of NC_133652.1, from coordinate 205,013,122 downwards.
TTTGAAGGTCCCTAATCTTGATGATAAAGTAGCTATGATAGCCTTACAGCAGGGGACTAGATACGAGTTCTTTAAGATGTCCTTGGCTAAGTGCCCTCCTGAAAGTATGCTACAGCTCCAGGATAGAGTTGGGAAATATATTAAGGTGGAGGAAAGTATGAAGAAGACAGCTGTGAGTAATGAACCTACTGGGAATAAGAAGCGGAAGATGGATCAGGAGTATGATGCCAATGACAAGTATCCACGAATTGGAAAAAACTTTAACTCCTCCTCTTCTAAGAAGAATCAGCAACCAAGGTTCACTGAATATGTAAGGTTGAATGCTCCAAGGAGCCAAATCCTTATAGAAATTGAGAAGGATAAGGACTTCAAATGGCCGAAACCACTAAGGGGAGACCCCGAGAAGAGGGACAAAAGTCGGTACTGCAGGTTTCACAAGGATGTCGTTCATGATACTGACGATTGTAGGCAACTTAAGGATGAGATTGAGTATCTGATCCGAAGGGGAAAGTTTGGACATTTCACCAAGGGTAAAGAGGTCGGAGGCCAAAAGAGAGATAATGATCGAATACATGGTGATAGAATCGGTAATGACAGAGATCGCAACCCACAGCCCCGAGGGCCAGTAATCAATATGATCTCAGGAGGACCTACAACAGCTGGTACTACAAGGAACTCCCGAAAGGCTTATGCAAGAGAAGTGATGGGCATAGTTGGGAAGCCGTCTAACCATTCTAAGTCAGAGATGACGCTTGAATTTGGTGACCCAGACCTTGAAGGTTTGAAATTTCCTCAGGATGATCCTCTAGTTATCACTCCGATAATTGGAAATTGTCCTGTTATGAGGGTCCTAGTGGCCAATGGAGCTTCCGTGGACATTCTGTTCCATGACATATTCATAAAGATGGGCTACAATGATTCTCAGCTAACTCCGTCTGACGCACCCATCTACAGGTTTAACCATATAGAATGCAAAGTCGAAGGAGCAATGCAACTTCCCATAACTATCAGGGAAGAGCCCAGGGAGGCCACGCAGATGTTGAACTTTCAGGTTGTCAAGGCAGCCTCTACTTACAATGCTATCATGGGTAGAACAGGGATCCATGCTTTTAAAGCTGGGCCCTCAACCTACCACATGGTACTGAAGTTCCCAACTAGAAATGGTACTGGAAAAGCAAGGGGAGATCAGAAGATGGCCCGCAGTTTCTATATTACAACACTTAGGCCCGATGAAACATGGGGTAGGTTCTCCCCATAGAAGACATGGATGTCCGAGAAAATGATGAACTGCGAGGAAAGCCAGCCGAGGACTTGGTCCCAATTCCTTTAGACCCCTTAGACCCGGAGAAGGTCACGTACATGGGGGAATCTCTGGATAAGCCCTTGAAGGGTCGAATGACAACTTTCCTCCAGGAAAACAATGATGTATTTGCTTGGACAACAGCTAATATGCCTGGGATTGACCCAAACCTTATAACTCATAGGTTGAACATTGATCCAAATCGGAAGGCTGTAAAGCAAAAGAAGAGAACCTAGGCCCCTGATAGGCTGGAAGCCATTAAGCAGGAGGTCGAGAAACTTTTAGAAGCTGGATTTATTGAGGAAGTGCAATTCCCTGAATGGTTGGCTAACCCCATAATGGTCAAGAAGGCCAATGGAACGTGGAGGATGTGCATTGACTTCACTGACTTGAATGATGCTTGTCCCAAGGACTGTTATCCCCTACCAAGGATTGATACCATGATCGATGTCACTGCTGGACATGAGATGCTAAGCTTTATGAATGGTTTCAGTGGTTACAATCAAATCAGAATGCATAAGGATGACACCCCCAAGGTATCTTTCATAACTGACTTTGGTGTATTCTGTTATCTTGTTATGGCTTTTGGACTTAAGAATACAGGAGCTACTTACCAAAGATTGGTAAACAAGATATTTGCCCATCTAATTGGGAAGACCATGGAGGTCTATGACGATGATATATTAGGAAAAAGCCTAAGCAAGGTCGATCATATTAGTCACCTCAGAGAGGCATTTGAGGTGCTAAGGCACCACAAGATGATGTTAAAACCAGCCAAGTGTGCTTTTGGCGTTGGGTCTGGAAAATTTTTGGGTCACATGGTCTCTATGAGGGGATAGAGGTCAATCTCGACAAGATCAAAGCCATACTAGACATGGAGCCACCACGCTCCATCAAGGATGTTCAGAAGCTTACAGGAAGAATTACAGCTCTAAGGAGGTTCATCTCCAAGTCTGCAGATAAATGCCTGCCCTTTTTCAAAACCCTTAAGAAGGTGAAGGACTTTGAATGGACAACCGAGAGCCAAGAGGCCTTTGAACAGCTGAAGAAGTACATGACTGAAGCCCCGTTGCTGGCTAAACCAAGTCTGGAGGACATTCTTTACTTGTACCTCGTGGTATCTGAACAAGCCGTGAGTGCAGTCCTCGTGAAGGAAGAGCAGAAGCTCCAGAAGCCTATATACTATATGAGCAAGGTGCTCCACGAAGCAGAGTTGAATTACCCCACCACGAAGAAGTTTATACTTGCTCTCATTACAGCCTTGAGAAAGTTAAGACCATACTTCTAGGCTCACAAGATCGAAGTCCTGACGGACCAACCCTTGAGGAATATTCTTCATAGCCCGAAGGCCAGTGGAAGGCTCATCAAGTGGGCAAATGGGTTAGGAGAGTTTGATATCAAGTATAAGCCTCGAACGACCATCAAGGCTCAGGCCTTAGCAGACTTCGTGGTCGAATGCACCATTAATGACCAAGAAGTCGGGGGGAAGGTGATAGTAACCCTAGAAGAAGGAGAGAAGGAGAAGGATAAAGAAACAACCGTAAAAGAGTATTGGGTTCTCCATTTTGACGGAGCGTCCAAAACAAAATCTAGTGGTGCAGGCCTAGTCTTGCAAAGCCCTGATGGGTTTATGATTGAGTATGCTTTGAAGTTGGATTTCCCGACTACGAACAACGAAGCAGAATATGAAGCATTGATAGATGGCTTAGGCTTGGCTTGAGCCGTGAGGGACAAAAACCTGAAGGTCTGCGGAGACTCAAGACTTGTAGTTGCTCAAGTTAATGGAAAGTTTGAGGCCAAGGATGATACTATGGCCAAGTACCTGAGAGTCGTAAAGGGAATACTGACTCAGTTTGATGAATGGTACACAGAACATGTTCCGAGAGAGGGGAACACTACGGTGGATGCCTTGTCTCAGTATGCCTCATCTGAAATCGAGAACTATCCGAGATGTATTTACTTCCAGGTCTTGAAGACCCCTACTATTGATGTCATATATCTGATAACACCGGTTGGTATGGCAACCTATTGGATAGATCTGATCAAGACCCACTTAGAAACTGGGTGGCTCCCCGATGATGCCCAGGAGGCACGCAAGCTGTCGGTTAGAGCGTTAAGATACTCGTTGATTGAAGGCCTTCTTTATAAAAGGTCATTTGTTATTCCGTACTTGGAATGCTTGAGACCTCTTGAAGCAGAGGAGGCACTTAAAGAAGCCCATGAAGGGAATTGTGGACAATACTTGGGGGGCAGGGCCCTCGCTCACAAGATAACTCGGTTGGGTTTCTACTGGCCAACTATGTTAGCCGATGCAAAGGCTTATGTGAAGAGATGTGACAGATGCCAGAGGCATGCTCCGATAGTACGACAGCCGCCAGAGAGGCTCACGTCAATCAGCACACCCATCCCTTTTGCGATGTGGGGGATGGACATACTTAGACCATTTCCTATGGCATCGGGAAAGAGGAAGTTCATTGTGGTGGCCATAGACTACTTTACAAAGTGGATTGAGGCTAACGCACTAGCCAAGATAACCACCAAGAAAATTACCCAATTCTTCTGGGAGAATGTAATATGTCAATATGGAATCCCACGCATCCTTGTCACGGATAATGGGAAACAATTTGATAATGTAGAGTTCAGAGAATACTGCGACGATAATAACATAAAAGTTCGCTTCACCTCCGTTGCACATCCTCAGGCAAACGGGAAAGCGGAGGTTGCTAATAGAATCATCCTTGATGGACTTAAGAAGAGGGTTGAATGCTCGAGAAACACTTGGGTGGATGAGCTGCTGCCTATACTATGGACATATCGAACCACCTGCAAAGTGACGACTGAAGCTACCCCATTCATGCTGGCTTACAGAGTCGAGGCAGTGGTTCCCCTTGAGATCAATCATGGATCCCCTAGGATCGAAGCTTACGAACCAGAGACAAAAGAAGAAGGCATGAGGCTCGCTCTCGATCTCATTGACGAGATCAGGGATGAAGCCAATGCCCGCAATACATAGCATCAACGAAGAGCCTCCCTCTATTACAATAGACGGGTTAAAGAAAGGTTCTTTCAACAGGGAGATTTGGTTCTGAGGAAGATTGAGGCATCAGGAGTAGGGGAGAGAGGCAAGCTGGCCGCCAACTGGGAAGGGCCTTATAAGGTCAGGAGGACATTGGGACGAGGATCCTACAAGTTAGAGACCCTGAATGGTGATGAAGTGCCTCGCACTTGGCATGCTTCGAACCTGAAGGTTTATTATGTTTAGGACATTCACTACCTGTTCCTAGTACTTAACATTAGTTTTACAAATAAGGTCGACGAAACCATCTTATGTAAGGGTTGAACCCATTTCTTAGAGATATTATCTATTTATGCAAGTTTATTTCTATCATCTTGTCTACCAATTTATTTATGTACGAGCATCCAAAGAATGCAAGTCCCGAAGGACCAAATGCCAAAAATAAAAGACAAGTATGAAATGAAATTAAATATAGTGCATAGATAAAAGATCCCGAAGGATCATAAGTTAGAAGTCCCGAAGGACCAATAGGTTACAAACCAATAAAAGTTCAAATAAATAGGTTTCGAAAATAAAAGCCACATACGACAATCAAGGCCATGCAAGGCCATATCATTCACTCGTCAGAAGAATCCTCCCCCTCTCCATCCAACCCTTTCTCAGAAGAAGAACCGCTGCTGGCCGAAATTGGCTCCCTCATCTTCCCTCGAAGGGCTGCCCTGGACTTGGGGCTGCCCGAGGGGGCTTTTCCCTTAGAGCCGGAACCGGAACCTGAGTGGCTGGATCTTGACTTGGACCTCATACGAGGAGTCGAGGGCACTGATCCGGAAGGGTGCTCAGATAAGTCCATAACAGGCATCTGCCAGGGGCAAGATAGAAGGCTTGGATCAACTACATCCGGCCATACGCCTTGGGCATCTTTGACTCCCCTATTCCAACCTATCACCATGTTAATGGGGCACATCTCATCGTCGTGCTCATCCATCATTGTAGTGAACCTAGTGGATCTATGATAAGCAGCCTCGAGGTCCTTCCATTCCTTCTTCCTCTTCTCTTCCGAGCTAGCATACTTCTTCTTCATGATGGTAAGCTTGCCCTCCACCTCATGGGCCCTAGACTCCCATTCCCCTGAGGAAATAGTCATCTGCTTAATGGAAGCTTGAAATGCGTTGTAGTCACCTCTCATTTTCACAGCTTGAGTAGAGGACACTGCGAAGTAGGCATTGGCCTGACAAAGAAAACATGAGTTTAATTAAGAAGGGCCGAGCCCCCAAGGAATGATCCATACAATATTTTCCAAGTTCTAAAAAAAGAGAACTTAAATGAGAATTTACACAAGGAAAAACATACCTGATAGAGGGATTGAGCTCCCAACATCTCAGCCTCAAGGAGTTTCTCACTAAAAGAGACGAATAATAGGTCGGGAGGAGTGATACAGTTTTTCGACCACTCTAGAGCAAGGGCCGGGTTGCCGAAAATTAAGTCATTGGAAGAAATACCCCAACCGGGTTCGAAAGGAGTCCTGGAACTCCCGTCAAAATCCTTGGTCCTCTTAAGGCCAGATCCTGACGCCTTGAGGAAGGCAGGAACCTTCGAGATATGGTTGGCCTTCTTGATGGCATCCCTAGCCATCATTCCCATAACAGCACCGCTCGGCTTGGCTTTGGCGTCGAGAGGCTTAGCAACTGAAATATGAAGAAAAGAAATAAATGTAAGGATAAACTTGTACAAAGTAAGGAAAAACAAAGATAAATATTCTCTATGCAAAGGCAGCTAAGGCCAGCCTCGACAAGCTTGACTTCCGTCAAGAACTCCCAGTAAGGGGTTCTCCCGTCATCATCAATAAGAAGATCTCGAGCATGAAGCTTAGCAGCAGAAAGGTTGAGAATAAAGTGGGAGTTATTGACTAGGCTACTAAAATCGCGTCTGATGTATACACCTCAGTCTCCGTCCTTCCAGTCAACAACCACAAACTTCTTGTTCCAGTTATGGTTTGAGTCATTTAGGGAACTGGTGTTCACGATTTGAGGAACATGGGCTCAATGTTGAATCACTACCCAACCAGGCCTAGTCATAGGAGATGCCTTCAACATGAAGATGCTACGGAACATTGTTACCCTCAAAGGGATGCCCAAGTCATGGCATCTCACTATAAATAGGATGACCACCCGTTAGGGTAGAGCTGGCACAGATGGATCTTCAGCTTGGCTAGAAGCCTCGGAATGAAGGGGTATAGAGGGAACCTCAGCCTGGAGTTAAGGGCCGCCTTGAACACAAATAGCCTCTGGTGGCAAAGATTGCATGCCCTCTCATTTGAATTGGCTCTACGAACCCTCAAGCAGCCGGGCCATGAATAAGTCGACTTAATCTCCTCGACGTCCTTCTCACGAAGCACACTTCGGTGATGAAATGCATCAAAATGGACGGTACTAGGGTACTCGTCCGCTCTCTCATCCAACATACTCTTTAAACTATTCGAGCAACGATTAATTGAGAAGGGGGAGAAAAGAGCTATACCTTGGAGTGAGGGTAGAGTATCCCTCTTATACATAGCTTCCTTTTCCGAGAAAGAGGACTTGACAGGACCTTATCCACCTGACATACTTGAGAACTTGAAGAGAGTTAAGAGCTTGAGAGAATTTGAGAATTTAAGAAGTTGAGAAATGAAGGTGTGGATGAAAATGAGAATTTTTAATCTCCTTTTATAGGAAAAAGGTCACCTGCTACATCAGGTCGTAAGTCAGTTTGGTTCGCGCTAGCAGGTACCTTGCTGAAAAAACACCGGAAATGGTGAGGAAAGGCAATAAAAGACGACATGATAAATGAGAAAAGCGATGCAGGACGTCGCTTATCACATCAGTCTTCCGAAAAAAGACTGGTTGAAACCAAATATAAGTCATTAGTCTTAACTAAAGGACGATTATGTTAATCATGATGATTAACAAAATTAATGGGGTTTAAAACAAGATTAGCTTTTCAGTTGAACTCACGAGTACGAGAAGGAAACGTTCTCCTCTGTATCAGAGCAGGGGAAGCCCCGGCCGACCAGGCAACAATTGGAGGCCCTTTGGCCTATCAGGTGCCTCTGCATCAGAGCCATGACGACCACAATTTGTGTGCGGGGAAGCCCTGGCCGACCAGGCAACAATTGGAGGCCCTTTGGCCTACCAGGACCCTCTGTATCAGAGCCATAACGGCCACAATTTGTGTGCGGGGAAGCCCCGGCCGACCAGGCAACAATTGGAGGCCCTTTGGCCTACCAGGAGCCTCTGTATCAGAGCCATGACGACCACAACTTGTGTGCGGGGAAGCCCCGGCCGACCAGGAAATAATTGGAGGCCCTTTGGCCTACCAGGAGCCTCTGTATCAGAGCCATGACAGCCACAATTTGTGTGCGGGGAAGCCCCGGCCGACCAGCCATCATTTGGAGGCCTTTTGGCCTACTAGAAGCCTCTCTATCAGAGTCATGATGAACACAACTTATCTCCGTAGTGGCCTTGGCCTACCGGCCAACAAACTGAGGCCTTTCAGCCTATCAGAATCTCCTGTAGGAGAGCCATGAGGCCTTCAAAAGATACCTCAAAGACCCTCTAGGGAGATCCTTGGGAAATTTCTCAAAAATAATAATTCTCACCAGAACCAAGTTTCATGAAGACTAGAACGTCTACGAGAACGAGGTGGTTGAGGGGCATAACATCAGTTTGGATTAGTTCAAAGAAGTATAAGACTTCGTACAAAGGGAAAGTTCAGTAGAATATAGAGCGTTCAGCAAGAACGAGTACAGAACGTCCATCAGGATGAGTACAGAACGTTCGCTGAAACAGCCATAGGAGAAACCCTGAGGAACGCAAAGACAACTTTGAAATTAATTCCATAGAAAATCAAGGACCAAAAGAGCATGATAAGGTATGTAGAAACCTAGAACTCTTACTTAGAAGTTCGAAAAAAAAGGTGGGGGGCAGGAACCCCTGGGCAACAACCTCCAGGCCAACCAGGAGGTGGCCGACCAGAACCCTCTACCCGAAAGTGGTCGAGCAGCCCATTTTAGGGGCTTGAGGCCGAACAGAGCCTCCTGCCTGAGGAGGTTCTACCCAACCCCGAGCCCCCCTTTCGAATTTTTTTGATTTTTTTTTAAAAAAAAAATAGAAAAAAAATCAGAATTTTTTTGAATTTTTTTAAATTTTCAGGATTTTGAGATTAAGCCTAGATTAGGGCCGATTAGTGAAATTAAGTCCATATTAGGGTCGGTTAGTGTATATTAAGCATAATTAACCCAAATTAGGGCTAATTTGTGATTTATGTGATGAAATTAACCCAGATTAGGGTCGTTTAACCTATTCACTCTTGTAATTAGTGTGAATTAAGGATAATTAGTGTCTTATGCATATTGATTAGTCGTAATTAGCCCCGTTTAGGGCATATTAGCCTCGATTAAGGCCAATTAGTGCATTATAGCTTAAAATTAGGCTCTTTTAAGCCTAATTAGCAACTTGTACATAGAAATTAGCCCCGATTAGGGTCAATTAGCCCCGATTAGGGCCAATTAGCAGCTTTAACCCTCTAATTAACTTTGACGAAGGTTAAAGGGTGATAAACCCTCGCTTTTTAGTCTCGATTAGGACCATTTAGTGTTGAACACCATTCAAATAGCCTCTACGGGGGCCTTAAGTGTGTATAATCACATTCATAAGTCGTTGTAAACGTGTAGGTCGCTCCACACTTTACGATAACGTGGCGATACCCACGAAGGGTCGATACCCATGAAGGGCCGACACCCATGAAGGGCTGATGCCCATGAAGGGCCGATACCCGAGAAGGGCCGAAAGTACCCCGAGTCGCGATTAGACCATTGTAGCTTCCACGAAAACTCGAGCAGTATTCACAGAAGTTGGGGGAAAATGATAAATATAGGAAATACATCCCAAAGACACATTAAATGTCGCATTAATTATGCTTGGGCTTCTTATCTGAAAAGTCCAATACAGACCTGTCTGGTCCAAGTTTCATAGCAGACTTGTCTGGTCCAAAGCTTCGTAACAGGCCTATGTCGACCCACACATCCAAAGCCCACCAGCAGAGGTCGTCCAAGTCCACGAATCTGAGTTGTTCATGGACTAGTCCCAATACGCCTGGAAGAGCAGATATGTGTGTGTTCTAAACGGACTCAAAGTCTTACATAGAAGGTTCCGGATCTCCTTCCTTAAGGGGACTCCTAATCACCATCTAAGTTGGAGACTTATCGACCAAATCTCCCAACAGAAGTCTAACCCTAGACTCAACTCTATATAAAGGGCTCTACCCCTCAATCAGAACTATGTTTTTTGGCTTGATTCTCTACAACACAGAGATACGTAGGCATCTTGCAAGGATCGATAGTCCCGAACGCAAGAGCAGCCATTAAAGCTCGAAGTTCACCAACCCTAGCATTAAATACTAAAGTACTCAGGTTTTTATTCCATAATAGTATACCTATCATCTTTAGAACTTTTTTCATACCGGATCTCATTCTCCCATTGAAGCAAATTTATAGTGCCATCTTATTGTCAAATCTTTCTTGACGAGCCTATCCTTCAAACATCCTTTGAATGTGCTTAATCATATCATAAGCATCAATATGCTCTTGTTTCTTCTAAAGCTCGACACTCATAATTGCAAGCATGAGACATGAAACATCAGTTACGTAATCAATTTGCTTCTGGTAAGCATTTTGTTCAACACATGTTTCATTCTCATCTAGAAGAAATAATGGAGGGGTTTGAGTGACATCTTTGAACCCGAGGATAATCCTCAAGTTCCCATGTCACTCGAGGAAATTATTACATGTCAACTTGTCCTTCTTAAGGACTATTACATAGAGAAGTTAATTATGTTATTTGTCATTTAATATCTACAATATTAAAGTAGATAAAATGAAATAATCTACAGATGATCATTAAACTATGTTCAAGTGATTATTCATATATATTGACAAAATATATCCCATTATTTTTATCAAATCAATAGCCCCAACTACTAATTCGGAAAAAATATCTTCTATATCCTTTCTAGTGAACCAAGATCCATATTTCACCATGTGTTAGGTCAACTTTAGATTTTCTCCTAAAACATGATTATTTAGGTAGACAATATTTATCAATTATATCAACGATATAACTCTTGGATAGCTTGGTGGAATAAAATTTGTCCATATTTATCTTATAAATCTCCCCAAACTCTATGCCTCTAAGTTCATAATCCTATTGTGGTAACTTAGTTAAGTCGTATCCAATAGTCAAAAAGTATCAATATACTTCAACACATCTCCCACAATAGATGGGAGTACTTCGCTTTGGCGAACTCACCCCTTATCGATTTAGGGATTAACGTATTGGACTCATTGCAAGGCGTCTGATCAACTTAATAATAAATTTAGGGTTTTGTTAATTTTAAAATGAATATGATCCCATCATAAAGAGATTCCCAATTTTTTCTTGAATAAAATACTTAAAATCAATATTCGTCAATGGTTTGATTTCCAGGTAGTGAGGGAGTCACAACAGTCTCACTTAAAATCCACAAACTTACAAGTTTAATGAAACCGCTTTTGACAAAATCGCCCTATGTTAGAAATAAAGAAAATTCACATTTATTCCATGTTTCATAAACACGAGAATCTCACAGTCGTTTATTTATTTTTAAATCTTGAGTCGTTATAGATTTTATCTTGTTTAACAAGCATAGCATAGGTGTCGTATCTAATACATACATACTCAATCTAATTAAGCATGCATCATTAAACTACTCTACACATACATTCATCATATGAGTATATAAACTAAAGTGCAATAAACTAAATGCGGTTGATTGTGGCTTCATCCTATGTGATCTTCATGAAGCTAATGACAATGATCTAGGTCAATTTAAGGTGGTAAATAAATACAAGCAAACTATTACATGTCTTCTTTTCTTGAGTTGCCTCATTGTATTTCTTTCTTGGATTGCCTCCATTGGACTTCCCTTCCTTGATATTTAAGTCTCCTATACATCACATTAATAAAATGTAAAAAGTAATCTCATGAACTTATAAGAAGAACTCAAGTTACATTCGAGATTTAATAATTACAAGATCAAACGGCATGCAAGCCATATTTAAAAAACCAAAACCATTAACCTAAGGTCATAAGCCATAACCATCCACCATGCTTAATTAACACATAAGAACATGTTAGAACACATAATCTGATCTTAACATATCATACCCATCATGTTAAAACCAAATATGTCCAAAATCAAAAAATTTGAATTTAAATCTGATAACTTTAAATCGCAGATTACAGGGCCTAAACGACGTCATACGGATGAGTCGATTCATAATCTGCATTCAGAATCGTAGATTCAGAATCCTATTAAATATGATTCTCATAATAAGAGCAAAAGTAAATCATGTATATATCAGTATATATATATATTATATAATCATCATATGATTATACAACTCTCATGAATATTATTAATTCAAAACATATACATACTTATATTTGAACATAACAACATGCAAAACATACAAAATCGCATACATAACAGTCATGGAAGACTATATACATGTTATCATCGTAAAACCTGTAAACACATAACAAATTAAACACTTTTCACAAGAAGCTCTAATACCATTGAAGGGTTTCGAGGTATAAAATGCAACGAAAACTATAAATAAAAACGTGAAAACCCAGAATTTTCGAAACCTACCGCAGGATTCATGTGGAAAACAGATATTTAATTCGTTGATCAGATTGTTTACCTTAAGAAACTTTACAAATTGGTTGACTAATGGAGAACCAAAGCTTGTTCAATCACCATGCATCCCGCTCTCATGATCTACGGTCTTTCGGTATCCACCCGAATACTTGAACTTAAGGATTGGATGTGTACTAAGACAATTCGTTTCTTCTTTGTAATATCCGGGATATCGCGTGTAATTATTTTATCAATGAATGATTATTATATGATCATTATGTGATTATTTTGTGAATTATCTGATGGTTGGTATTGATAAATAGATGTATATATGTGATAAAATATGAGTATGTTAATTTTATTATGTCCAGAATAAATATATAGGTGACTGTGATATTTTTCTGGTAATTTTTGAATAGTTATTTGATTTTATAATGATTTACAGATTTAATAATTATTTTCTGTATAATTACAAAACTATTTTATAAAACTGGGAATCGTCCAACCTTAACCGTTTTTACGTTTTTACAACCCGAAACTCTTCGAAAAACTCCTTCCTAACCTAATATGGTAATTCCGGACATTTTCCGTGTTTTGACCTTTTCAATCCGAATTACGGTTTAACCCGTACGCGTCCCGGCATACAACTTTCGATACGATAATCATTTCGATATATCAACAAAACCCGTACTCTCAAAAAACGGGATATTATTACATTATTTTCGTATAAAGTGTTTTATAAGAAGCCCGGTTTGGATAATTATCCAATACGGGTATCAAAACAGATCATTTTTGCAGTTACTTAGCGGCTAAGTAACTAATTTATCGATCCAAAATGATCCAACACGATCCAATGTTCTATAAATGTAAATAGCCCTTTTATTATTTAATTTTAGTCGTATAATCACAATCAGTCAGTTAAAACTATTAATTTACAGAGAAAAACCCTAAAAACGTTACGTTCTTGAAAATAAAACACACGAATGGAGGCGTTATCGAACTCCGATTCAAGCGTGCTATATATCAAATCGAAGCTCTCGAAAAAATCTATCCATCTCCACCATCTATTTAAGTGCAGAAATCAAGGTTTTCTTCTTATTTATTTTAATTCGAATTAATTAAAGATTTATATATGAATTTTTGTTCTTGACATTGTTGATATGACTTGATGATTCCATCGTGTAGATAATCTTTATCTGGTCATTTTGGTATGTTATAAATCGAATTTGCAGTCCAATAACATATAGAAAAGGGTGTTTGCTTCTCAGAAATGAAATTATGGTTTATGTTCTTGAATAATTTTAATTAAAAATTGGCAACTTTTAATCTGTTGATTCTGGGTATAATTAGTTAGTACCAGCTTGCAGATCGTTTAACAACAGTTCGAATGGTGTGTACAAGATGAACCGAGGACGCCTGGAAGTTGCTCGCCGGAAAAACTTGTGGCGGCGTCGGAAAAATTCGACGAGGTTTTCCGGCCGAACCACGAGTTGAATGATTTATTTGAGGGCAACAACGGGTTCCTGGCAGGTAGAACTACTGATCTGCTCGATTTCATGCAATTTTGGGTTGGGGAGAGCAACGGTTGGCGGTGTCGCCGCCACCATCGTCGCCAGGTCGTTGGAGAAGACGACCAAATTTCTATTTGGGCCCCAAACTTTTGCTTAAATTACATATTCAGTATTTTAGTTTTAAAAGTTTGCAAAAACCAGATTACTGTTTTATTTATTTTCAAAACAATATTCTTTTATTTTTTAAAAATCAGAAAATGTTTATTTATTTATTTAAAAATTCAGAAAATTCTTTTAATTATTTATTCACTTAAAAACAAATGTGATTAATTTTATTAATTAATTTTAATTAGTTTTTAATAATTTTAATTAATCGTTTAATTTATTATTAATTTATTATTTAATTTAATTAATTAATTATTAATTTTTATTGATTTAATAATTAGATTTAATTATTTATTTTTGATTTAAAAATTCTGAAAAATAGTTTCGAGCTTTAAAATATTATCTAAAATTATTTTCAAAGCTCGATAATTATTATTTAATTATTTTAAAGTCAGATTCGAGTGTTCAAACCTGTTATTTAATTATAAAATGATTCGGAGTCCCGTTTAAATTCCGAAAAATATTCAAAAATTCGTATTAAATACATGAAAAATCATTTTAACCCCGAATCTTCTTTGAATAATTATTTTGATCGAATATCTTACGTGCTATGTGCTATACGTGAACTGATTGATATATAATATGACTGTACGTGCATTGTTGGACTGTTTTGTTCATAACTTTCAATCCGTACGTCAGATTTGGGTGAAACAAAGGGTAGTTAGAAGCTTGTAATGAATTGAACGAGATGAGAAGTAGTATTGATAAGTACGTATGATGTTTAACAGAGGAAGCCAGGCATAGAAAGGGAAAGCAAGTGGTCAATGAGTGGAAACCATTTGACAAGTGCTAATAAAAGCGAATTGATAAGACAAGTATCCCTGAACTTTCTTGTACTATAATTGCAAGTATTCTGGAACTCTCTTCATTATGTTGCAATTATTCCAAATAATTCTTATCCAATATTGCAAGTACTTTGAAGTACTTAACCATAAACCCTGATTCTTATTGATGTTGAGCCATAAGCCTTATTCTTTATAAACCATGGATTGTTGAATTCTCAAATATGAACCATACATATATGATACTACTCCATAAATACATATCTGCCACATACTGATTCTTGATATGGAATTTCTTGATATACCAACCCTTATACCTTGTTGAACAGAAGACCAATCTGTAATATCCGGGACATGACGTGTAATTATTTTTATCAAAAATGATTTTTATGTGATTTTTTGTGAATTATTTGATGATTGGTGTGGTTATGTGGATATTTATATGTGGTAATGTCTAGGTATGTTAATTTTATTATGTCCAGAATAGAATATAGATAATTAAGATATATTTCTGGTAATTTTTGGAGTATTATATAATTTTATATTGATTTATGAATTTATTAATTATTTTCTAAATAATTACAAAATTATTTTATAAAGCCGGGAATCATCCTACCTCAACCATTTTTACGTTTTTATAACCCGAAACTCTTCCGAAAACTCCTTCCTAACCTAATCTGGTAATTCCAGACATTTTCCATGTTTTCATTTTTTCGATCCGGATTACGGTTCGACCCGTGTGCGGCCCGGCGCAATATTTTCGATACGCGAACCCTTTTCGATAACATTATCTTCATACAAATCATTTTATAAAAGCCCGGTTTTGATAATTATCCAAAATAGGATAATGCTTTTCCAAAAGAGGATAGTGCTTATCCAAAACAGGATAGTGCTTATGCAAAACAGGGTAATGTTTATCCAAAACAATCGTATTTATAGTTACTTAGCGGCAAAGCAACGTATTTATCGATTCAACACGATCCAGAACGTACTAATATTCCGTAAATATAAATAGCCCTTTTCTTATTTCATTTTACGTGTAAAATCATAATCATACAGTACAAACCGTTGAAAACCAGAGTAACCCTAATAAAATACCGCGTTCTTGAAATTCAATCGCACAAATGAAGGTGTTATCGAGCTCCAATTCGGGCATAACAATATATCAAAATGAAACTCTCGAAAACCTCTTTCTGAATCCACCATCTATTTTTGTAAAGAAATCAAGGTATTTTTCTGATATAATTATTTTAATTCGAATTATTTATTGATTAAATTAGGAATTTTTGTTCTTGATGTTTTTTATATGATTTTATGGCATAATCATGTAGATCTTTTCTTCCTAGTCATTTAGGTATATTACATGTCAAAAACCGAGTTCAATAACATGTAGAAAAGTGTGTTTGATTCTCGGATTCATAAATTAGGGTTTATATTCTTGAATAATTTTAATTGAAAATTAGGCGTTTCTTCATTAGGGGTTATTAGATGATTTGAATGATTGGGTTGCGTTCCAGGTTAAATTTGGGATCAATTCATGTATATATGAACAACGAACGATTCCTGGATACTCGGTATTTGTGCTCGCCGGATTCTGGAAAACGCTTGCCATCGACGATTGTTCTTCACCAATTTCCAGTCATTTCAAGCATGGGTTAATGATTTGGTTTATGGAATAATATTTATGTTGCTTTGTACTACAAATCTGAACTTTCCTCTGTGTTTCTGGGCTCTGTAGAAATTTCCCGGAGAGCTTAGAGTGGCCGGCAATGGCTGCCGCCGGCCAACTCGACAGGGACTGTGGCAAATTACCATTTAGTCCCCCTGCTTTTACAGAATTTACGTTTCAGTCCCAGCAGTTTCAAAACTTTATAAATATTGGATTTATGTTTATAAAAATCATAAAAACGATATTCTGCTAATTTCTATATTCAGAAAATTGTTTTAATTATTTAAAAATCCCAAAAATTCATTATTAAATTTCTAAAAATTATTTTTAATTGATAATTAATTATTTAATTAGTCAATTAATTTGAATATTAATTAATTTAATTAGTTATTAATTAATTTTAATTGATTTAATAATTAGATTTAAATATTTATTTTTGTTTTAAATATTTTGAAAAATAGTTTTGAGCTTTAAAATATTATTTAAAATTATTTTCAAGGCTCGATAATTATTATAAAATTATTTTAAAGTCAAATTCGGGTGTTCGAACCATATTATTTAATTATTAAATGATTCAGAGTCTAATTTTAATTTCGAAAAATGTTCAAAAATTCGTATTAAATACCTGAAAAATCATTTGACCCCGAATCTTCTTTGAAAAGTTATTTTGATTAAATATCTTACGTGCATGCTATGTGCTATATGTGATCTGATTGCTGTGTAATATGATTGTATGTGCGTTGTTTGACTGTTTTTGTTGTAAATTTCAATCCGTACGTCGGATTTAGGTGAAACGAAGGGCAGATAGAAGCTTGTATCGAATAGAATGATATGAGAAGTAGTGTTGATGAGTATATCTGATGTCTAACAGAGGAAACGAGACGTATAAAAGGAAAGCAAGTGGTCAGTGAGTGGGAACCAATTGTCAAGTGTTAGTAAAGTGAAAGCGAATTGATAAGGCAAGTGTCCCCGAACTTTCTTGTAGTATAATTGCAAATACTTTGGAACTCTTTTCATTTTGTTGCAATTAATCCCAGTAGTTCCTATTCTATATTGAGAGTACTTTGCAGTACTTAACCCTAAACCCTGATTCTTATTGATCTTGAGTCGCAAGCCTGATTTCTTGTAAACCATTGATTGTTGAATTCTTGGATACGAACCAGACATATCTAATACTACTTCACAAATACATATCTACCACATACTGATCCTTGATATGAGATTTCTTAATAGACGAACCTTTATGCCTTGTATAACAGGAGACCATTCATTGTAACCTTTGCACCCTTGGTCTTCTACACTGTGATTATTTTCATGAATTGAAAGTTAATATTCTTGTTTACCTTGTTATACCTTCATGGTATTGTGAATCACCTTATGCTTCAAGATAAATGTTGTTTATGATTCAGTTTATTGAATTACATTGTTTATCATGTTATTATTATAGAATTGGATTATTTTTAAAGATGGACCAGATTTGTGGTCGGACCAGATTCATGGTCATAATAGGCCAATGTGTGCCTTGGATCCAGTATATAGAGCAAAGCTGAGAGCTTGCTCGGGGTTAGTGCTTGACTGATCAACATCTTAACCTTGATCTTTAAAATAAAAGTGAATATCCAATTCTACTCATTGCTTATCAGGAAATTTGATTCCCTATATCATTTCAATTGATCATTATTTAATCTCAATGTTGTCATTGTGACTTGCTGAGCTAGTTAGCTCACTCTTGCGAATCTGTTTATGTTCTTTTCCAGTTAAGAAGGAAACTGGTAATGGCGAGGATCCCCAGTCGAGTGTACCAGCTAGGTTTTCAAGTTGAAATGGAATAAGCTAGTGGAAGTTGTGTGACTTGGTGTGTGCTAAAAAGTTTGTAATAAAGTTTGACTTCATATATAAGATAAATAAATTTTGGATTTGGTACGTTTGTAATAAATAAGATTGTGGCTTGTGGACATACTTTAAACTATTGCGATCCGTGGAAATGATAAGTAGGGTCAATGCATATATTATTATATTCATAAACAGGTTTAAATATGGTGTGTGTGTGTGTGTGTTATGGACCCGAAACTTCTGACCCGGGTTTAGAGGGCGCCACAGGTTTGGCATCAGAGCTAAGGTTTAATATCGCTGCCACAAGCCTAGATTATCGGGAATGGGTAGAGGGTTAAGATTACTATTAGAAAATAAAGAAATAGAACGTTGAGAGGTTGAGTGCGGCTAATTAGTAGGTTTTAGTATGATTCGTGGCAAGATTCAAGATTATGATCTTGAATCATAATTTTCAGCTAGCGGCGATGGCAGATTCCTTTATTTCGATATCCTCTGATTACTCGGAGCCTTCAGTTGGAGGACCGTCAGCTGATCCACACCCTGCTCTTCCACCGGTGTCAGCTATAGTACCAATTATGTCGATTGCACCGTTATAAGCTATTCTACTTCCTGGCGTGAGACCACTTATTCGAGGACCCCCACCTGCTGATTCTGATTCTACCAGACTTTCGGTGGCGGGTGCATCTTTTCAGTTTACTCCACACCCTGTCCCATATCATAAGTATGAGGCTCTTATGTTAGAACGAGAGGCCTTGTTAGCCCAGATTCAGGAGCTACAGTATATCATAAGGACTATAGATGTTGTCAGGAAAGTAAAAGAGCTTCCGAATGAGATTCAGGTGACTCGTAAAATACTTGAGGCTAGACTTCATGGAGCTACTTGTGAGTATACAGCCCCAGCTGCTCTTATGGGGTAGGCTAGAGAAGCATTGGAGGATTTTGAAAGACTTGGTGGACCAGAGTTTCCATAACACTAAACGACATGAATGATGTGATAAATGTTATATGTAGAATAGTGTGTAATGTGTATTATCATACTTTTGGGTGAGAACATGAATAATCTAGACTTGTTGATTAAGGAGTAGGCATGTTGTACCTTTGCTTTTAATAAAATGTTTTGCTCTTGTACCTCCAAATTTTGATATATATCAGTGCATTTCCTTTACCATACCTATTTTATCTTACTGCACCAGTTATGAAACTTTTGTAATAACATGTACCCTATTTCCCTTAACTGTTTACATTCTGTAAACAAGCATGCAATTTACTGAGTTCAACTATTGAAAATGTTTTTAAAAAGAGATATTTCTGTTTTAAAAAATCTTTTCATATAAAAGATTTTGTTTTAAAGGATAAATAAATTATTTGATTCTTTACAGAAAATGTCTCCAAGAAGAAATACCCGTTCCACCAACCAGAATGAAGAAACCAACAACAACAACAACCAAGACAACAATAACCAGAATGCCAACCCAGGTCCCATAGACCCAACTATAGCCCAAATTCTTCAAAACTTGGCTATATAAACAGTTCACCTGACTCAACAACAGTAGAGGCAGACCAACCCTCAGGTAAACTTTAAGACCTTTCAGGCGGTGAATCCACCAGAGTTTAAGGGTTCTGTAGATCCCATTGAGGCAAGAGTCTGGTTGAAGGAAATTGAGATGGCATTTGACTTAGTCAAAGTGAGAGAGGAGCAGAAGATTGAGTATACAAGTTACTACTTGAATAATGAAACCACCTACTAGTGGGAAACTGTTAAGATGTTGGAAAAGACAGATGATGTTACGTGGGATAGATTCAAGGAGCTGTTTTTAGAAAAATATTTCCCTCAATTTGTTCAAGATCAAATGGTGTTAAAGTTTCTAGAGCTAAAGCAGGGAAATATGTCAGTGGAAGATTATAAAAGTAAGTTTGAGAAGTTGTTTAGGTTTGTGCCATCATATATGGACACTGATAGGAAGAAGGCTAAGAGATTTCAGCAAAGACTCAAGCCATGGATCCGAGGGAAGGTGTCCATATTTGAATTGGACACGTATGCGGGAGTTATGCAGAAGGATATGATTGCGGAAACAGAGAGTGAAATTTCTCAAAAGGAGAAGGAAGGTAAGAAGAGGAAGTTTGAGGGAAGTGAAGGACAGTTCCAAGCAGGGAAGTTTCTAAATTTTACTCAGAGGAAGGGCAAGTTCCAGTCCGGAAGAAATTTTAACAGACAGAATGCAGGAAACGGAGGCCAAGGTAACCGCCCAGTCATTGGGAATCAGCCAACCCAGTAGAGGCCATCTATACCAGACTGTCAAGTCTATGGAAAGAAATATAGTGGAGTTTGCAACAAGTTGAGTGTGGTCTGCTATAGATGTAACCAGAAGGGGCACTATTCAAGGGAGTGCCGTAACTAGCCAGCCAGAGAGCCAGTCAACAAGGACCAGCCTACCAAGAATCAGGCAGGAAAGGTTCTAGCAATTGGATTTATTTGTTTCAAGTGCGGGAAGCCAGGACATATCGCAAGGGATTGCAAGACACCAATTCCAGTCAACAACACATTGCGTATTATGGGAGCTACTCCAACAATAAATGAACCTCCCAGAGCTAGAGTTTATGACATGTCTGTGAAGGATGCTATCGTCGATACTGATGTTGTGGCAGGTACGCTTACTATGAACTCATTATGTGCTAAAGTACTAGTAGATTCGGGAGCAACTCGATCATTTATTTCTCAAGGTTTTGTTGATAAGTTGAATTGTCCGGTTGAATTGTCCGGTGAGATTATGATGGTAGAATTAGAAAATCAAGAGCGTGTATCTATTAAACAAGTATGTAAGAGCTTTGAGATGAGATTTCTGACCATAAGTTTGATGCTGACTTGATTCCCTTTACGTTAGGAGAGTTTGACATTATTTTAGGAATGTAGTGGCTATCTATGCATAATGCTCAGATAGACTGTCATAATAAGAAAGTAATATTGAAGACGCCAGACGAAAAAGTGGTGACGTTTAGAGGCCAGAGGCAAGCGAAAAAGTTCTTGACGATGAATCAAGCTAAGAAATTACTACGACAAGGATGCGAGCATTTCATTTCTTGTGTGATAGATAGAAGTCAGGAGCCAGAAAAACTGGAAGACATTCCAGTGGTAAATGAATTTCCAGATGTATTTCCAAACGAATTACCAGGACTTGCTCCAGATAGAGAAATTGAATTTGCAATCGACTTAGCACCTGGAACAGAACCAGTATCTAAGGCCCCATAAAGAATGGCGCTAGTTGAAATGAAGTAATTGGCAAAGCAATTGCAAGAATTATTGGAGAAAGGAGTGATTAGACCCAGTGTACCCCCATGAGGTGCACCAGTACTATTTGTTAAGACGAAAGAAGGAAGCATGAGGTCATGCATCGACTATCGAGAACTCAATAAGCTTACGATCAAGAAAAAGTATCCATTACCATGAATCGATGATTTGTTTGATCAGCTGAAAGGAGCCAAGTACTTCTCTAAGATTGATTTGAGATCCGGATATCACCAATTGAAGATCAAACCTGAAGATATACCAAAGACAGCTTTTAGAACAAGGTACAGTCATTATGAATTCTTAGTAATGTCTTTTGGATTGACCAATGCCCCCACAACATTTATGGATTTGATGAACATAATTTTTAAGGAATATCTGGACAAGTTTGTCATTGTGTTTATTGATGATATCTTGATTTACTCAAAGTCAACGGAAGACCACGCAGAGCATCTAAGGACAGCTTTGGAAATTTTGAGAAGGAAGAAGTTATATGCCAAGTTTTCAAAGTGTGAGTTTTGGTTGCAAGAAGTTCAATTTTTAGGACACATAGTCAGTAGTGAAGATCAAAGTGGACCCAACGAAGATTGAAGCTATTACGAATTGGGAAAGGCCAAAAACACTAACAGAGGTGATAAGTTTCTTAGGACTGGCAAGATATTATCGACGATTTGTTCAAGATTTCTCAAAGATTGCGATGCCTTTGATGAAGCTTACCAGGAAAAATGAGAAGTTTATATGGAATGAGAAGTGCGAAGAAAGTTTTCAAGAATTGAAAAAGAGGATAATCCCGCACCTGTATTGTCACTTCCAGATGATCAAGGGAATTTCTTAATCTATAGTGATGCTTCTCATAAGGGATTAGGTTGTGTTTTGATGCAGCATGATAAAGTCATTGCGTATGTGTTTAAACAACTGAAACCTCATTAGCAGAATATCCTACTCATGACTTGGAACTAGCAGCGATAGTATTCGCCTTGAAGATTTGGAGACACTATTTATACGGAGAAAGATGTGATATTTATATGGATCATAAGAGTTTGAAGTACATATTCACGCAAAAGGAGCTTAACATGAGACATAGGAGATGGTTGGAGTTGATCAAAGACTATGATTGCACGATTAACTATCATCCAGGAAAAACGAACGTGGTGGCAGATGCATTAAGCAGAAAAGAAAGACTGAACATGTTGACGATACCTGAAGAATTATATAAGGAATTTCAGAAATTGGACTTGGAAGTCAGAATTTGCAAACCTAATGAAGCAAAGATGTACGGTATGACTTTTCAACCAGAATTGTTAGAGAGGATAAGAAAGTGCCAAGAGGAAATAATGGATCAGGATATCAATCGGTTAATTGGAGAAGAGTTATGCACTCAGAAGGACAATCAAGGTATTCTCATATTTTCATCCAGAATTTGGATACCACCAGCAGAATTGAAGAATGAAATTCTACAAGAAGCTCACAACTCAAGGTATTCCATTCATCCGGGAAGTACCAAGATGTACAGAGATTTAAAAGAGAATTATTGGTGGCAAGACATGAAGAGAGAAATTGCGGAATGAGTTAACAAATGTTACACGTGTCAGAGAGTTAAGGCGGAACACCAGAGACCAAGTGGATTATTACAGCCACTAGAGATTCCGGAGTAGAAGTGGGAGCACATTGCTATGGATTTTATAGTTGGCTTACCAAGGACGAAAGCGAACCATGATGCTATTTGGGTTATAGTGGACAGACTAACCAAATCAGCGCATTTCTTGCCTATCAATTAACGATTTTCACTAGATAAGTTGGTTCACATGTATTTGAAGGAAATAGTAATGCGTCATGGAGTCCATGTGTCTATCGTATCTGATCGAGATCCACAATTCAATTCAAAATTTTGGAGAAGTTTCTAATAATGTTTGGGAACTAAGTTAAATATGAGCACGGCTTATCATCCGCAGACGGACGGCCAAAGCGAGAGAACAATCCAACCAATCGAAGATATGCTACGTCTGTGTGCCATTGATTTCAAAGGTAATTGGGATGAGCATTTGCCCTAGTGGAGTTTGCTTACAATAACAATTATCATGCACCTCCCTATGAAGCTCTTTATGGACGCAAATATCGATCACCAGTATATTGGGACGAAGTTGGAGAACGTAAGATACTTGGACCTGAGTTGGTACAGCAGACAAAGAAAGTTGTTGAGATCATTCAGAAAAGGTTAATTGCAGCGCAAGATCGCCAAAGGAAATATGCAGACCAATCCAGAAAGGATATGGAATTCGAAGAAGGGAATCTAGTGTTACTAAAGGTGTCACCGTGGAAAGGATTATCGAGATTCGGAAAGAAAAGGAAGTTGAGCCCTAGATACGTCGGACCTTTTGAAATCTTGAAACGTGTCGGCAAAGTAGCATATGAATTGGCGTTACCCCCGCACATGGAGCATATTCATAATGTTTTTCATGTATCGATGCTTAAGAAGTATAATCCAGACTCTAGGCATGTAATTGAGTAAAGAATCCAATAAAGATTTATCGCATATAGAACTTCAGGCAGATTTATCATATATAGAGAATCCAATAGAGATTCTAGAAAAGAGAGAAAAGGTATTGAGAAATAAAGTTGTGAATCTAGTATGAGTATTGTGGAAAAACCCTAAGGTTGAAGAATGAACCTGGGAGTTAGAAAGTGATATGCGAGAAAAGTACCCTCAATTGTTTACTTAGGAGATTCTGAGAACATAATCCTTTTAAGGGGGGAGGATGTAATATCCGGGACATGACGTGTAATTACTTCTATCAATAAATAATTTTTATGTGATTTTATGTGATTTTTGGTGAATTATTTGATGATTGGTGTGGTTATGTGGATGTTTATATGTGGTAAAATCTAGGTATGTTAATTTTATTATGTGCAGAATAGAATATAGATAATTAAGGTATTTTTATGGTAATTTTTGGAGTATTATATGATTTTATATTGATTCATGAATTTATTAATTATTTTCTGAATAATTACAAAATTATTTTATAAAGCCGGGAATCACCAACCTCAACTATTTTTACGTTTTTATAACCCGAAACTCTTCTGAAAACTCCTTCCCAACCTAATCTGGTAAAACCGGACATTTTCCATGTTTTGACTTTTTTGATCCGGATTACGGTTTGACCCGTGCGTGGCCCGACGCAATATTATCGATACACTAACCCTTTTCGATAACATTATCTTTGTACAAATCGTTTTATTAACGCCCGGTTTTGATTATTATCCGAAATAGGATTATGCTTATCAAAAATAGGATAGTGCTTATCCAAAACAGGATAGTGCTTATCCAAAACAGGATAATGTTTATCCAAAATAGGATAGTGTTTATAGTTACTTAGCGGCAAAGCAACGTATTTATCGATCCAACACGATCCAGAACGTACTAATATTCCGTAAATATAAGTAGCCCTTTTCTTATTTCATTTTACGCGTAAAATCATAATCGGACAGTACAAACCACTGAAAACCAGAGTAAACCCTGATAAAATACCGCGTTCTTGAAAATCAATCACACAAATGAAGGTATTATCGAACTCCGATTCGGGCGTGCAATATATCAAAACGAAGCTCTTGAAAACCTCTGTCTGAATCCACCATCTACTTTTGTGCAGAAATCAAGGTATTTTTCTGATTTAATTATTTTAATTTGAATTATTTATTGATTAAATTAGGAATTTTTGTTCTTGATGTTTTTGATATGATTTGATGGCATAATCATGTAGATATTTTCTTCCTGGTCATTTTGGTATATTATATGTCAAAAAATGAGTTCAATAACATGTAGAAAAGTGTGTTTGATTCTCGGATTCATAAATTAGGGTTTTTGTTCTTGAATAATTTCAATTGAAAATTAGGTGTTTCTTCATTAGGGGTTATTAGACGATTTGAATGATTGGGTTGTGTTCCTGGTTAAATTTGGGATCGATTCATGTATATATGTGCAACGAACGATTCATGGATACCTCGTATTTGTGTTCACCGGATTCTGGGAAACGCTTGCCACGGGCGAATGTTCTTCACCAATTTCCAGTCATTTCAAGCATGTGTTAATGATTTGGTTTATGGAATAATGTTTATATTGCTTTGTACTACAAATCTGCACTTTCTTCTATGTTTCTGGGCTCTGTAGAAATTTCCCGGTGAGCTTGGAGTCGCTGGCGAACTCAACGAGGACGGTGGCAAATTGCCATTTAGTCCCCTGCTTTTACAGAATTTACGTTTCAGTCCCGGCAGTTTCAAAACTTTATAAATATTGGATTTCTGTTTATAAAAATCATAAAAACAATATTCTGCTTATTTCTATTTTCATAAAATTGTTTTAATTATTTAAAAATCCCAAAAATTCATTATTTAATTTCTGAAAATTATTTTTAATTTAAAAATAAATCTTAAATATTTATTTAATTAATTTTAGTTGATAATTAATTATTAAATTAGTCAATTAATTTGAATATTAATTGATTAATTAATTTAATTAGTTATTAATTAATTTTAATTGATTTAATAATTAGATTTAAATATTTATTTTTGATTTAAATATTCCGAAAAATAGTTTCGGGCTTTAAAATATTATTTAAAATTATTTTCAAGGCTCGATAATTATTATAAAATTATTTTAAAGTCAAACTCGGGTGTTCGAACCCTATTATTTAATTAATAAATGATTTGGAGTCCAATTTTAATTCCGAAAAATGTTCAAAAATTCGTATTAAATACCTGGAAAATCATTTTGACCCCGAATCTTCTTTGGAAAGTTATTTTGATCAAATATCATACGTGTTATGTGCTCTATGTGATCTGATTGCTGTATAATATGATTGTATGTGCATTGTCTGACTTTTGTTTTTGTAAATTTCAATCCGTACGTCGAATTTGGGTGAAACGAAGGGTAGATAGGAGCTTGTATCAAATAGAATGAGATGAGAAGTAGTGTTGATGAGTATATGTGATGTCTAACAGAGGAAGAGAGACATATAAAAGGAAAGAAAGTGGCCAGTGAGTGGGAACCAATTGTCAAATGTTAGTAAAGTGAAAGCGAATTGATAAGGCAAGTGTCCCTGAACTTTCTTGTAGTATAATTGTGAATACTTTGGAACTCTTTTCATTATGTTGCAATTATTCCCAGTAGTTCATATTCTATATTTAGAGTAATTTGCAGTACTTAACCCTAAACCCTGATTCTTATTGATCTTGAGACGCACGCCTGATTTCTTGTAAACCATTGATTGTTGAATTTTTGGATATGAACCACACATATCTGATACTACTCCATAAATACATATCTACCATATACTGATCCTTGATATGAGATTTCTTAACAAACGAACCTTTATGCCTTGTATAAAAGGAGACCATTCCTTGTAACCTTTGCACCCTTGGTCTTCTACACTCTGATTCTTTCCCTGAATTGAAAGTCAATCTTCTTGTTTACCTTGTTATACCTTCATTGTATAGTGAATCACCTTATGCTTCAAAATAAATGTTGTTTATAATTCAGTTTATTGAATTACATTGTTTCTCATGTTATTATTATAGAATTAGATCATTTTTAAATATGGACCAGATTCGTGGTCATAATAGGCTAATGTGTGCCTTGGATCCAGTATATAGAGCAAAGCTGGGAGCCTTGCTCGGGGTTAGTGAGTGACTGATCGGCAGTCTAACCTTGGTTTTTAAAATAAAATGAATATCCAATTTTACTCATTGCTTATCAGAAAACTTAATTCCCTATATCATTTCAATTGATCATTATTTAATCTCAGTGTTGTTATTGTGACTTGCTGAGCTAGTTAGCTCACTCTTGCGAATCTGTTTATGTTCTTTTCCAGTTAAGAAGGAAACTGGTAATGGCGAGGATCCCCAGTCGAGTATGCCAGCTAGGTTTTGAAGTTGAAATGGAATAAACTAGCGGAAGTTGTGTGACTTGGTGTGTGCTAAAAAGTTTCTAATAAAGTTTGACTTCAGATGTAAGATAAATAAATTTGGGATTTGGTACGTTTGTAATAAATAAGATTGTGGCTTGTGGACATACTTTAAACTGTTGCGATCCGTGGATATGGTAAGTAGGGTCATTGCATATATTATTATATTCATAAACAGGTTTAAATATGGTGTGTGTAACACCCCCAGATCCGGGGTCGGGGATCCGGGTCGTCACGGTCTTTCTTTCCACAATATCACTTCACTTAATTAATAATAAATAACCTTATGCTGTGACCCCACACTAACACACACCACAACCCGTTATAGTCTCATAGATGAAATTTAAATAAGTACAAGTCTTTGAATCCACAATTTAAAAGTTATTACAACCCAAAATGATTACTTGATAAATTTACAGTTAATTGCCATTATCTGCCACAAGTTATAATTATACATAATTGATTCTCAAAAGTAGATGGTCTGATCTACAATAGATCTACCTCTGCAGCTATAGCAGCTACAACATCAACGGGAAGACGCGGGACGCTTCCCACGCGCTTGCGCTGGGTCTGCTGGGGTCTGGCCATCTTTCCTAACTGTTGTTGTGTGATGAAGAAATAAAGCAAGGGTGAGCAGCAAGCCCACCAAAATAATATGTATAATGATTTACAATATATGAGCCTACTCATAATACTCATGAAAGTCTTGGTCAAAAGAAATGAACCAAGTTTGATATCTTAATGCGATGAAGTCGCAAAATATTCAGTATATATACATATATACTTTTCAAAATATTGGAAGTCCTCTTCCATGCATAATATACACAAAGTCCCAGTGTATAACTGTATATATAAAAAAAATATCGTTGCAAGGTGATCTCATATATCTAACCTTGTCTCAACGTTTTTCTGAAAATCTTTGTCATTCATAAGACAATTAATAATTAGATATAAGTTTAAAAGATGAGGTTACCAAATACCCCAATATACTTATATCTTTCCCAATACTACTTGAACTACCACCGTTCAAGTTATAATCAGTTTCAAAAGTTCATCACATAGATGAGACTACAAGACAAGATTTGAATAGATTCAATCTTTGAAATATTATTGAATGAAATAAAGTTACGAGATACTTTATTTAGTCCCGATATATATATATCCACATATATATATCTCTTAAACATTTCCTGGAACCTCTGTTATGTAAAGTATGAACAGAGTTTGAAACATCCAATGAATTTTGGAAAGGAAAAGAATTTTGGCATAAACCCGATATCTTGCTGATCAGGCAAAGATACCAATAAGTAACCTTTTCTACTAGTAGATGGACGAATTCCCCACTGGTCATCACCCTGGTCATAATTAAGACCTATGCTGGACTGCCACTCAGCCACTTATGCATTTGATGGACTCCCACTGAGCCACTTACACAATAATAGACCGTACCCCGGCCTGTCGCTTATGCCGACTCAATGAGATGGGCTTACTTCCCGAACGTTGGGCAAGTAATCAATTCATTTACCAAATCTGCAACCTCGTTGCGAATATAAAATACACCACAGAGCCGGACTCCCCAGGTTTTTGAGCGAGTATTTAAATCCCCTTTAAAAAGGAAGATCTTAAATATAAAAATGAGTTTTGGGATCCGCTCTGACTTTTAAAAATCATTTTGAAGACTCGAAAACACTTTAAAGAGTGTTTGGAGTAAGACTGATTTAATGAAGTAAATCAGTCCCCAGAATATTAGAAAATATCTGAATATTATTAATTAAATAATATTCCCATTAAGAATAATCTTTATAAAAATAATTGAAGTAGAAGTATTAAATTTATACTTGAAACGAGTATTAAATAACCCAAGATATACTTATATGAAAGTATTATCTTTATTTGAATAATCGAAAATAAGTTTGATTATTTACACCTTATTCTTTAATAAAATAAAGAATATATCACAGCAAATAATCGGAGTCATAGATCCTCAAATGAATATTCAAATAATATTCAATAAATAAAATAAGCTGAGTCATAATACCTCGAATGAATATTATAAATAATATTCATTAAATAAAATAAAGGAGTCATACATCCTCAAATGAATATTCAAATAATATTCAATAAATAATATAAAAGAGTCATAAGCCCTCGAATGAATATTCAAATAATATTCAATAAATAAATAAAAGGAGTCATAAGTCCCCGAATGAATATTCAAAATAATATTCATTTAAATAAATAAAAGGAGTCATAAGTCCTCGAATGAATATTCAAAATAATATTCATTTAAATAAATAAAAGGAGTCATAAGTCCTCGAATGAATATTCAAAATAATATTCATTAATAAAATAAAGTTTAAAGTTATCGAATAAACCTTATTCGATTAATAGTTTGGAAAACTATAACCATATATATATATATAAATATATATATATATATATATCCATATCCATATATACAAGATTACTCGGGATCCTCGACTCCCGGTTTTAGAAAATATTTTCACCTTTGGGTCCCTATACTAAGGGTATATGCAAGATACAACTATCCTCTAGCATAGGTATTATCAAATAACCAACAGATATAAATTTCAAGAATATGAAACAGGCATGCATATATACCATATCACATGCTACAATATATCGCAAGAATTTGCTAATAACAATCATGCACTATCGCAAGATAATGCATATACATATATTTACATCACAACAACAGTTATAACTGGTAGAAAACTTGCCTGAGCGACTGGGGTTACGAATGGCTCGGGACGAGTCTGATAACCTATAAACAACAAGTAAGTTGGAATTAAACCAAAGTCACTTGTAAATCTATACTTTAACTAACTTAGACTCTAACGCTTATTCTGCGCTTACTGATTCGCTTAAGTCACTCGGGTACCCTCGGCTCCACCATTTTTAATAATTTAACCTTTACGAGTTTTAAAGCGATTCCTTCGCGAATGTCTTACCAACTGCCTAACACACTTACCATAAATGTTTCATACATTAATTAACCCTTTTTGGTCTTTAACCTACATTTCAAAGTAAGGCGAGGGAAAAAGTTTCGTTCGCGAAACGCCGTTACTTGAAACGGTCGTTTCTCCTAAACCGTTAATCGGAATCGAACGAACTACATATCAAAACGAAGCTCGTAACATGAGCTATCTAAACATGGCAGTGGTCACAATCTAGCAGGGGGTCCTCGGGTCCTAATGTTATGCACAAAACAGTCTAAAGAAAATCGGACGTTACGACGGCTATGTTTACGCGATTACCAATATTTATACCACTCCAATTCTTTACAAATTCACTACAAACCACCCAACCATCATCAATACCTCAAACACAACTTATATCAAGGCAAAGTCAGTCCATAATCTCAAGGTTTTCCAACTTATTCAACCACAAACATGATCTACTAACCATAACTTAAGATTCATTAACCATTAACCAAGATTCATATCCAAAATCACCACAAATCCAACCAAACCATCTATCATACATGGATCTTGCTATACACACATGGATATTTCTATATATACATTAATCCATCCATAAACTCATCAAAACTCAAAGTTCAAACTATAAGTTAAAGGTGAAAGTTGTTTATACCTCCTTGAAGCTTCCTAACACAACCCAAGAGCTTTGAATGCCTAAAAGAACCTTGATCCTTGCTTGTATAACCTTAATCTTTCATAAAAATTCAAGAAAACTAAAGTTATTTCTTGAAGGTTACTATTCACCATCTTCTTCCTTGATTTATAGAAAAAGATTGGCTTGGAATTAGAAGCTTAAACTTATAGGAAGTATGTAACTATCCATGGGGAAGCTTAGATAATTACCTTGCTAAATAGTAAGTGGTGGAGCTTGGATCTTCAAATTTTAAGAAATGGGCCGAGAGCTAGCTTGGGAAGAAGATATTTTTGTGTTTTGTTTGATGAAAATGAAATGATTTGCTTGGTTGGTTGATTTTTGTGTTGTTTTTGGTTAATGACTTAATTAACCTTGATTTTGTGTGGTTATAATTCAACCACACTTCCTTCCCTTCTATGTCATGCTTGTGTCACCTTGCACATGTCATTATGCTCCCACTTGTCCACACCTTGTGGTTTGATGATGTCACAATCCCTGGCTTCTCGTACAAGCTTGTCTCTTGGTCACTTATTTGTTTTACGGTTCGCTTATCTTTCGTTCTCGTTTATCGTTTGAGGGATCATACCCGGGATCTTATTACTTAGGTTCCCTTAACCTTTCTCAATATATTATATTCCTTTTATGATCCTCTCCTATAATCCTTTAATTTCAATCCTTTTTATCCTGTTACCTTATACTCAATTTTCTCCGTATCTTGTGGATTTCCGGGAAAAATCAAAGTGTTCGGAATTGGATTCTGACGATCTTTACATACACTTATATACCACATAGAGTACTAATAATATCCCATAAGATCAATAACAGAACCCCTACATAGCGTGGCATGAAAAGTTTTCTCGTTCAGCAAAAACACTATTCATAAGGGTTTCAAAATTTCTCAAAAATTGGGGTTATTACAGTCTCCCCTCCTTAAAAGGATTCCGTCCCGGAATCAGATAGAAAACAAATGGGGATACTTTCTTAGCATTACACTTTCTAACTCTCGAGTCAATTTTCCACATTGTGGTTCTACCACCAAACTCTGCCTAGTTTGATAATCCTTCTCCTAAGCACTTGTTCCTTTTCACTCTATAACCCTTCCTGGTTGCTCCATATAGGTTACGTCGGGTTGCATATCTATGCGCTCATATGCCCCTATTTGACTGGCATCCGAATTACACTTCCTTAACATTGATACGTGGAACACGTTATGAACTTGCTACATATTCGGGGTTAGGGCTAGCTTATATGCTAACTTCCCAAACGTCTTAATATATCCAAGGGTCCAACAAATTGTAGACTTAGCTTTCCTTTCTTTCCGAACCTCATCAATCCTTTCCAAGGGATACCTATAACATTACTAGGTCCCCTATTTCATACTCTTTATCCTTTCGTGTCAAATCAACATACTTATCATGTCCATCTTGGGCTACTACCAGCCGTCCTCTGATTAGATCTATCATATCCTTGGTCCTTTGGACTACTGCGGGTCCGAGCATCTTGCGCTCTACAACTTCATCCTAACATAAGGGAGATCGACATTATCTTCCCTCAAGGATCTCATAAGGCGACATCTCGATAATGACATATGATCTATTGTCGTAAGATAACTCAATCCGAATTAAGTGATCATTCTAAATTCTTTCAAGTCTATTGCACAGACTCTCATTATAGCCTTTTATCATTAGAACTTTTGCTTCTCAATACCCATTCTTTTCCAGTTCGTAATCGCTACTACCTTCCGTTCCTAATATTATACTGGTTATACTTTTGCTCGTTAGCGTTCTATAACCTTTTAATAACCACGTCAACCTTAGTATCACGAATGTGTTTCCATTCCGAATACTACCACAACTTTATTACTCCTTTTTCAGCTGTTTCTATTTTCCAAAATTTGATCAATCAAATAGAATTAAAGGAATTTGTTGAGAGATCACTATGATCATGAACACTTGTTATATCGCATAGTTAGTACAGAAGGTGGCCAGCCTTTAGTACTTGACAAGCAATTAAACAATAGATGGTATCCTACTAGGCTTCTATCACACAGATAGATAGTCATTCGGCAATACCTCCCCTTCTGGAAGGGTTGTTCTTCTCAGCTTACACGAAATGAAAAGAAGAGAAAAGAACGAACTGAAGGGAATTGTATATATGAAAAAAAATATATACTGCCACAAAATATCTGGCTTGGAATCTACCTCTGAACTATAGAGGTTTGTCATAGAAGAACAAAACATATATGTATTTATATCAACATCAAGTATTATAGCATCGCATTTCACGTGCTTAAATATTTTCGCTATCCCGTCCATCATTCTATGGACCCATGCTCTTCCTCGAGCTTATACACAATTACCTTTGAAACTCCCTCGACATCGAAAATCGAATCTGGGATCTCATTCTATACATCATCGTTACTAGAATTCTATGCTTGCACCGCAACCTTCCTCGTATAATAATACGACTCCCTATTGATAAGAAAGAATAATAATTCACTAGGTAGATACTCTACTTAATTAGTCTATCAATGATAACTTATACACTACCACTACCCGATTAGTGGTACTCAATCTCAACACCCATTCCAATACAACTCTCAAGGTTGTAATCAGCTCATTAATCGCAGAATCATTACTGCCTTACTATGGTCCACCACTGACCTACTGTAGTCATTCATTTTCCATGAAGTCTTAATAACTAACCATACGGAGTCCATACATCTCGTATCTAATTCTCCTAAGGAGTTAACATAACCACCAATCACAATTCATGAAGAACACTCCAAACTCTGACGTACTTTCATGACATGAAGCAGATAAAATTTGCAGAAGAGTTTCGCTCAAAGCAACGATAGCAGGTTAATACCATTCTTAATCATATGCCTTCAATAGAAGACTTAACTCAAAGGTTTGTTTAGTCCTTTTTGAACTATGGTCCTGGCTTATCTCAAGATAGTATCTTCTGAGATAGATAGCCCGCTCATGGCGATTACACGAATTAAACCTTTACTAACTACTATTACGGTTGGGTATTGCACAGTCATCAGAAGGAATGTCAATCTTCCAAACCATAATACAACCTTCACAGTTTTAACCATCATCACTGTATTCCTTTGGCACAAGTGCCTATAATTATCCTCTTACCTTTAAAGTGTCGGCCACCTCTTTGGCCTTTCCTGATAGTACAATTTCCTTACAGTCAATGTCATTTTAACCACCTCCAAATAATTTTCTACCTCATTTCAATCACAGCTTATGTGAAGATGTATTCCTTAAAATCTGATGAGTAAAAAAAAAATCACCATTTTTCCATAAGTTATTGCCTCAGTCTTTAGAGGTTAATCACTGTCACGACTGACTCTCAACTATACTTAGAACATCTTTTATCTTAAGTCCTAATTGCCTAGAACAATTTCAACCTTTACTGGTTTGATCCATACTTTCTCGTGGTTTAACACGTGCCCCACTTGGCATCATTATAATTACGTCATATTTCCTTTATCCCCATTTCCATTCTTGAGAATTTGAATATTACCTTTTTCCTTATAAAACCTCTAAGGTTATCCTTCAATCGTTCCTCCTGTATTCCCTAGATACAGGGCATATCACAATACCATTTACTAATAGTAGAACCATTGTCTATATACTTCTGAAGAATTTCTCCACTGATCCTTAAAGGTTATTATTACCTTAATCCTTTCCAATTCATACTGTCAAAACTCATACTATCCCTATTAAGGGTGAAATGCCAACCTTTATGCATTCCCCTAGGATTCGTTTTAAGTTACCGATGTTCTATCCTTAATTCCACCTTTAAAAAGGTACAAGCATCCTTCCATGGATAAATAAAGTCATATATCCCTGATATGGGTATCTTATTCAATCATTCCCACCTCGATAGTAAATGCCTAATTTCACAATAACATCTGTATACAAAATGAGGTTAATCAAAATGGCCTCCAAAAGATAACAACGGTTATCCGCTTTTCTTGCCTAATCTGGTAACGATAACATGGATGTTCTGGAAGATATTGGTCGTGTTCAACGTGAACTTCTTCTTAATAATTCCTTATTTACTTTTGTTGTTTATCTCAACAGTCACCTCAATGTTGGGATATCTTTCATATCTGGCGTCTCCCTTTCTGGGTATCATGCCACCGGTCTTACACTTCACCTTCTTGAAGGTCACTTCCTTCATCCAATTTTCTTAATTTCTTACTTTCTTATCCCCTTAGTCTATCCGCGTCTCATTATTTATCCTTCGAATTATCTCAAGGTTTCCTCGAATCCTCCCAACTTACAGGGGATAAACTATATGCATCTCTTATGCCTTCAACCGTCAACTTTAACTCATGGTGAATCACCCTCATCCTGACGATCATATACTTTTCTATTTCTATTAATAGGAGTCTTTAGGGTTTCCTCATACCCAACTCCCTTATCATTCCTCAAACTCTGTTGCCTTTTTATTCCTTTCCACTTCAATTCCTTTTTATTTTCCTTTCTCTTATCATTATTTCATGAACCAACACAACATAAGCATTGATTTCAAATATCCCGTCATTCTGGATTCGCGTCTTCAGAACGAATCTTAACAACTTTTACAGCTTAGATTCATAATTCATCATACTCGTCTGCCTTTGTTCTGGCTCTAAAGCTTTTACACTATTCCATAACCTTGGGAATTACGATCCCGAAAACAATTGGCTGAACTTTAATCAGTTTATTATAATCTCTTGCTCCGTGCCTTCCTTGGCCTTTCACCAGCGGGTGGTCTCTCTCTTGGGAGGGTAAGTGACAAACAGTCTTTTGTGGTTCGTCAATCATTTAGAATCTCAAATGATTCATCTATTTCCTTTAGCCAGGCTCTTGCCTCGACTGGGTCAGCTTGTTCCTTGGAACTCTGAGAGCTTAGCGACTTAAAGGTCATGAAAGAATTTCCCACCGCACTGTCTCCTCAGAGTGGTGGTTGGGGATAATAGTCTAAGTTCTGTCTAGACAGGTCTATGAATTGCCGTATAGGAGTACCGTCTCGGGTCTCCTTTCCTTACTCGACTTTCTGTTTCCTTATTATGAAATGTTTCATCCTACTCCCCATAATCGGGGTCATCTTTTAATTTAAAATCCTCATTTTCCACTCCATTATGTCATGGGTTCCTTCTATCTTGATGGCGACCTCCCTGACTATCGCGTTCAGGGTTTGCTCTAAATCTTATTCCTCAACTATGGCTCTCATCTAAGTTCTCATCCTTACACTCTTGACTTTCGGAACCCAAATTCTATAGGAATACCTCATTATTCCCTTATCATCTTTCTCGATATTAATCTTTTATCTAATTGTTGGCTCTCTGCCTTCATTCATAACTTTTTCTGCACAATATGATCTTTTCCAATAATTCGGGCTGTATTGCAATCTCAAACAGCTTTTCGGTACAGGCTCCGGTTACCTTCACTTCTATTTCCATTTTCCTCAAAATCTCTTATAAACTCTCCAAAAGGCATATCATCTTGAGTCTCTCCTTTTACTAAGGGCATCAGCCACCATATTGGCTTTCCCCGAATGATAAAGAATCTCCCAATCATTATTCTTGGTTAGCTCTAACTGCCTCTTCTGGCATATGTTGAGCTCTTTGTGACGTGAAAATGTACTAGAGCACTTATGGCTTAGGTAATTCTCGCACTTCTCTCCATACAAGTAGTGCCTCCAATCTTTAGGGTAAAACTATTGCAACGAGCCTAAGCTCATGGGCGGGGATATCGAATTTCATATTACCTTAATTGTCTTGACGCAGACGCGATTATCTTGCTGCGCTAAGAAGCACCCTAATTCCTTATGCGAAGCGTCACTTACAAATCACAAAATCTCCTTTTTCCATCCGGCAACGCCAACATAGGGGCCGTCACCAACCTTTGCTTCAGTTCTTAAAAGCTGTTCTCGCATTTCTCTGTCTATTCGAACTTCTCAGTCTTATGAGTAAGCCGCGTTAAAGGGGGCTACTATCTTTACAAATTTGAACGAACCTCCGGTAGTGATCGACCAATCCTACCTCTGGTAGTTGACCTAACCATGGTCATCAATTCATCAGTGGCCCTTTATCCATTCTTGTCAGGATCCTCCATGGGATCCTCCTCAACAACTATCCCTACTAGGACAACATCCTTAATATCAACATCATCCGGTCCTGCATTAGGACACTCTATCGGATCCACAATCCGATCTCCAATTAGTAATAAACTATCATCGCGATGTTGCTCCTCAACCTCAGGGTTCGGAGTCCCGCTACCATATACGATAACGAACTACGCTCCTATTACGATATTTATAAGGGTTCCCATAAGGGTTTTAACTGTCAGTACTACGTTAGGTAGCCCGACTATGAACTTGGCAAGAGTTCTTATTATCTTTGTGAACTTATTATCTTAACGTCCCATCATCTCTGAGGTTTATAACGCTTAGCTCTGATACCATTTCTGTAACACCCCCAGATCCGGGGTCGGGATCCGGGTCGTCACGGTCTTTCTTTCCACAATATCACTTCACTTAATTAATAATAAATAACCTTATGCTGTGACCCCACACTAACACACACCACAACCCGTTATAGTCTCAGAGATGAAATTTAAATAAGTACAAGTCTTTGAATCCACAATTTAAAAGTTATTACAACCCAAAATGATTACTTGATAATTTACAGTTAATTGCCATTATCTGCCACAAGTTATAATTATACATAATTGATTCTCAAAGTAGATGGTCTGATCTACAATAGATCTACCTCTGCAGCTATAGCAGCTACAAACATCAACGGGAAGACGCGGGACGCTTCCCACGCGCTTGCGCTGGGTCTGCCGGGGTCTGGCCATCTTTCCTAACTGTTGTTGTGTGATGAAGAAATAAAGCAAGGGTGAGCAGCAAGCCCACCAAAATAATATGTATAATGATTTACAATATATGAGCCTACTCATAATACTCATGAAAGTCTTGGTCAAAGAAATGAACCAAGTTTGATATCTTAATGCGATGAAGTCGCAAAATATTCAGTATATATACATATATACTTTTCAAAATATTGGAAGTCCTCTTCCATGCATAATATACACAAAGTCCCAGTGTATAACTGTATATATAAAAAAAATATCGTTGCAAGGTGATCTCATATATCTAACCTTGTCTCAACGTTTTTCTGAAAATCTTTGTCATTCATAAGACAATTAATAATTAGATATAAGTTTAAAAGATGAGGTTACCAAATACCCCAATATACTTATATCTTTCCCAATACTACTTGAACTACCACCGTTCAAGTTATAATCAGTTTCAAAAGTTCATCACATAGATGAGACTACAAGACAAGATTTGAATAGATTCAATCTTTGAAATATTATTGAATGAAATAAAGTTACGAGATACTTTATTTAGTCCCGATATATATATATCCACATATATATATCCCTTAAACATTTCCTGGAACCTCTGTTATGTAAAGTATGAACAGAGTTTGAAACATCCAATGAATTTTGGAAAGGAAAAGAATTTTGGCATAAACCCGATATCTTGCTGATCAGGCAAAGATACCAATAAGTAACCTTTTCTACTAGTAGATGGACGAATTCCCCACTGGTCATCACCCTGGTCATAATTAAGACCTATGCTGGACTGCCACTCAGCCACTTATGCATTTGATGGACTCCCACTGAGCCACTTACACAATAATAGACCGTACCCCGGCCTGTCGCTTATGCCGACTCAATGAGATGGGCTTACTTCCCGAACGTTGGGCAAGTAATCAATTCATTTACCAAATCTGCAACCTCGTTGCGAATATAAAATACACCACAGAGCCGGACTCCCCAGGTTTTTGAGCGAGTATTTAAATCCCCTTTAAAAAGGAAGATCTTAAATATAAAAATGAGTTTTGGGATCCGCTCTGACTTTTAAAAATCATTTTGAAGACTCGAAAACACTTAAAGAGTGTTTGGAGTAAGACTGATTTAATGAAGTAAATCAGTCCCCAGAATATTAGAAAATATCTGAATATTATTAATTAAATAATATTCCCATTAAGAATAATCTTTATAAAAATAATTGAAGTAGAAGTATTAAATTTATACTTGAAACGAGTATTAAATAACCCAAGATATACTTATATGAAAGTATTATCTTTATTTGAATAATCGAAAATAAGTTTGATTATTTACACCTTATTCTTTAATAAAATAAAGAATATATCACAGCAAATAATCGGAGTCATAGATCCTCAAATGAATATTCAAATAATATTCAATAAATAAAATAAGCTGAGTCATAATACCTCGAATGAATATTATAAATAATATTCATTAAATAAAATAAAGGAGTCATACATCCTCAAATGAATATTCAAATAATATTCAATAAATAATATAAAAGAGTCATAAGCCCTCGAATGAATATTCAAATAATATTCAATAAATAAATAAAAGGAGTCATAAGTCCCCGAATGAATATTCAAAATAATATTCATTTAAATAAATAAAAGGAGTCATAAGTCCTCGAATGAATATTCAAAATAATATTCATTTAAATAAATAAAAGGAGTCATAAGTCTTCGAATGAATATTCGAAATAATATTCATTAATAAAATAAAGTTTAAAGTTATCGAATAAACCTTATTCGATTAATAGTTTGGAAAACTATAACCATATATATATATAAATATATATATATATATATATCCATATCCATATATACAAGATTACTCGGGATCCTCGACTCCCGGTTTTAGAAAATATTTTCACCTTTGGGTCCCTATACTAAGGGTATATGCAAGATACAACTATCCTCTAGCATAGGTATTATCAAATAACCAACAGATATAAATTTCAAGAATATGAAACAGGCATGCATATATACCATATCACATGCTACAATATATCGCAAGAATTTGCTAATAACAATCATGCACTATCGCAAGATAATGCATATACATATATTTACATCACAACAACAGTTATAACTGGTAGAAAACTTGCCTGAGCGACTGGGGTTACGAATGGATCGGGACGAGTCTGATAACCTATAAACAACAAGTAAGTTGGAATTAAACCAAAGTCACTTGTAAATCTATACTTTAACTAACTTAGACTCTAACGCTTATTCTGCGCTTACTGATTCGCTTAAGTCACTCGGGTACCCTCGGCTCCACCATTTTTAATAATTTAACCTTTACGAGTTTTAAAGCGATTCCTTCGCGAATGTCTTACCAACTGCCTAACACACTTACCATAAATGTTTCATACATTAATTAACCCTTTTTGGTCTTTAACCTACATTTCAAAGTAAGGCGAGGGAAAAAGTTTCGTTCGCGAAACGCCGTTACTTGAAACGGTCGTTTCTCCTAAACCGTTAATCGGAATCGAACGAACTACATATCAAAACGAAGCTCGTAACATGAGCTATCTAAACATGGCAGTGGTCACAATTTAGCAGGGGGTTCTCGGGTCCTAATGCTATGCACAAAAACAGTCCAAAGAAAATCGGACGTTATGACGGCTATGTTTACGCGATTACCAATATTTATACCACTCCAATTCTTTACCAATTCACTACAAACCACCCAACCATCATCAATACCTCAAACACAACTTATATCAAGGCAAAGTCAGTCCATAATCTCAAGGTTTTCCAACTTATTCAACCACAAACATGATCTACTAACCATAACTTAAGATTCATTAACCATTAACCAAGATTCATATCCAAAATTCACCACAAATCCAACCAAACCATCTATCATACATGGATCTTGCTATACATACATGGATATTTCTATATATACATTAATCCATCCATAAACTCATCAAAACTCAAAGTTCAAACTATAAGTTAAAGGTGAAAGTTGTTTATACCTCCTTGAAGCTTCCTAACACAACCCAAGAGCTTTGAATGCCTAAAAGAACCTTGATCCTTGCTTGTATAACCTTAATCTTTCATAAAAATTCAAGAAAACTAAAGTTATTTCTTGAAGGTTACTATTCATCATCTTCTTCCTTGATTTATAGAAAAAGATTGGCTTGGAATTAGAAGCTTAAACTTATAGGAAGTATGTAACTATCCATGGGGAAGCTTAGATAATTACCTTGCTAAATAGTAAGTGGTGGAGCTTGGATCTTCAAATTTTAAGAAATGGGCCGAGAGCTAGCTTGGGAGAAGATATTTTTGTGTTTTGTTTGATGAAAATGAAATGATTTGCTTGGTTGGTTGATTTTTGTGTTGTTTTTGGTTAATGACTTAATTAACCTTGATTTTGTGTGGTTATAATTCAACCACACTTCCTTCCCTTCTATGTCATGCTTGTGTCACCTTGCACATGTCATTATGCTCCCACTTGTCCACACCTTGTGGTTTGATGATGTCACAATCCCTGGCTTCTCGTACAAGCTTGTCTCTTGGTCACTTATTTGTTTTACGGTTCGCTTATCTTTCGTTCTCGTTTATCGTTTGAGGGATCATACCCGGGATCTTATTACTTAGGTTCCCTTAACCTTTCTCAATATATTATATTCCTTTTATGATCCTCTCCTATAATCCTTTAATTTCAATCCTTTTTATCCTGTTACCTTATACTCAATTTTCTCCGTATCTTGTGGATTTCCGGGAAAAATCAAAGTGTTCGGAATTGGATTCTGACGATCTTTACGTACACTTATATACCACATAGAGTACTAATAATATCCCATAAGATCAATAACAGAACCCCTACATAGCGTGGCATGAAAAGTTTTCTCGTTCAGCAAAAACACTATTCATAAGGGTTTCAAAATTTCTCAAAAATTGGGGTTATTACAAAGATTTGGAGGCATTATCTTTATAGAGAAAAGTGCGAGATGTACACGGACCACAAGAGTTTGAAGTATATCTTCACCCAGAAGGAATTGAACATGAGGCAGAGAAGATGGCTAGAACTAATCAAGGACTACGACTGTACTATCAACTATCATCCAGGCAAAGCAAATGAGGCGGCCGATGTGCTGAGCAGAAAAGAAAGGTTGAATATGATAACTTCATCCGAGGAATTGTTCAAAGAATTTAAAAAGCTAGAAATAGAGGCCAGTATCCCAAGTATGTCTACAGAGGTATTGTGTGCAATGTCTTTTCAACCAGAACTATTACAGAAGATAAGAATATGTCAGGAAGAAGTCATGAGCCATGAACGAGACAGTTTGACAGGAGAAGAGATAGGAAATTGCAACTCCATATATTCACTTCATCCCGGAAGTACAAAGATGTACAGAGATTTAAGAGAAATTTTTTGGTGGCCAAGCATGAAGAAGGAAATTGCAGAATGGGTAAGTAAGTGTTACACTTGCTAGCGAGTCAAAGCGGAACATCAAAGACCCAGTGGACTGATACAGCCATTGGACATTCCAGAATGGAAGTGGGAGCATATAGCGATGGATTTCGTAGTAGGATTACCAAGGACCAGGGCAAATCATGATGCTATTTGGGTTATTATCGATAGATTGACGAAGTCAGCACATTTTCTTCCTATCAACGAGAGATTCTCAATGGATAAATTGGTACGGTTATATCTTAAGGAAATTGTGACACAACATGGAGTTCCAGTATCCATAGTTTCAGACAGAGATCCTCGATTTAATACAAGATTTTGGAGAAGTTTTCAAGATTGTCTCGGAACGAAGCTGAAAATAAGTACCGCGTATCATCCGCAGACAGACGGTCAAAGTGAAAGGACGATTCAGACTATTGAAGATATGCTCAGGGTATGTGCGCTAGATTTTGAAGGGAGTTGGGATGAACATTTGCCATTGGTTGAATTCCTATAACAACAGTTATCATGCCAGCATTGGAATGCCGCCTTACGAAGCTTTGTAGGGAGAAGATGCAGATCTCCAATATGTTGGGATGAGGTTGGTGAGAGAAAGATTTTGGGTCCAGAATTGATCCAGCAAACGAAGGAGAAAATAAAACTCATTCGGAAACGATTAGTAGCAGCTCAAGATCGTCAACACAAATATGCTGATCCTACTAGGAAGGATATAGAATTTGAAATTGGAGAAGCAGTGTTATTGAAGGTTTCACCTTGGAAGGGTTTTATCAAGATTTGGAAAGAAAGGAAAGCTGAGTTCGCGTTATGTTGGGCCTTTTGAGATTTTGAGGCGTGTGGTAAAGGTTGCTTACGAGTTAGCGTTACCACCTCACATGCAACATATTCACAACGTGTTCCACGTGTCAATGTTGAAGCGTTATTTGCCTGATGCGAACCATGTGATAGAATATGAGCTAATCGAGCTTCAACCAGATTTATCTTTTATAGAGCAACCAGTGCAGATTTTAGATAAGGAAGAAAGAGTGCTTAGGAATAAGTCCGTGTCTTTAGTGCGAGTCTTGTGGAGGAATCCCAAGGTTGAAGAGTCGACTTGGGAGTTGGAAAGTGAAATGTGATCCAAGTATCCTCACTTATTTTCTTAGGCTGATTCTGAGGACAGAATCCTGTTAAGGGGAAGGATGTAATAACAGGGAAAATTATGTGATATTATGTGTTAAATAAATAAATATTATGTGTTTTATAACTTTAAAGTGATTACTGCCATAATATTAGATGTTATAGCTGTTATGTGTGTTTTCGTAGGGGCCAGGAAATTTTTCGATTGATTAATATACGTCTAAACTGCAATTATATGAATTTATCTGCAATCGGGACGCGTGTTTATTAGCGTCTTTATTAAGGTACTCGTTTTATTTCATTTTACGCGTGTTTCAATGCATTTTATGTGTTATCGGGTTTTTCTGATAATTTAGGGATCGTTTCTGTTTTTCAAAAATCAACGGACCGGGACCCCACCGGGACGTCAAACCCCACAAAATCCGTATTTTTATTTTTATAAATTATTCGTATTTCAAATACCCTTTATTTTTGTATTTTGAATTATTCGCAATTTTTGGAGAATTTTGACATTACTTTTGTATTTTATCGTTTTTAAAATTATTCCCCCGTAATTATTATTTTGGGGCTTAATTATATAATTAGGGGATAAAAACACCCTTAATTTATTTTGGGTATAATTTTTGTGAAAATATAACTAGCTGAACTGTTGTTATTTTATTATTTTTATGTTATTAAAAAAATCAGAAAATTCATAAAAACCAAGAACATTCTTGGGGGTAAAATTCTGGGCAACAACTTCAATCGTGATTTTGATCGATTCTGGAAACCAAATTAGACGTTCTAGTAATCAAAATCTTCCTCTCGACGAGAGCTTCTATTGGTATCAACATCTTGATCTGAGGTACAGTGAAAAATCAATTTTTATACTTTTGTTCTGAATTCATTTTTGGGTTTTGAGTGATTGTTGATTGTTTTGTTGTACCAGTAGCTTTAGATGAAGATTTCCAGTCGATTTGACTATAAACTTGTGTTGTTTGATGCCCAGCATCCTAAAGTCGAGTTCTAAGTTTTGTT
This sequence comes from Apium graveolens, assembly GCF_009905375.1. Lineage (NCBI taxonomy): Eukaryota > Viridiplantae > Streptophyta > Magnoliopsida > Apiales > Apiaceae > Apium > Apium graveolens. The sequence goes on along the minus strand of NC_133652.1, from coordinate 204,968,788 downwards.
AATTTTTCAAATTGATTTTCCTGATTATTGTGATGTTCCTGATGGGTTGTGATGATTGGGATAGTTTGTAATTTCCCTCAGCTTTGTTTTGCAACTGGAAACTTGATTTTTGGTTTCCGATTTGGGCTAGAATCGATTTTCGCCGGAGTTGTGGCCGGTTGTTACTTCGTTTTGGCCGGAGAAATTATTCCGGTGAATGATACTCGTTGATGTTGCAGTTACTGTGTTTCTGGGTTGATAGTAAATGTCTGGGCAGGGAAAAACGGGATCGATTGGCTGTGTTTCGGGAAGATTAGGACTCGCCGGAGTCCGGCAAGAACCCGCCGGAATCTGGGCTTATTCCAGAAACCGGCCGGTGTTCAACCCGGACCCGGCCGTGTTCTTCGTAACCCGGTTTAAAAACCCTGGTTTGATCCCTGAAACCCTAATCCCAATTCCCCATTTATGTTTCCCAATTTCTAATTTTAAAAATATTTCAAAAATCCTTTATTCTATTTTCAATAATCATTTTAATTATTTCTAAAAATCATTTAACAAATTATTTTAAATTCTAAAAATTATTTTCTTAATTGATTTAAATTCCTAAAATTATTTCCTTTAATTATTTTCTAAAATACAATTTGATTTTAGTTATTTATAATCATTTTAGTTAATTATTTATGAATTTAATTAATTGATTAAAATCATTTAATCAATTAATTTCATTTATAAATAGTTAAATAAATGTAAATATTTATAATTAATTCAAATAATTCCTAAAAATTATTTTTAAACTTTTAAGAATTATATTTTGGGTTTAAAAAGTCAATTAATATTATTATTAATTGATTTAAATCTATTTATTTCTATTTTATCCATAATAATTAAACCGTTCGTCCGTTTAATACGAAACGAACGCGTATAGACTCAGAAAAATATTGCGCTTTTAATAAAAATACTTTTGAGTCCTAATTTATTTTGTATTGCAATGTCATTTGATTTGTGCATCAGTTTGAGTCAGTATTTGATCGGTAAATGCTAATATGACCTAATTTTAGTTCTGAACGCCCTGAGATGTATCTTTTAATAATTTGACTTAAGTGTTACATGAAATATGTGATTACGTGTTGTACGAATGCCATGATTACATGCTATATGATATGCATGCTATCTGTTTACAGTTTTAAAATGCCATGCTTAGTTATAAACGATCGGGTAGATGTCAAGACGTAAAGTTACGTCGATTGAGTTTGGTTCTGTCAATTAAGATAGTCCTTTTGTTTATAGAATCGAGTAGCAAGGAGTGCGGTCAAGTGTTAACGGAGATAGTAGCCAACAGTTATAAGCAGAGTTATAGTAAGAGGTTATCGAGCATACCAGACAAGTACCCCTAAGTTCACATATTGTTCAAGTGACGTTTATTTTGAATCATATTATGCAAATATTCTATCTTCATTTATCATTCAATTGATATTGACTCTGAACTATATTATTTCAATTACCATACTATTCTAAGTTCAGAATAGTTTAAACATTTTATATTTCGCTATAATTACTCTATACAGTGGAACATTGAATTGAGATTAGCGAATAACTAATTGTTCTAGTTATTTCGCCATCGATTGTTGAGATAGCTCTGGACCATGAGAAATGGGGAGTTATATGGTTAAGGATGTCCTTTGATTCGGCTCCTTTAATCAAAATATTTTATGGATTGGATGAATGCGTAAGTGACCAGGACGGACGGTCCAGCGGAGGGCTATTTCTATGTGTTATATGAAATATTATGACACCATTTTTGCCACAGGCAGGTATATTGCCTTTTTTATTGAGTACTCATGTTTTGGGGACATGTTTTATGAATCATGACCTTGTGCTATCACACGGGCTGATCAGCATGTGATAGTACGTCCGTCGGAGTTAGATTCCAATCTAAAAATTATCAATTTATTGCTGATATCTTGTGAAGCTTTTGTTATTGATCAAATATTACTGATTTTATCCTGTTGTTCAGTTATTATCAGAATGTGGTTTTATCATTTCAAGCACATTTTATACTGCTTGCTAAGCATTTCTTTCGCTCATACTTGTTTATCAATCTAATCTTTCAGCTAAGCCAGAGCAGGCTTGAGTTCCAGGTTTGATCAGAAGTCGAGTGCTTGTAAATAGTTTGGTGTGTATTCCAGGTAGACTGTTTTGGGACGCTCTGGATAGTCTAGAGGTTTGTAATAAAATTTGAATAAGTTGTAAAACTAATTAGACTTTTGGTTTGTAATAACAATTGGGTTGTATTAGTGCCTGTTTTCATACTATAACCTGTGATCGATCCATTGCATGCAAGGGGTCATATTTATTATATTATTCTGCTGTGATTATTTTATTTTAGTTTAGCGGTTAGTGACCCCCAAATCTAGACCCCGGGTTTGGAGGGCATCACATGAAATACAATTGGGAATTCATCCCTGGTTTCCACTCCTTGTGATGGGGTATCGGTCACTCGAATCAGCGTTAGGTCATAAGGAATCCCATATTTTTGGACCGACTTCTTGATTTTGTGATTGAGAGTTATGGTACTCCAATGATGGAAGCGACAACTTGAGTTGTGGCTGGTAGATCTTGATTTCTTCATGATTCTAATCCTTTTTGGGTTTTCGGATGTGTGCTTCATAAGCACAGATCTTCTTCTTTATGATTTAGGAATTCATCCGTTCACGTCTTCGGGGCTAAAAATGCCCTTTGACCAAAAGGTTCCTCAATCGGCCCGCACCCTTCTTGGGGCGATCTCCTCTGCATATGAATGATCACTACCCCTCGATATGGGGATCATAGAAATCATAACTTTTCCTCAATAATTTTAGCCCTTACAAATGCTAATGTTCGTACTCCTAATGTACTCGATCTTGCGTTCCTCCTCAAAATTTTAAATCACGTAAGGTGGGTGACCATTCACCCTTGATGGAAGCACAATTATTAACATTTGAAATTCGGGTGTTCATTAGTGAGAGAACCATGTATAGTTTGGGACTCTTTTCTTAATTATGCATCCCTTAAGGTTGGAGACCGTCTTTGATTCAGCAGTTGGGTACGGGGATCTCCATCCCTGAGAGATCAGTTTCTAGGATATTGAGGTTTGACTATTGTTAGATATATTTGATAATGTCATGTGTAATATGATTTGTGTTTAGTTTTCAGATTTTACTTAACATGACAAATCAGTACTTAACTGGAAATCAACACTTATAGTGAAGACAGAGCTTAAGATATCAGAACTTAAGTTATCAGAACTTAAGTAATCAGAAGATATTTATCAGGAGATAATATCAGGACTTAAGATGACTTTCAGATAAGACAGGCGTCTAATTGAAAGGAAAGAAGATCGAGACTAAGACAGAAAGAATTATGCATGAAGAAAGAATTCTATGAAGAATAGAATACTTGGAAGAAAAGATAACTAGTTGATATTTTAGGAAGCAGAATTATATTCCATATCAATTAGAATTTATCTTGTAACTGTGTAGTATATAAACACAGGCATAGGGTTTACACTATAAATATTATCATTATTGAAGTTATTATTCTTTGTAACCCTAGCAGCTCTCGTGATAATTTGTTCATCACTGTGAGAGGACAGTTCCATATTGTAACAGAGTTTATTGTGTTGAATAAAATATGTTTTATGTTACTTGAGTTCTTATATTCGATTTGATTGTGCTAAACACTGTATTCAACCCCCTTCTACAGTGTGTGTGACCTAACAAGTGGTATCAGAGCTGTCTGTTAACACACAACAATTTAAGATCTAAAAACAATCATGTCTGAAGAAGAAACTCCAACCAAGCCCACCAAAACTGAAGAACCTCCAAAAACCATAATCCATAGTCGATATGAGACTATAAAAGTTCCCATATTGAAACCTTCTGAGTATTCCATATGGAAAGTGAAGATGGCTATGTTTCTGGAAGCTACAGATCCAGAATATCTCGACAGGATTTATGAAGGACCACAGATGCCAATAAACTCTCTGTGGAAGTTGCAGGTCAGCCAGCAAAGTCTGTACTAAAGGAGAAAAGTGATTACACTGCTGAAGATATCTCATCGATTGCAAAGGATGCAAAGGTAAGACACTTGCTGCATAGTGCCATTGATAATGTCATGTCAAACAGGGTAATTCAATGCAAGACTACAAAGAGATATGGGATGCTTTGGAAATAAGGTGTCAGGGAATTGATTCAATCAAGAAGAACATGAAGACTTACTCACTCAAGAATATGAGCATTTTGACTCAAAGTCTGATGAGTCATTAACTGATTTATATGACAGATTTATCAAACTCTTGAATAATTTGTCACTAGTTGACAAAGAGTATGATATTGAAGATTCAAATCTTAATTCATGTTAGCACTTCCTGAAAGATGGGATTTGAAGGCCATAATAATAAAAGACAACTATAATCTTGATGAAACAACTCTTGATGAAATTTATGGGATGCTCAAGACTCATGAACTTGAGATGGAACAAAGAAGCAAGAGGAATGAAAGAAAGTCAAGGACAGTTGCTTTTGTGGCTGAGGAGGAAAGTCCCAAAGTTGCTGCCTCAAGAAAGGAAAAGGAAAAGCTCTCATCACAAAGTCTGATACTGAGTCATCAAGTTCTGATAGTGATGATGACTCAGAAACTGAAAGTATATCTAAGATTAACCCTGATGATGAGAGATGATGAAGCTGTGTGCTCTTATGGTAAACGGAATCACAAAGATTGCATACAAGAAATTCAGAAGAGGAAAGAAGTTTTCCAGGAAAGGTGCAAGTTCTAAAAAGAAAGGTTTCAGAAAATCTGAAGGCAAAGGAGGGAGGAAAGTCTGACAGAGGA